>NC_068295.1:4667322-4984822 GCF_025860055.1 Xyrauchen texanus
GTTTTCCCATTTTTCTGCTGATTTTGGGGAGTGTTTCATAAGTTTAATTGTTTTCTCCTCCAAGGGCAGAAGAAAGAGTTTCCTGACGTTCACAGAGACATTGACGTAATGGCAGATGCTTTCAGGACTGGGCACATTTGTGGTCACGATAGGACCTTGCAGATATTCTCTGAATTTCGTAATAAGCTTTTTGGTTAGATTTCGTGTTTACTGCAGTCTTTGGTCATGTCCACACTCTGGTAAATGGTCTGCTCTTATATAGCGCTTTTCTTTAACCTTAGAGGTTACCAAAGTGTCCCAATCTCCCATTCACACACACAATCACACACCAGAGCTGCCATGTAAGGCGCTAGCCTGCCATTGGGAGCAACTTGGGGTTCAGTGTCTTGCCCAAGGACACTTCGGCATGTGGAGACGTGTGGGTGGGAATCAAACCGCCAACCCTGCGATTGGCAGGCGACCCGCTCTAGCACCTGAGCCACAGCCGCCCCACTAAAACATTTTAGTTTAAAAACACATTATTTTGATACGTTTTGGCCTTCCGTCCACACTGAGACTTAATATTTGTTTGAGCTTTTCGAAAATGCTCTCCCAAGTGGATTATTTCAGTGGATTATTCTGTGGCGTAGTGGCTAAAGCACAGGGCTGTTAATCAGAAGGTCACTGGTTCGAACCCCACAGTCACCACCATTGTGTCCTTGAGCAAGGCACATAACTCCAGGTTGCTCCGGGGGGGATTGTCCCTGAAATAAGAGCACTGTAAGCGTCTGCCAAATGCATAAATGTAAAATGTAAATGTTTTGTCACGTGATCAACCCAAAACAATCAAGATGGCGGCCCATGTTGTTGCAGTTTTGTTGTGCCTGCTATCCACTTTGATTATATTGTATAAGATACATTTTTACAGACTTTGTACTACCTTCACATTGTATTTCTTCAAAGGCTATGGGAAGTTTACTCAGAATTGCAGTTTGGCGGCAGAACACGGGGACAATTGATCCAGTTTCAGATCTACATGGAAATGTTATTTCACATGGGTAGTCAGGGGATTTAAGCTTTCCAGATGTTTCAGTGTGGTCGAGCAACTTTTGGAAAAAGTTTGAAAATGGCAGTGTGGACGGGGAGCGTTTGAAAACGGAAACGCAGTTTTCAAATGTATACGTATTAATATGGAGAGGGAATTTTGGAGAGAGAACAGTTCTTGCTTCAAAACACACACACACCCTCACTTAGTAGACAGCATTGTGAATTTTAATCTAACTATTACTCTTGCAATTCTAAAAAGCATTTCTAAGCCATATATGCACCCTTAATAAGAACACAATAGCAGTACCAATGATATATAGCATTGTATGATTACCGTATTCATGTATGTTTTGAGGTACTTGGTAGCAAGTAAATTGGATATTCACAAGAGGAATTGAATGTTCCTTATACTCTATGTTTTCTGAGTTACGTATTTGAAATCTGTTCTTATTCCTTGAACATCATTTTCTAATTACAAAGGGAACAAACATTTTTTGGCTATGTCTCCTGTGGTTTCTGTGCAACTGGCCACACACAACATTGCTGTGCAAATATTTTCCCCATGCTGCTTTATTGTTACATTTTTAACTATTTCAGAGAAATCCACTCTTAAACAGCCATTTAAAAACAATATGAACTGTGGTGGTGTATAAGCATTTTTTATTTTATTTAAATTTTCTGTTTCTGGTCCAGATGTCCCATGTTGGGTTTCCATGTTTTATGGGGACTTTCCATAGACATAATAGTTTTTATACTGTACAAACTATATATTCTATCTCCTAACACTATCCCTACCCCTCACAGAAAACATTCTGCATTTTTACATTTTCAAAAAACATAATTTAGTATGATTTATAAGCTGTTTTCCTCATGGGGACCGACAAAATTTCCCCACAACGTCAAAACTGTAGGGTTTTACTATCCTTATGGGAACATTTGGTTCCCACAAAGTGACACACACACACACACACACACACACACACACACACACACACACACACACACACACACACACACACACACACACAAACCATGGTCATACCATGGTACATGTCTAAAATAACATGTTACTGACATGGTACTTCCAGTAAAACCATGATACATGCCCCAAAAACCATGGTAGTACCAAAGTACACATTCATAAAAACATGAAAGTACCATGTTCATTTCCCAAAACATGGTAGTACAAGGGTATATGTCAAAAAACACGGAACTACCAAGGTACTTCCAATAACACGCCCCCAAAACCATGATAGCACCATGATACGTTTTCAAATAAACATGGCACTACCATATTACTCCATGGTACTTCCAGGAATACATTGGTACTACCGTGGTACATGCTAAGAAACATGGTACTACTATAGTACCTCCAAGTAAACCCTGGTACTATGTCAGCACGTACCCAAAAAACATAGTAGTACCATGGTACTTTTAAAAATAAAATATGGTAGTACCATGCTACATGTTCAGAAAAACTTGGTAGTACTATAGTAATAAATTGTACTTCCAAGAATACATTAGTGCTGTCATGGTACATGCCCAGAAACATGGTACTACCAGAGTACTCCAAGCATACCATGGTAATACCATTATACATGCAAAAATAAACAAACAAATAAAGATGGTATTACCATAGTACTCTATTGTACTTTCAAGAATGCCATAGTAGGCCATGGCACATGCCCTAAAACATGGTAGTACTATTATGCATGCCAAAATGGCTCTGTGAGACTAATAAATCTTTAACTTGGCCCAGGTCTAATGTTGTTTTGAGACACTGGTTTCTTACTTGTTTTTTGGATGATGTTCTTGTGAGACGATCCAGCTTCCTTAACATGAAATGGGGAGGATAGTCCTCTAATTGAGAGTCTATAGAGAGCTGAAAGGAGACATGCTTCATTAAAGCCCACCACCTAAGGCCTGAGGGAAGCCAGCAGATCGTGCCTTTCCTAACCCGACTTCACTCTCTCTTACAAAACAACCACACCACGTTTATGTGGTTTCAGCTGCTTCATAAAATTATAGACTGCTTTTTCAATTACCTTGACTAATGTATGAGCAGGGTGACTTGAACGTCTCAATCATGTTTGTTTTTCTACGTATCGGGAAGGACTAGAAATGTGTGAACTTGGGGTTGAAACAGTTGTTTAGTCTGTTTGTTCTGCTACAAGTCAATGCACTGGGTCTGTGTCATATATACTGTATTTACATGTCCATAAAAAGTCAACGTGTGTTAAATGAACTGTATCTTTTTTCCTGGGCAGTAATGGTGTACATGTTAAATAGCTTTTTTGTTGCCAAGACTTTATAGAGGTATAAATAAAGGTATATAATAATAGGTTTTCCAAATTAAGAAGTTTGGATTGGGAAAATAACTTGACACCAAGAGGATTTTGAGTTATTGTGTTCCTAACTTCTAATTTGTGTTTAAACCTGGAAACAAATTGCACTTACTGAAGGTAAGTCTGGGCATTTTGTTTTTTTATCATATGCCAAGAACAGTCGCCAAGCACTTAACATTCTCTTAAAGATCTTGTCCAAGTTATGCAAAATCGTTCTCATTATTTCATACTTGTAAAACCATATGATCTCAGATATTGTTTGTTATGCTGAGGCTTTTTGGAGTTGAACCGACTCAGTAGCAGGTGTGAAATCAAGATACAAGTTTGATCTGCACTGCAACGTTGGATGTAAAACGTATTTAAAATGTGTGGGAAAATTGTTCAAATTTCTGATATTATAAACATTTAGCTTGAAAGCACAAACCATTTTCCGTTTTCATTGTATTAAGATTCAAATGAGCAGCTTAGACATTCTGAAAAATATCACCTTCCAGTTCCAAAGAAGAAAAGAAGTCATGCAGGTCTGGAACAATATAACGGTAATTGATTTTGAGTAAATGAATCCATTTATAGATGTTTATGTAAGCTTAGGTTATTGTTATAGTTTTTCATTTTGTGTAAAGGCCCAGAGCCTGATGGATAAATAGTTCTGAAATGTCCAACTTCTCTGCTGGAGCTCTCCAAACTTCAGTGATGCAGAACTGAATCTTAGAAGCATGGTTTAAACCATGGCGCCCATAAATCCAACCATATATGGAGTCCTTTCACCAAGATGAGCTTCTGATAATACAGCGGATTCGTCCGCAGACCTTGAGGGCATATCGACTCTAAGCCACTGTGGCTTTTGGACGAGACAAATCGGTGGCTTTAAGAGCCAGATTATACAGAGACAATTCACTCCCTCCCGTCTGGCTGAGGAAACACTGTGTGCGTGAGTGAGTCGACTTAAGGAGTATTCCAGCAGCTCATTCGTTCCCTCACTGTGTGTTCCAGAGCAAAGCCTCGGACCTGGCTCGCCAAACACACTGGTGGTCACATCTGGATGGCCGCCCGGCCTCCATTGTGTCTGTGCTGCTCACAGAGCTGTTGTCTCTCAATGATATACATTGACTTTGGCTGTCGTCCATTTGTTTTGACTTTTATATTGTAGTTGATGAATATGGCCCTGTAGCCACGTTAACATGGGAGCATTTTTTGGGTCACATTGCTCCCAAAAATGTAAAGCTGAAGTGTGCAAATTCTGCTGCTAAAAAAAAATAAACAGCCTTCTGAGTACGCCCCCCCGTCTGACATTGGTCAAAGAAATATATAGTGCCGCCCCCTAAATCACTTGGAAAATTCCAGAAAATTATGTCAAACCTTAAGCCAATTAGCTTCTGATAGGAGGTGTACTAAATTGGAGGTGTATCTGTGGATGTATTTTGAGGCCTACCTTCAAACTCAGTGCCACCTTGCTTGACATCATTGGGAAATCAAAAGAAATCAGCAAAGACCTCAGAAAATATTTTGGACCTCCACAAGCCTGGTTCATCCTTGGGAGCAATTTCCAAATGCTCGAAGGTACCACATTCATCTGTACAAACAATAGTACACTAGTATAAACAACATGGGACCACGCAGCTATCATACCGCTCAGGAAGGGGACGCATTCTGTCTCCTAGAGATGAACATAGGTTGGTGCAAAAAGTGCAAATCAATCCCAGAACAAAGGCAATGTACCTTGTAAAGATGCTGAAGGAAACAGGTAGACAAGTATCTATATCCACAGTAAAACAAGTCCTATATCAACATAACCTGAAAGGCTGCTCAGCAAGGAAGAAACCACTGCTTCAAAACCACCATAAAATATCCAGACTACAGTTTGAAAGTGCACATGGGGACAAAGATCTTACTTTGTGTAGAAATGTGCACTGGTCTGATGAAACAAATTGGCCATAATGACCATCGTTATGTTTGGAGGTTAAAGAGTGAGGCCTGCAAGCTGAAGAACACCATCCCAACCATGAAGCATGGGGGGTGGCAGCATCATGTTGTGGGGTACTTTGCTGCAGGAGGGACTGGTGCACATCACAAAATAGATGGCATCATGAGGAAGGTAAATTATGTGGATATATTGAAGCAACATCTCAAGACATCAGTCAGGAAGTTAAAGCTTGGTCACAAATGAGTCTTCCAAATGGACCACAATCCCAAGCACACCTCCAAAGTTATGGAAAATGGCTTAAGGACAACAAGGTCAAGGTATTGGAGTGGCCTCACAAAGCCCTGACCTCAATCCGATAGAACATTTGTGGGCAGAACTGAAAAAGCGTGTGCGAGCAAGGAGGCCAACAATCCTGACTCAGGGGGCTTTCACACTGGGCACGTTTGCTACGGTCCGATTCCGAGTGCGCTTGTTCCCGGTGCCCCCCGCAGCGTTGGTCTGGTTTCACACTCACTCGATTCTATCGAACCCCGGTCCATTTGCGTTCATCTCATGTCATCACAAACACGCATGGTGAACACAACTGCTATTTTGGTGCCACAGCAGAGTGAATGACAACTGCGTAAATGTGCGCTTCATGGCGTAACTCATCAGATGTCCAGGGGAAGGTGGCTTGCTGCAAAAGATTTGACCCAAGTTAAACAATTTAAAGGCAATGCTACCAAATACTAACAAAGTGTATGTAAACTTCTGACCCACAGGGAATATGATGAAAGAAATAAAAGCTGATATAAATAATTCTCTCTACTATTATTCTGACATTTTACATTCTTAAAATAAAGTAGTGATCCTGACAGACCTAAGACAGGGAATGTTTTCTATGATTAAATGTCAGGAATTTGACTTTTATGTCAGGAGTTTAAATGTATTCGGCTAAGGTATATGTAAAATTCTGACTTCAAATGTACATCAATTTTAAATCAAATGTAGCGTTTTTGTAGAGCCATTCATTTTTTTTTGCATTGTTGTAATGCATCCAAACGTTTAACTTTTTATAAGAAGTTTTCATAACTTCTATGTTTTTTAAATAAGCGTAGATTAAAGGATGTACGACAAATACTAACATAAAAAATAATATAAAGAAATAATGTAAAAATAAAAAAATGTTCACATTACAGTAATGATAATACGATTTTTTATTTGCATTATGGTAATGAGAATGGGGCGGGGTGTGTAACTGTCAAAATAATGATGTCACAATGCAAAAAATCTTAATGGTCCTAAATTTAAATATAAAACTTCAATATTTGCTTAATGTATTTCAATCCTTTGATTTTAAGGTTAAAATATGACCTGGACAGGTTTTGTTAGATTGACCCTTTTGTTCCTTTTACACCCTACACACATCATTCTTGATAATAAACCTGTAAATACTGATAAATGTGAGCTTAAGATAAATGTTTACACTTCTGACAGTGTTGTGATTTTGACTGTCCACTGTAATACCTGTTGAGAGCCTGAACAACGAAAGTCCAATGTCTTTCCAATTTCCTTTTCCAATGCCTTTGATGTCTGTGTTCTTAAAACTCATTTGCAAAGGTCTGTGTTTCATACCACAGCACAGTAACTTTTGTTGGCGGATGCACTTTCTCAGAAAATATTCCCCATTCTGTCTGGAGAAAGACCAGCCACAAATCCCGGTCTTGGCCCAAGTATTCGCTGAATGTGCAAAAACATAAGAACATTGGGCTGCCATGCAAATTAAATGCACATTCTGTATATATGATTTTTTTGATGTGCAATGCGAGAAAAAAGAGAAGGATAAAATATTGGGAGAAATAAACAGAGAAACTGGCAGAAATCATTGTTTCACTTGGCTGCGAGTGGCCCTGTATGCTTACAGCACGATCATTATCCAGGAATTCTGAGCAAAGAGACCAAAATAAAAGCTTCACACGTCTCTCCTCTCTCTCTCTTCTGATCATATCCAGGGTGAGAGCTAATTTAAAGATGATTTGAATTGACTCAAATTACAAAGAACTGTGACACTGGGGAGCATTACCAGTGTACAAACACCAAGAAACTCTGAATCAAAAATTGTAATCTCTAGTCAGAAGGAAAGGAAGCGTTTGTGTTGTGTGATTATTATGATGACGTTTTTAAAGTATATATTCCAGGTTGGTTTATAGGAATGCTGGGAGCTACAGACCTAACTACTTCTCTGTTGTAATTACTGATAAACAAGAAGAAAGAACACAAATGTACGGCACTGAAGGTAAATCCAAACCTGATCTCATAGAATCACATTACTAATCCTACATATTTGCAAAAGGATTTTTAAGTGGCTTGTTGCTGCGTGTGATCAAATTGCATGGTAGGTCAGCTGACAGAGCAATGCACTTGTGATGTAAAGGTCCGGGGTACGAGTCCTGAGTCGAAAGTGTCATAGAAGCACCACAAAATGACACGGTTGCTTCAGCAATTTGTGTTTTCATCTCAGATTAGTTTTTTTTACGACACTATCGGTTTGGTTCAGGTTTAAAGTTTAGGGTAGGGAGGTCAGTTTGGTTCATTTAAAACTTGATAGAGCATTAAAGGAATAGTTCACTCAAAAATGAAAATTCTCTCAGATGTGTATGACTTTCTTTTTTCAGCAGAATGCAAATGAAGATTTTTAGAAGAATATCTCAGCTCTGTAGGTCTTCACAATGCAAATGAATGGGTGCCAAAATTTTGAAGCTCCAAAAAAATCACATAAATCAGCATAAAAGTAATCCATACGACTCCAGATGTTTAATCAATGTCTGCAGAAGTGATATAAGTGCAGGTGAGAAACAGATCAATATTGAAGTAAAATTGACTATAAATGATCCTCCCTGCTCAGTCAATCTCCACTTTAACTTTCACTTTCACGTTCTTCTTCTTGTGTTTTTGGTGGTTCACATTCTTCATGCATACCCCCCTACTAGGTAGAGAGAAAATATTCACTCATGAAAATATGGAATTAACAAATGGATTACTTTTATGCTGCCATTATGTACTTTTTGGAGCATCAAAATTTTGGCACCCAATTCACTTGCATTGTGAGGACCTACAGAGCTGAGATATTCATCTAAAAATCTTAATTTGTGTTCAGTAGAAAAAAGAAAGTCATACACTTCTGGGATGGCATGAGGGTGAGTAAATTATGAGATAATCTAATTTATGGGTGAGCTATTCATTTAACATTAAGGCTCTGGGTTACTGACCAGAAGGTCGGGGGTTCAAGCTCCATCACCGCCAAGATGACACTGTTGGGCCCTTGAGCAAGGCCCTTGACCCTCTCTGCTGCAGGGGCTCCGTATCGTGGCTGACCCTGCACTCTGACCCCAGTTTAGCTGCGATATGTGAAAAAAAGATTTTCACTGTATATGTTCAAAATGTATAATGTGTGACAAAAAATAAAGACTTCTTCTTAAAAAACATTATAAACCTCATCTGTTTGGTTTAACTTGCTTTTAGCGCCACAGTCATGTAATTTTCGTGAGGTCAGGCTGGTAAATCTGTCTACTGGGAAGATTATTTTAGAGAAAAGTGGGTTTGGTTTGTCAAGATTATTTTAAATTTGTTTCTAAAGGTTGTCATTAAACATGCTAGTCTGATATGGGAAAGACAAGGAAAATCCTATGTGGTTTCCTGACATAAATATGCTACATCAAAGGGCCATGAGAGCAAAATTAAAGCGATTTTCATGAATACAAATATTCAAGTAGCTGTTGTTATCACAGTGAAAATAATCTGAAATAGGTAGGAGATTTCTTAGGTGAAGACACAGTCATGAAAGCGTGTCTGGGTTCACTAAAAGACTGAGAAAACTTTTTGTGGTGTGCTAATGCTAATTTGAAAGAAATCAGTATTCTTGTGCTGCACTCTTTTTCAAACAGCTATTGCTATAACTTCTGAAATATCTTAGAATATTTTATTAAAATTAGCTGCATGAATATTTAGCTATAATTAGCATACTTTATAGAAGCATATCTTTGACTATATTAGCATAATAATCACTCGGCAGACTGAAGGATTACCTCATTTACCGCATTGATGTCATCCATCTTTTACCCAGATTTAAAGTTGTGTTTGTTGTGATTCGATATTAATAGTTTCGCTTGTAGTCAGAAAAGTATACTTTGAAAGGCAACACGGTTGGCCAGGCGTGATCCAATCCAGTACATAGAAAAACTAAGTATAGCCCACCCAGGCTGTTGCCAACCAAATTTTGGCCAAAAAGAAGACTATTTTGTCCTGTATGTAAACAGCGAAATGCTCGAGTCCCGTATTGAGGTGGTGAAAAGTTGGTAACCCTAAACAGAATGCAGGTGTATCAAGACCAAGTTGTTGGTTTTTTCTACATAGATGTCTAAAAAATGCAGTGCTCCTGCACAAGACACCGAAACAAAAGACAGAAACGTCGCAATGGTCAAAGATGTCCTTCTAGCACATGCTAATTTTTCATTAAGGTGCAATGTTTACTCCTAGATTTGACCTTTTATGTGGCCATACTTTTTTCGAACCATTTAAAACAAACTCTCTCATCCTTTAACTTTGATTTAATCAATTCATCAACACAAATTCTCAAGATTGAGCATTTATTAGGCTATCTCTTGTGGGCGGCTGTGGCTCAGGTGGTAGAGCGGGTTGGCCACTAATCGCAGGGTTAGTGTAATGGGCTGGAAATTATATCCAAAAAAGAAAATACCCCCCTTTTAATTGTATTTTTGTATTGTTTATTACCGTTTCAAACTAACAAAGTTCAGTTGTTCAATTAAAACATTTACGATGTATTAAGAGAGGTATGGGTTGAATTAAATTATTATGGCCTCCTGTAGAGGGCGCTTTGCCCTGGAGTATAAGAGGTGTTGCATGATCTGGCCAGATTCAATTAAACGCTGCCAGAGCTTGCACCCACTTATCGTTTTATGACATTTCTCTTTATTTCTACAGGTGAGCAAATGGGTTAGGAATGTAAATTAATAATTAGAAAGTAAACGGTATGTGTCAGAGTGTGCAGGGAATGTGTTAACATGTTCTTGTCTATGTTCAGCTATTGTTGGATTCATGCAATTAAGAAAAATTAGTAATCAAAGATAAGGGTTTTAAAGTTCCAATATTTGAAAATATATTAATGAAATGAGTTTAAAAATGTTGTAAAAGGAGATGGTATGTTAATTTGCCTGTTCGGAGAAAACGTGAGGGAGTTAAACTGAAATTACTGTTAGTGGTGCAGAGACAAAATGGCGCTGAGTGTAATGAGTTAGATCCAAGATGGCAGCCTCCATGTGTGAAACGTGGTCAATGTGAAACTGAATTCAGTGTGTAAAAGGCATTAATCTTTTATTCTAACAGTTATGTAAACACAACCAGTGTTATTAATATTTACAAGAAAAATGCAAAATGTGTGAACTGAATATTTGTATATTTCTTTACAGACTATTATGACAATGTAATATTACAGATCATATTGTATGGTATTGAAACTCTAATGAGTCAAAAATAATGCACAAAGACACCTGTAACTTGAAAAGACTATTGAAAATGTGTTTATTGAACTTGGGCAGTTTTTGTCCATGTTAATGAGTGTTTGTGCTTAACACAAACATGTGATGTTGAATCTACAGTGAATGTCAAAAGTGGTTATGCATTGAAAAATTAAGATACTATTTCTTTGAAATTTAATAGGAAGAAAATCTATTATGAACCGATTCAATTAAATGCTGCCAGAGCTTGTACCCACTTATTATTTTATGATATTTCTCTTTTTTCTACAGTTCACTATACAACTTAAAGAGTAACTAAACCCTAAACCAACTTTTTTTAGTTAATGATCTGTAAGCATGGGGCTTTATTAGTACTGGTCATTGATTCAAGTAATTTTTTTGACATTTGTGTATAAAGTGTTTTAATTCTACAATATATGGTGTAAAAACGTCTGAGTGCTGCCCTCTTCAGGTTGAACGGTGGCTACTGCAGTTGAATTTTCCTATTGGCTGTTGCGGTACTTCGTGACGTAAGCGGTGACAGCTGACGTAAGCAGGTTCCAGCTCACCACGCTAGATTCATGTACATGCCGTCTTGCGACCGTGTGAGGAATAATAATAACATAGAGTCTGACAGCAGCTGTCAATTAATCCGTCACTACGAGTCTCAGGTGCCCCCCGCTCAGCCCCGCACTCTGTTCGTTCCCTCTATCCCCGCCGGGGTCTGCCCACTTTTCCTGCATTTTCAAAGATTTCTAGTGGGTGGAGTCAGACTCTGAGCAGGTGTTTAGTTACCCTTTAAAATTATCCACTCAAGCCACCCTGGCCTGAGGTGGGTAACATTAGCGGTTTGATTCCTGGCCCACAGGACTCCACGTGCCGAAGTGTCCTTGGGCAAGTACCTGATCTCCAAGTTGCTCCCAATGACAGGCTAGCACCTTGCATGGCAGCTCTGCCATAATTGGTGTGTGAATATGTGTGTGTGTGTGTGAATGGGTGATTGAGTCACAGTGTAAAGCGCTTTGAATACCGCTAAGGTTAATAAGGCGCTATATAAGTGCAGACCATTTACCCTAAAAATTAAATCAACATTAATGCTTTTTTTATGCCATAATATATTAAACCAGTACGTTAATGGAATATTAAGAACCATATCAGATGTTAACCCCCTCAATTGTCTCAATTGAAACCTTCATTAGAGTGTGTTGCAGCAAAAGTTACAATTTTATGAAGCATTACTTTTGCAAAAACCTGCAATGTTATATCCCTTATTGAAATAGATTTTATTGTATTCACAATGGATTTGCAGCATCCACTGATGCAGTGTAAACTCTAGTCTGTAAGCACCCTAACACCCACCGTGATAATTCAGACTGCAGTGGAAACTCATGCTCACTTGTAAGATTCTTTTAAAATGGAATCCAAATGAACGGTATCCAAAATAGCAATGTGAGGAGTCAACTCTCTTAACCTCTCTTGAGGTTTTCTTTGCAATGTAGAAGAAATTAGCTCATCTTCTCTCAGGCTTTCCGAAGTCAAACGATCACGAAGTGCAGTTGTAATGGATGTGCCGTGTGACAGTGCAATCCCTTTGGAAAGAGCGCAAGCCCAAACCTTAGACTGATCACCCAGATGGTGAGGAGTCTGCAGACAACACCCACGTCCTAATGTTTTCAGGTCAGGACAAGGTGCACTCACCAAAAAATGAGAACTTGCATAGTCTACATAGTCTCTGAATATCTTTAATCATGGACTGCAGACGTCTTGAATGATTCACCTCATTAGCTCGTGGTTTGGGTTGTTTAGTAACTTGCATGGTGGCCCGGTGGAGACAGAAATTTTAAAATAAAGCTCTATGCCAGTAGAAGTGGATGGACGTTTTAAGGGCAATAAGATTGAATTAAAGAACATGAGAAATCATGGGAAATTGATATGTTGCTTAAAAAAAAATCAACCCTGAAATCAACCCCATTCAGCCGATTTACTGCCAATTTACTTAAGTGCCATCCTTCACCAGAAATGTAATCAATTTAATTGTGATCACATTTCCCTCTAGCACTACTAAGAGTCATATTCTAGTTCCATGGAGGCCAGGAAGTAATCGCGCTCACTTAAACAATGGTTGGCGCTATTCAGAGGTTGCATTTTCTCTCTAAAAAAAAAGTTTTTACTCCACTAACGGTTAGGTTTAGGGTTGGGATTTGGGTTAGGGGGTAGTGTTAATAAAATATGCATTCCTGCTTACAGCATTACATCATTTACTACTAAAAATATGCCTCGTTTTTGGTGCCAGTCGGTAGACATTTCACCCAGAAAACATTAAACAACACTTCCAGCTTCCGCCACTGTGGCCGACCACTATAATTTTTGAATGATACTGCATCCATGCCCCTAGGTGTCGGGGTGTTCGCTGTCCTTTTCTGCCTATTGTGGCGCCGTTTTGTGGTCCATTCTGCATAACGTGGTGGCTCTTTTGAGCTTATCGTGGCCCATTCTGCCCTTTTCGCTGCCGACCCACCGGGCCGTTCGGTTTTCCCGATGGCCAGTCCTCCCCTGATTGCCCCCAAAGTGTATTTGCCCACCCGAGAAAATGCCCGGTATGCCAGATTACCAGTCCAGCCCTGGGCCAAGTCCAAGACGACATTTTAGAAAAAATTATTTAGTGCACCTTTAAGGTTTTATGATTAAGCTTAACATTCTGTTGTGGGTCAGCATCTAGATCTTTATCTAGCATCTAGACCCTTGTTTAAAGGCTTACCCCATTAAATGCCTATATGCATGAAAATGCAGGGAGAGTAACTGTTGTTTACCCACCCAGGACAAATCACTTTAAGACACTGGATGGCACCAATAGGTGCATCAATGTGTCAAGAGGCTGCAGCACCAGCTCGCCTCCATTCAACTGTCCATCTGCTATAGAGGGCACATTTTGCATGGTACATTCTTCCTATTCAATGCTGCTTTAGGACAGACAGTGTGATAGTGACTCTGGTTTTGTCCAGGCCCTGGTGTATAGGCAGTTTACCCAGTCCATTGTGACTTTGAGTTATATTGGGTACAGAAGAAGTTTAAATGGGTTAACACTGGATGTTCACATCTGTTGTTTCAGAAAACAATTGGTTTCAATTTTCTTAATTGAATGTTGCATGAAGGGCACACTGAGTAATATAGGCTACACAAACTAGATTATTTGTTCTGACTGATTTTTAGCTGGTTGCTAGGTGGTTGCTTACTGCGCACAAGTAAATAAACACCCCAAATCCTCATGATATTCTGAGGAATAAATATTTGCTTGGTTTTGCAGTGACCTCTGTGTGGGCGGTGCTTCATACACCACTAAACTGAATATTCACAATGGACAAGGATATTAATTTAGTGGCGAGTTTCTTTTTAACTTAACTCTCCTGAGTATAAAGTGCAGCATTAAAGAGAAGCTGCTTGGCGATAATTTCTTTGCTAGTTACACACGCGCTCACGCCTTTTTTGCCCGTGGAATTTAGCCGTGCAAAGGTAAATGTGACCGTGCCTTAAGGCAATACATTTTAATGTTTGCATTACATAACAAACTACATTTACAAGCTTGTTTGAGTGCAATCAAATTGCGCAGGAACTCAACTGATAGAGCGTTGCACTAGCGATTAAAAAGAGTTGACACATGAGCCAAAAGTGTCGTAGAAGCACCACAAAATATGTTTACTTCAGGGATTGTGTTTTTTTTTTTATCTCACATTTGCTTTTTATGACACCATTGGTTTGTTCAGGTTTAAGGTTTAGGATAGGAGCTCGGTTGAGTTAAAACTTGATGGAGCATTAACCTTAAAAAACTCTTAAACATGTAATATGGAATAATATGGAGGAAATTATATGGATGGAAGTTGATCCATGCTCAATACTCTATATTGTAGTTTTAAGCATATGAGTCTGGGTTCTCTATTTTGACTCATCATTTGTGGTCCTCTGACCCATTTGTGCTTTTGCTTTAGTGCTGTATGACTGGCAGGTCATCATCTCATGACAGTTTGGAAACGAGGGACTGTGGTCTTTTATAAAAGGCCTGTCACTCAGCTTGAATGATGGACACACATTCCGTGGGAACCAGAGGGCAGGGGGCCATTTGGTTGGACAGGGCCATGATGTGCTGTCCATATGGGGGTGGGGGCACACAGGGCTTTATAGTTGAGCTGTCAGAATTAACATTATCGCATGTGCTTAATAAATAATATGTATCATGTACATTTTTCTTAATCGTGATTAACGCATTTACCGCCAATACAGCATAAACAAATACAGTGTGAAGGAAGGAACCTTTGTTATGTGTCCGCCCAGTGTCATTACACTAATGCACACGCCACAGGGCCTTCTACCAATGAGAGTCAACAAGCTTAGCATAAAATAGCATAATGCGGCAGTACCACAGACATTATATGAGCTGAATTCTCTTAACATGATAGTTGACCATTATGCTCTCTCCTATGATTGAGCCGCGGAGGTTATCTCTGTAAATAAAAGAATCTCTGACCGCGCTTCTCAATCAGTGACAAACTGATGGAGAAAGGTCCTATTAAAAGCCTATGCCTATGCAAGGCATGTTTTAATTACCACAGAAGTACACCAAATCTTAGCTATCACCAAAATGCAGAATGAGACGTTTTCGTTTGCAATTGCTTTTCATGGTGAGTTCAAAGCGGCACACAGTGCCGGTGTTGCTGCTTTACGTGAATCATGAATGCAGCTTCACGATTGCTGAAACAAATGGCCGCAGTCTACCGGCAGATTAATATTGTGGAGGATGACAGTTTGAGGGATTTAATGCTCATTGCAATGAATATAGTTATTTCAGTTAGTCAAACTCCCACTTAGACTTTTGGAAATGTTTAATGTTACTTGAATTGGTGATATTTTAATGCATTGTATTTATATTGAGGAGGGCTTTGTTTGAAAAATTGTAATAAAATAATGCTAACATTATTGCGACGTATTGTTTTTTCTTTCCTAAAATGGAAATAAATATAAATAGTGTCAAATTTCAGCACTTATAAAATCTTTGATTTAAATAATAACGATTAAAAATGTTATACGACTGACAGCACTACTTTATAGTGAAGCGGGGTGGATTTACATGTTTATCACTCTACTGACCTTTGGTGTCACAGATAGGAAACAGATTGTCAGATGAATGGAGAGATCATGGCAATGAAAAGCAATGATGGGGTGGGTAATGTGATGGCTCTAATCATCTGTGTTATGCCTTCACCCTGCTTCTGACAATCTAGTCCACAGTTCACCCATAAGAAAGAAAAATCTGCCAGAAATTAGATCTCTTAAATATCTCAGTTGGTTCTCAAAATACTGTAATGAGATCAAATGGAGTATTTTGCTGAAGTTTCCTGATTCTCATATGTTTCTTTTGAGAAAAAGACCCTAGTAATCTCAGCAAGTCTAACTGTGCTCACAATTTCTGCAATAAAAAGTCAGAGTTCTTGTCAAATGATCTGAGCTATGTGTAACATGGTTAAGGTTAGGAACGGAGGCAGGAAACAGCTGAACCATCAAAATAATTTATGAAAACATAAATACACAACACAAACACACACATGGCAGCTGCATGTGGCTCTTTCTCTCCCGAACTGCCACGTTCAGCTGCACTTATCCCTCTCCTTGGCTGATTAGCCCAATTGGGGGCCAGGCATGACGTACATCCCCCCCCCCCTCCTAAACCCCGCCTCTCTAGGGCTGGGGAGGGGGAAAGGGCAAGGCAGAGAGAGAGAAGAGAGAAAAAAACATGCTCGCTGGTTTCCAGACACGTCGTTGCCTGATACTTGATCACTCCACCCTCTGGGGTATGACAGCTACTCCTTCCCGGGCAAACCGGAACCAGTCCTCCAACCCGTGGTGGATGGAGCGCCCCCTCCACGTTTTGGCGGCCAACAGTGAGCTCCTCCTCCCCTCGCAGTTGGCAGCCATTCTTCCGCGTCCAGGCGGATGGCAGTAACTTCTCCGTTCTTCTGCGGATGGCCACGGCTGCTCCTTTGGGTGGATGGCAGTGGCGAGGACTCCACGACAGCACATCCCTCCTCCTTCCTGGGTTTTGGCACGAAGGTTGGGAAAGGAGGAGGCGGGAACCTGTTGAACCGTCAAAATAATGTTTAGTGAAAACAAAGAGACACAAACACACGGCAGCTGCATGTGGCTCTCTCTCACTCTCTCTCTCTCTCTCTCTCTCTCTCTCTCTCTCTCCTGAACTGCCATGTTCCGCCGCACTTATACCTCTCTGTGGAGCGGAGGGGGGCCGGGTCGGAATATCGCACACCCGGTCCCCAATCGGCCTGATGAAGTGCGCGAGGGATAAAGGCGGCCGGTGACGATGGTTCAAGAGAAAGAGAGAAATACGGGCATGTCCGTCATGTGTGTGTTTGTTTATGCTTTTGGTTTTGAGTTTCATTAAATATTATGATTTATGTTGACAAGCCGGTTCTCGCCTCCTCCTTGCCCATCCTTTAAGGGGGCTTTCACACTAGCACTTTTGGTCAGAGTTCGGTTCGTTTGGATGATGTGAACTCTGTCTTCCGAACTCGGGTGCGCACCCGCGAACCGTACTCGGGTCCGCTTATAAAGGTGGTCTGGGGTACGGTTCATGTGAACTCCAGTACGGTTCGCTGCTGATATGAACGCAATCGAACCAAACCGCGGAAGTGAACCGCTATTGATGACGTATAATGTGGTCGTCAGTCTCACACGCGTCACTTTCAAAATGAGCGGAAAGGCTTTACTTTTGTGCGTGTGTGTGTGTGTGTGTGTGTGTGTGTGTGTGTGTGTGTGTGTATATACACTTACCTTGACGAAAGCGGGATTGACGCACACGCACTTCAAGCAGAGAGATGATTTCTGCTTGCCTTCGCAAAAATTGTCTTCGGCGGACAGCCCGCTGTCTTTTGAACGATTTCAGTATTTTTGCGGCAGACAGACGCAAGTGTGTTTCTGTATCTTGATGTTGAAAACAAAACCAAAGGTTAAAAAAAAGAACAAATGTGAACCGAGCAAGTCTATTCATTGAATTTTGACGCCTTTTCATTTCGCGGTTATCAAGCAACACGATTACGCACCAGCTGCAGCTTGATGACGCAAGCGTACCGCGGTTCGGATACAAATATATAATGTGAACACAGTCCATCGAGGGCAGGAGGGAGGGGGGAGCAATCGAACTCTGGTTCGGAACAGGCAATCGAACCAAGTGTGAAAGCCCCCTAACAGTGTTACACTCTCCTTGTCAGCACGCCCGGCCCTGCCGTCCTCATCACATTATGCTATCCACTTAAAATATATAGATCTGTACCTTTACTCTGTTAACAATTGTGTCATTTCTGTCTATTTTTTGTCAACTTTTAGGATAAGAATCTGAGATGAAGTTAATTTAAAGGACTCCTAACAATTAAAGTTGGGAAGTCCCATTCATTTGATCAAATTGGTTTGTTCGGACGATTGGTGTCATTACACCAGTCATCACTCAAAAGTGTTCTCAAAAGTAATTTTACGTTTCATTTAGCTGTTTATCATTATTTTTTCCTCTAAGTTGGCCTAAATAGGTCAAATATTTTTTTTATTGTTACAGCATTATTATTAACAACATTGTTGTTTCCAAATGTTCAAGAATCAGACATCAGAGACTGTTTAGCCCAAGACAGACCACTTGTATTAAAGTTGGAACACCCAATTTGAACACCCAATTTCTCAGCCAATACCATTTTAAGTTAACTTGAAAACACGTATGCGCATTAATTGGACCAGCCTGAAAATGTGTGTTTCTTTAGCATGATCTAAGTTAAAGTATCACAATTTATGAAACCATTGTTGTCATATTTAAATGCTGATTTGAAATATTTTCCATTTTCCAACTTGACCAACCATTTTGGAGATTTCGCTCCTTCCCCATTCAATTTGATAAGATCTGTATCCACAGAAAATAGCTGCACGGGAGCGTTCCAAAGATGGGCGTCGTGTGGACTGACTTGCCTTAAAAGGGACTTAGTCATACATCACTATTAACTGAGAGCTATTTTCATTCTCTAGTTTAGAGCTATGAGTGAGCGACTAATGAGCAATAACATCTCTCTCTGGGCAATTTTGGATAAACATTTTGCCATAGATGAAAGTAGAGGAAATAGCATCAAAGTAGTTTGCTTGCTGGATATCTGCCAACAACTTTGTGAATGACAAATGTGAATATCATTACAACTACACTGACCACTCAATTTTAAAACACCATTACCATGGTTTAATTCTTTGCAATGAGTTTTAAATGAACCAATTAACTACTTAAAAAGCACTAATGAAGCTTTTAAAGTAATTATTTTGGAAAACAAGCTTGCTACTTCACCGAAGTTGATAATACATGCTTATTATTTAGCTTGTCGTAAGTTTTAGCGTGGGTCTTTGAGCCAATTGGCTCTTACTAAGTTTAAAGTGAAATTATCTATATATAGATAAAAAATTACTTTTTATCTAATTATCAGTTAAATTGTCTGAGGTTCTTGCTAAAAAGATCAGCTAAGACTATCATGAATCTCTATGCTGGTCAAGACTTGTTTATGTTGGATAGTGGTGGTCTAGTGCTGGACTTGCTGGTGGACCAGTATCCTTGCTGAAAAAGCAGCTTAAATTCTTTGCAAGTCTTAGCTGGTTTAAGCTGGTCTCTGCCAATCTAAAATCAGCAAACTAGACCAGCCTGACCAGGCTGGGAGACAAGCTAAGTCCATCAAACCAACTGAAGCAAGTCTGCTTATTTTTGGAGCTGCTAGGAATTATTGCTGGCTAAGCTTGTTAAGACTAAGTAAGTCCAGCATCAAAACAATCATATGCTGGTGACCAGCTACACAAGTCTATTCAGCTACGGTGAGGTTTCCCTGCTTTGCTTGTTGGGGAAAGTAGTCTGCTACTACTTTTTGAGTCACATCAGGTATAGAAGAGTGTTTGATAGTCTGGTCTTGGTCATCAGTCTTTCTCTGGACTGGTTATTTATGAGACAATGGAAATTAGAAAGTGCATATAACTGCAACAGGAGATAAGAAATTCAATTAGGACAGCAACTATGACCACATAGCTTTAAAGTGATTATCAGAGGCAGTGATCTATGTAAGACACCGTGCTTGTATTGGCAGTGGTTTTTGGAGTCATTTGTAGTGTTATTTGAAGTTTGGTGGTGAAATTCCACTCTGAAAATACGATGGGTTTGCATTATAACTTGAGTATATAGACTGAAACCAGACTCAGTTTTGCATTAGTGTTATTAAAAATTAATGATATGAACACAGAATATTTGTTTCTTGTTTAGAAATCTAACTAGAATGCATTGAAGACCACAGGAAATCACAATTGGAGTTTTGTAGCTTTTAGTCCATATCTGTTAGCTTTGGGTTCATCGGTATGCTAGTTAACGTACGTATGCCTAAAAGTTGACAAAATTAGCTCTTTAACAGATATACACTAAAGATGTATAAATGTACAGTTAAACGTACAAACAAGTAAAATAACTTATACAATGAGAATGTCCCCCCATAAATACCACTTACCTCTGACTTGCATTAGCATGAAGCAAATCAGTTTTTCTGTGGGTCTTTGGTTGCGCTAATGCTCATACGTTGTTTTGCTTCCAAACCATCTGCTATTTGTGAATGAAGTGGCTGGAATTTATTAATATTTTATGTGTTTTCATTGCTTTCGTCCATTGTAGACGTCAGATGTGGTTTTGGTGGGGTGTAATGTAAACTGAAGGCTACTGGCTAATAAAAGGACAAACTATTTGATGTCCCATTGCTAACTTCCTGTTTCATAAAAGGAAATATGTCAACATAGAAAAGAAAACAGCATTTCTATTTATGTCTATTTTGCAAACCCTTACAAAAATGGAGAGTTCTGGCAAAATTGCTGCAAATTTGCCACTCATTATTTTCACATGCAAATGAGATTTGCAAAAAACTCTTCATTGCTGCTAAAGGTTTGCTGCAGGTTCACTACAACCTGTGAAGAGCTGCAAACCTTTGACAAACATTTGCAGTGATTTGCAAGTTCAAACCTGTGAAAATATTGAGTGGGAAATTTGGGGACAACTTGAAGAAAAAAACTTAATTTCGTCCATGTTTTCAGTTTCCTAACATCATTGTTAACCCAAGTATGCAATACAGATTGCATTTTCGAAAGTTTCCATTTTTGGTGCAGAAAATAGCCTTCTAGTGTAGATGAGAGGTGTAAACATTGCAAAATCAGTTTGTGTTCAAATGAAAATGTATTAAGCCGAGGTCACACTACACTTCGCGCTCCATTCACACCCATTCAGTGCAAGAGATTTTGCATTCTGTTGTGCACAAAGTTAAAATTCAGTGTACTCTGTCCTGCAAATTCATACAATATGATGAGAAGACATGTGACCAATAGAAGATCGAAACATCACACACTGACCCCTTGGCTGAATAATATGGAGTGGTGGTGGCGTAGTGGGATAATGCACTAAACTGTTAAGCAGAAGGTTGTCGGTTCGATCCCCACAGCCACCAACATTGTGTCCTTGAGCAAGGCACTTAACTCCAGGTTGCTCCGGGGGGATTGTCCCTGTAATAAGTGCACTGTAAGTTGCTTTGGATAAAAGCGTTTGCCAAATGCATAAATGTAAATGTAAATAACATCATATCAACATATTTCAAAGCTGCGTGTGTATTTTAACATTAATAATATTATACCATGAACTATTTGTGATTTATTATTTAATAAGACCATTAGACCTGGCTTGTGACATTATTTGTTGTCCAATGCATTGTCCAAAATAATTTTGCATGCTCAAAGACTAGTGTGACCGCCCCTTTAGTGAGGACGTGGCCTTTTCGTTGTCACATTCTAACTCCAACTGCATCATAACTTTCAGATCAAGCACATTTTAAGTTGTGAGAGACGGTTTTTAGGCTTTGTATGTTTTAATATTATTCAGCAAAAAGCGTTATGTCAGTGGGGGCTGTTGCTGGCTTTCTCCACCGTTCACAGTGGTTAAATTCCATGGAAAATTGGACAGCACTGCCAAAATGGATGTTTCCCACCCCCCTGGCCGTGAAGAGGAGTGCGGATCAGGCACATTCCAGGGAAAGCTGTGTAAATCCCTGCCATTGATTTGGTGGATGCCCTCCTGACCCCAGAAATACATTAACAGATTAGGCTGGCAGACAGCTCACACAGAGTGACGGGGCTTCGTGGGGCCGCCGCTATTCAAACCACAGTTAGCATGGGGCCCTAGTGTCACCTCACTGTCTTTCTGGCCTGCCTCTACATGACATTCCCTCGCCCTAGGGTCAAATATGTGTTGAAGTTTTGGAAATGGAGATCAGTATTTAGTTGACTGCCAACTGGAGATTTGGCACGCTTGGACGGAGCCAGGGGTGGTGTTTTTGGAAGCACTTGTGTGTACTTATTAATTAAAGACTATTAAAAGTGAAGTAGTTGTTTTACATTTATTAAGTTCAAATCAACATGAAATATTTACAGCCGGTTTTACTACCGTAATGCGACATATTTCCAAGTGAAACGGGCATATCAGAATATTCCACGTTTGCCTTAGGTCTTATTCTTATTTTACCCCGTTCCTCCCCTCGATCTGATTAAGATGCCCTATTTTGACAGGCTGGTTAGGGTGTTTACCCACTGACTCCTGGATCTTTACCCCATTGTTGCCCCTCAGATACCCTTCTACCTCTAATCCGTCCCAGCTTTGCTACCCTCAAACACCAGCTGTAGATATCCGGATTTCATTTCCCTTGTGCCTGATGCAAGAACAGTTTAGGATGAAAATAAGGAAATACTCACTTTTTGAGATCTGCCTACAGCATGCTTTTGAACCATGATGCAAGGTGTGCAACAATATGCAAAAATAATAATGCAATGATAAAGTTTTGTTATATACCCAAAATCAAACCCTCATTGACCCAGAAGTGGGGCACAATGTTTGAACAACTCCCATAAGAAAGAAAAATAACAAGAGAGATCGCATAAATATCTAAATTGTTTGGCTAGACAGCAACGACATGACATTGAGAGCAAATGGAGACTCCCTGCCCCCAAACATCATACGCGTGTCTTCTCTACAGATAAAAGATCTCAATAATGTCTCGAAAGTCATAGATCTCAATATGAACTCAAATCATTTTCCTTAACTGAGAGAAAAAAAAATAGATTTTGTGGTGAAGTAAATACAGGGTTGCACGTTTGAACTTGAAAATATGCAGTCAATTCTACATTCGAACATGTAAAAATGAATGCTCTAGCTTATAAGTACATTTTATTTATGATTGTTTGTTATTTTTACAATGTATCATCATTGATTAATCCAGTGGTGGTTCTAGCTTGTATGGTGCCCTGGGCGAAGCTATATATTCACAGTATTATTTTGTAACGTTTTGTTGTGTGACTTATTTTCTTTAGTACTGTACAAAGTTAGAGGTGCACTATTTGATAGATTCTCCCGCTCCCCCTACCTCGGGCTTCCGGTGGTTAGACCTGAACTACCCCCACCCCCCTCCCCATTTCGTACTTCTGAGTGGGAGAACTTCCCAGGTAGTAGCCTGCCTAGCTCACAAAAAAAAACTAATTGCGAAAGAAAACTGATTGCACAAATGTCACCATTCCGATTTTGTTTTTTTGTGCAGGCGCCCCGTGCTGTCCCCAGGCATTGCCGCAAGATGCCGCCCTGGGCGCCCATGTTGCCTATACCTAAATCCGCTAGTGGATTAATCCTAAATTTCTGTGGTAAATAAAATAAGTAAATTTGTACCTTTCGAAGCTGGTGTCCCCAGCCTGCACTGTATCTTAAATTATTAATGAGCTTGCATGGTTTCACTGTTTGCAAGTTTATTTACACAATTTACAACCTTTATATTGCGTTCACCATTTATTTTGTTAGCTCAATTGCATCTTGATTTCCACGGGACCAGAACCCTAATGAGGCAGCATTAGTAGCACCACAGGAAAAGATAAAAACATGTTTAATGCAAAGATGTCTGATGGTAAATGGCACTTGGAAGTCATTTGTCTGAATGGGGTCAATGTCAGGGTACTGGAATATCATGCTGGTTTTGTGGGTGTTCTTGGCACGGACTTTGACAGTCCTGAAGTTCAGGGCTTGGAGGCTCACAGATGGATGGGTCACAAAAATACACCCAAAAAAACAACACAATTACATACACATCGTCATGTTCAGATCATGCCCAGCGCTTTCAGAGTGTGATTGTGAAATCAACAAGAGTTAAAAGGGAAAAGCAAAGATAACGTCACAAAAGCATTGAACAAAAATGCTTAGTGTGCAATTCCCTCAAGTAGGATTACATCATTCTATTACAAGTTCATAAAATTGTCAAGATTTATTTTTCATTTTTATATAGCAAAACTCAAGCTATTGCATTATCTATCTATGTCAACATAATGCATTTTGTTTCTGAAACTGTATCGCTATCCAGATGCAGAGGAGTCAAATGTTCTAGAGAATGACCAAAGGGACAGAGTGCTCATTGAAGTAATTGAAAGTCTTCTATTTTAGCAACAGCAAGAAAGGAAAAGGCAAGGTAAAGCCTGACTCTAGGCAGGTTAAGTTAATCTTGTTATGTAGAATGACAGTTAAACTGGTTAAAGAGCCAATGACTCTGAATCTTGTAATTTGTATTTTTCCTTGAGTAGAATTCCAAACCCGGTTGAATGGTGGTAACATTTATGGTGGGAAAAGGAATGCAACCACTTTATATAAGGTGTCTTTAATTACTATGTACTTACAATGTAAATACAATGTAATTATCATATATATATACATATATACACACACTAGTTGTTGCATTGTATTTACATTTAAAGTACCTGCATTTAATTACATCTGTAGTTACACAGTTAACCTCAACCACTAACCCTAAACCTACCCGTACCTCAACCTCAGTAGCGGCAAATGTGAATCTTGTGAGAATTTTGCAGAACTCAATATGTAGTTACACAATAAATACATTGTATTATATGTATTTTGATGTTAGTGCACAGTAGATAAAGACACATTTTTGAACCCTCTAACAAAATCAGTATCTGTATACTCCTTTTGCATTCATGGGTCGATTTTGACCTGGTGGAATTCAAGCTTATAAATCATTCATAACCCTACAGTCATTAATGTGTTTTTATCTGTTCATACATGTAAAAAGATATATAATTTTGGCATGTTAACTGACAAATATAAAAGTTATGAATTAATATGGCATTGTTTTTTTTAATAATAAAATGTAGAAAGTTCAAAATATACATTAATTACAGCAAAACCAGTGTTATACATGTGAACACATATTTTCTTATCAAAATTTCTGTGAAACTTTTTCTAAATATAATATACTGTACCATTTATATCAACATCTAATGTGAGAATTACCGTTATTGAATTCATTTCTGTAAACGCAGTTCAATGGAAAGCAGGAGGCGAGAACCGGCTTGAAAATATAAATGATAATTTAATGATCAATTTAACCAAAAAGACAAATACACACACAGGTGTCGGATAGCTGCCCGTAACACTCTCTCTGTTGCACTGCCGTCTCCGGTGGCCTTTATCCCTCTTGGGGTTCATCAGCCTAATTAGGGGCTGATTTTATTTTAAGATTTAGATTTTTTTTCAATTTAGATTTCGATTTTATCTCTAGCGTCAGTCACCAGTGCACTTCTTGAGGTCATGAGAGTGAGGTTTACACACCGCACAGCTATCTACCAGCTGGCTCTCCTTACACTCACCCCCCTAAACCTCACTCCCATCTGGGTCACGGCACCATTGTTACCGGCCCTGTCGCCCTGCTCCGAATGGGACTCGAAGCGCCGTCTCCGGTGTGGGGTGTGCTAACAAGGAGGCTTAAGGCTGCAGCCTCTAGCGTCAGTCGCTAGTACACCTCTTGAGGTCATGAGAGTGAGGTTTACACACCACACAGCTATCTACCAGCTGGCTCTCCTTACATTCATACAAATTGTTACCCAATAAAATTATCCCTAGAATGAGAATGTCACCCCTCTTAATACCTCTTGCAACTGACTAACATTATCAAGGAATATGTTGTGTGGAATCAGACACAGTTTAGTATTAATTTGTACAGTGTTAGTTTTTGCCACTTTCTACTTTAAAATCTACTCTTTCTCATCTTTTTATAGCAGAGAGGGCTGAAAGAAACTTCTACCCCGAGGACGTTTTAGCATTTAACATGCTAATTCTCTTTCCGTTCTTGTAACTTGCTGATAAAGTCATTAAATATATCTTTGCCCGCAGTCCTTTATAATAGTTGCCGTTTGGCATACATATTCCATGGAAACCTGAGGGCAACATCGCAAGGACATTGTGTGCCAGCAACATCGTCGCCAGAAGTTTGAACATGCTGAATGTAGGCTTGCTCTCTAGTTGCCACAGGTGCAGCCAGCGGTAGACTCATCTTTACTGCATTTTCTGTTGAGCAATTGAGTGCATTAATTAGGCTGGTAGTAAAGGGAAGGGGAGGACGATGATGTAAATCTGTCATTTGATCATCTGCAGACTTGCATGCCAAGACCTGACACCCATCAAACCAAACCTGCTCATAAATGGCTTTTATTAACATGGTGGTGGTGGTGTACTGCCAGATAAAGTAGCAAGTATGCCCTGAAATTTCTCATCTTTATTACAGTATAGGAATGGTTTTTCAATGGGCACTTTTTGCACTGTGGACTATTTGAAATGAATCTCCCTTAAAACACTCTTATGTGTCATGCTTACTATGGTGCTGTTAACGCTGAACACATTTTTGCATCTGTCCGTGCTGTTTTTGTATGTAAACATGCACTGAATGGACGTCTATGACCATGGCATCGTGTCTAATTGTTTTTTAGCATCTCGTGCGGGAATGCAGTGTATTTTAGAATTTCAACTGTTAAAACTCATCTCAAGACACCTGTGCTTTGCTTTGTTCTTTGCACTTTTTAGCTTCTAGCTTTTTAGCATAACGCGTTTGTGTGAATGGCCCCTAACAATGTCTACAGTCATTTTTGTTAACATTTGTCCCCCCTGAAACATCATCAGCATATGTCATTACCACCACATCTCATATTATGAACACATTTGAAGCATACAATGGTGAAAATTACATTTTAAACATTTTTAAATTAAAAGAGAACACAATTCTGTATTGTTTTGCTTGCTAATGCTTATTTCATAGTTATATTTTGTATATCCTAAATCCACACAATTGCTAATAATATACACTATTGAGTAAAGATCTGAGCGACTTTGGCAAGGGCCAAATTGTTATGGCCAGACGACTGGGTCAGAGCATCTCTGAAACAGCAAGGATTGTGGGGTGCTCCCAGTCAGCAGTGGTGAGTACCTACCTGTCACAAATGCCGGCGAGAGCACCTCCGCAATTGGCCGCCGGAGATCTGACTCACCTGAATTCTGATCACCCGTGCACCCACATACCGGGCTTGATTAATTCACAGCTGATTCCCATTCCAGCTTCCTCTACTTAAGCTTCACGCAGTGACATTGTCACTGCAAAGTCTTGTTTGTTCCGGCTACACTACTGAGCGTTCTAACTACTAAACCTGATTGATTCTCTGCCTACCGACCTTGCTTACCTCTCTGACTACGATTGATTGCTACCTACCTACCTGAAACTCCTGCCTGCCTCTTCGTATTGCCACTTGCTGCCTGCCCTGACGATCTGCCTGCTTCACTACGTGCTCAGCCTGTCTACGATTGCCCTGCTTACCCACTGCTTGACCATTGCCTGTTTATCTCTGTGAGTTCAATAAAGTAACTGCTGATGGATCCCAACTTACCTGAGTCTGTGTTACACTACCGACAGTGGTCCAAGGAGGGACAAACCACAAAATGTCGATAGGGTGTTGGGTGCCCAAGGCTCATCAATGCAGGAGGGCAACAAAGGCTATCCCATCTGGTCCGAGCCGACAAAAGGTCTACACAAGTCACAGACCATTTTAATGATGGTCACGGGAGGGATGTTTCACAACTCACAGTGAATTGCATCCTGCTGCGTATGGGACTGCGTAGCCTCAGACTGGTCAGAGTGCCCATGATGACCCCTATCCACTGTTGAATGCACCTAGAATGGGCACGTGAGCGTCGGAACTGAACCTTGGAGCTGTGGAAGAAAGATGGCCGGTCTGTTGAGTCCCGTTTTCGTTTAGATCTCATGGACGGCCATGTATGTGTGCTGTTTACCTGGAGAAGTGATGGCACCAGGATACACTGTGGAAAGATGACAAGCCAGTGGAGGGAGTGTGATGCTCTGGGAAAATGTTCTGCTGGGAAACCCTGGGTCCAGCCATTCATGTTGATGTCAATTTGACACGTGCCACCTGCCTAAACATCGTTGCAGACCAGGTACACCCCTTCATGGCAGTGGTATTCATACATTTTTCAGGAATGGTTTGAGGGATATGATGAAGAGTTCAAGGTGTTGCACTGGCCTCCAAATTCTGTGGGATGTGCTGGACCAACAAGTCCAATTCATGGCAGCTCCACCATGCAACATACAGGACTTGAAGGATCTGATGCTAATTTCTTGGAGCCAGATACCACAGGACACCTTCAGAGGCCTTGTAGAGCCAATGCCTCTGTGGGTCGGCCCTGTTTTGGCAGCACGCGGAGGACCAACAGCATATCGGTCAGTAACCCAGCGGTTAAGGCTCTGGGTTACGGACCGAAAGGTCGGGGGTTCAAGCCCCAGCACCGTCAAGATAACTCTGTTGGGCCCTTGAGCAAGGCTCTTGACCCTATCTGCTCCAGGGGCGCTGTTTCATGGCTGACCCTGCTCTGACCCCCGCACTCTGACCCCAGCTTAGTTGGGATATGTGGAAAACAAAAGTATTTCATTGGCTCTGTACCTGTACTCTGTACAATGACAATAAAGTTGAATCTTAATTAGGCAGGTGGTCATAATGTTTTTGGCTCATCCGTTTATAATAGCCTAAATTTAAATAATATTTTCATGCTTGTTGAATAGCAATTTGATTGGAAATATTAAGCACCGTAAGTAAAGTTTGATTTATATAGCACATTTTAAAACAGCATTTACAAAGTGCTTTGAACAAAACATATAAAACATCTTAATGTCACATATATAAAATAAATTGAAAAAATTTAATAATAGAATAAAATAGTTAAAAACACCGACACATAGAATAGTAAGTTAAAAAACATGAAATTATAAATTAAACAATACAAGTAACTTTTGATAAAACTTTATAAGGTGCAAAATTGCTGGTTGTGGCACAGTCATAATGTGTGTAAAAACTTTGAACACCATAAATATTAAAAGGGTTTGTTTATTTCACTCTTTGTTTAGATCATATTGTATGATAATTATGATATTATGTATAATCTTATGTCATATTTAAAACTTTTATTTATAGTATATGTACTGTATAATAAAATCTGTTCATAAAAGGCATTTGAAAAGTATTATAATAATATGAAGAAAAGTGTATAAAGAAAGAAAGGCATGTTAAAACATTTCCTTTTCAAATGTTTTAATGTGACTTTAATATTTCAAAAAGAAAATAAGTTTAAATCTGTTAGCTTTAATAAAAATCAACCCCAAGTTGAAGAAACACCCTGCTCCTTGATTGCATGAAATGATCTGGGACTGATGTGTATAAACTTGTGTATGAAAACAAACCCATGAGTCGTCTCTCCACACCTCCTCGGAACATGGAAAGCATGAAATGAGCAAATACTGCATTCAAAGCTTCAAAGCTATTTTTCCACCTCACCTACTGTATTTTTGCCTCTCTCTCCTCTTTCTCGTTCCACTCCTCCTCCTCCTTTTCCGAGAATGCAATGTTTCATATTAATCCAGATTAAGTGATCATTGGCGCTCTTTCTGAAGCTCTACTGAGCCCTATTGGATTAGTTTCTTGGGGGTGTTTTGCTTGACTCAAAATTGGGCACAAACGAAAATGGAAAAATTTAGAAATGTCTGAAACACCTTGTGAACCATTTCTGGAGGGTAAACACACACACACACACACACACACACACACACACACACACACACACACACACACACACACACACACACACACACACACACACACACAAAATAATTATAATATTTTTACATTTGAGTGTGTTGGTAGCTTCCATTGTACTAATAATAGCAAAGTACCAGATAGTACCTACTAGTAGAGCTTGCATTAGCAAACACATCAGCACAATAAATATTATCTTGTATTTACCTTTTTTAAAAACTTGTCAGCCTTTGGTCACCTTTCTCTTTACTCTCTGTTTTAATAAAGTTATAGCTAGTGTATTGTGTCTAGATTTTTTTCTCATTGGCAAGCTTCTGAAGCCAGATGCTGTCACTATACAATCCAATACTTTGTCAACACACGTCTGAAGAGGTTTACCATAAACTGTTTCTTCAGCATTGCCCTCCCTCTACATCTTTTTTAGATTTCCTCTAGTGTCTCAGCTGTCTTTTCAAAAGCCTTTATGCATCTCAGAGATAAAAGATGAAGAGAAAGAAGACTCGAGTGGAGCCACATTTAGACAAATGACTGTGTGACAGAGTGTTAACATCATAAAAGACCAAGAGAATGTGATCAGAATAATGTGATAACACACCTAACTAGATTTTTATATTTTCTAAAGAGAATGTTTTCCACTGCTTGCCTGTGAAAAACTCTCCACTAGGGTTTTGTGGGTGATTGCCAGGGTGTTGCTATGTGGTTGCTAAGGTGTTTTGAGTGGTTCTTGGCTTGTTTCTATGTGGTTGCCAGGGTGTTGCTATGTGGTTGCTAAGGTGTTCTGATTGGTTCTCAGCTTGTTTCTATGTGGTTTCTAGGTTGTTGTGGGTTGTTTTCACGGTGTTGCTAAGTAGTTGTTAAAGGGTTCAGAATGTGTTTTAGAATATGTGTATGCTGAGGCGTTATGGGTGGTTACCAGGGTGTTGCTATGTGCATTGCTTTAGTGCTCTTAGTGGTTCTCGGCTTGTTTCTATGTGGTTGCTAGGATGTTGTGGCTGGTTGCCAGGGTGCTACTAAGTTGTTGTTAAGGGATTCCGAGTGGTTCATAGAATAAGTTTATGTGGTTGCTGGGGTGTTATGGGTGGTACCCAGGGTGTTGCTATGTGCATTGCTTTGGTTTTCTAGTGTATTCTGTGTGGTCTATATGGCGATGTTGCCAGGCTGTTGTTATGTGGTTGTTAAGGTGTTCTGAGCATTTCTATGTGGTTTCTAGGGTGTTGAAGGTGATTGCTATGTTGTTGCTAGGGTTATTGAGTTGTTTTTAAGATTAAGATTCAACTTTATTGTCATTGTGCAGAGTACAGGTACAGAGCCAATGAAATACTGTTGTTTTTGCATATCCCAACTAAGCTGGGGTCAGAGCACAGGGTCAGCCATGAAACAGCGCCCCTGGAGCAGATAGGGTCAAGGGCCTTGCTCAAGGGCCCAACAGTGGTATCTTGGTGGTGCTGGGGATTGAACACTCTGACCTTTCGGTCAGTAACCCAGAGCCTTAACCATGGAGCCACCACTGTTTATTTTTTACATTTTTCTGTGCTGTTGCTAAGGTGTTCTAATGGGTATTTATCTTGTTGCTATTGAGTTGCTTTGGTGTTCTGGTGGTTTCTAAGTGGTTACTTCTCAAAAGAGTCCACCGCCAAGTCTCTGTGATATTCTAGTCCGTACATAATGAGTAGGGTAATTACATAATTCTTTACTGACAAAATTGTAAAATAAAAAAATGTGCAATCATCTGTCACAGTAGCCTTTCCTCACATGCAACTTCAATCCTTTGCTGTCATAGTTCATAAAGAGCTAAGAAAACTTATCGAAATATCAAAAATATCAAAAGTCACAACATGTATGTTAGATCCAATTAATAAGCCCTTAAAAGAGGTATTCCCTGTAATCTCAGAACCTCTCCTTAATATGATTAACTCCTCGCTATCCTTGGGACATGTCCCAAGAAACTTTAAAATGGCAGTTATCAAACCTCTTATTAAGAAGCCACAACTTGATCCTGGAGAACTGGCTAATAATAGTCAGATTTCAAATATCCCATATATGTCGAAAATACTAGAAAAGCTAGTATCCTCCCAACTATGTTCATTTCTACAGAGAAATAGTATATATGAACAATTTCAGTCAGCATTTAGGCCCCATCACAGTACAGATACTGCTCTTATCAGAGCTACAAATGACTTGCTCTTATCATCTGATCACATCTGCATTTCACCTATAGTGATTTTAGATCTTATTGCTTATGGCATTTGTGAAATTGCATTAGCATGGGTTAGGTCTTATTTAGCAGACCACTACCACTTTGTCTATGTAATTGAGGAATTGTCAAACCAAACAAAAGTAAAGTATGGAGTGCCACAGGGATCAGTTTTAGGGCCTCTGCTTTTCTCCTTGTATATGCTTCCCCTGGAAGATATTATCAGCAATAGTGGAATAAGTTTCCACTGTTATGCCGATGATACCCAACTTTATATTTCTTCAAAACCTGACGAAATTTCACAGTTCTCCAAATTAGCAGAATGTATCAATGAAATAAAAGATTGGATTGCCAGAAATGTCCTTCTACTCAATTCTGACAAAACAGAGGTACTAATTATTGGACCACAAACCTATAAAAATAAGCTGCTAAAATATATTTTGACTCTCGGTGAATGTACCATTACATAGTCTTCAACAGCAAAGAACTTAGGTGTTATATTTGATACCGATCTGTCTTTTGAAAATCAATTTACCAGTGTTTGTAGAACAGCATTCTTCCACTTAAGATATATTGCTAAATTACAACACATGCTTTCTGTTGCTGATGCCGAAAAATGAATTAATGCATTCATGACCTCAAGACTAGATTATTGTAATGCATTACTGGGAGGATGTCAAGCAAGATCAATAAATAAACTTCAATTGGTTCAAAATGCAGCAGAAATATGATTATATTAGCCCCATTTTATCGCCATTACATTGGCTACATGTTAAATTTCATATTAATTTTAAAATTCTGTAAACTACATACAAAGCTTTGAATGGTCTAGCTCTGCAGTACTTAAGTGACCTTCTAACACCAACGTATTCCATCACGTTCTTTACAATCGCAAAATTCTTGCCTGATAATAGTTAGTAGAATATCAATATCCACAAAAGGAGGTAGATTTCTGTCACATTTTGCTCCTAAACAATTGAAGAGTCTCCTGTTCGTGATGCAGACACGCTCCCTCAGTTTAAGTCTAGACGAAAGACTCATCTCTTTAGCCAGGCATACACCTACTTTATCCTTCAACCCACAATTAGGCTACTTTAGTTAGGTCTGCCAGAACCAGAAACATTGATCATGATCTATAACTCTGCAAAAAATGTAATGGCATCTATGCTAATATTCTTCTATTGGTTTCCCTGTCTCAACATTGGGACTCCTATCCTGAGGTCACCAGAACCGGCTGGGTCTAGCTCCATTCCTGCTTCGTGTTGGACTCCACTGCTACATATCTTTGATGATTAATAGCAGCCGGTGCCAGCAAAAGATCACTTCAGTCCATTACTATAGACTTCAGAGGATGAAATGATGCCAACTCCAAAGATAAGACATGGGATACTTCATATGCCATTGCCTGAACCTTGGATTTAGGATAGACCACACTGAAATTACCGGCTGGTTGAACTGCGATGCACCTAACTGATGTCTGTCTGCATCATCTTGGTCTAATAATGGAATACACTCTAGAAATGGAATACATAGATTATCATTTAATTGCCAACTAAAGCCTTCATCAGCCAACTCACAATGACACTTGCATCAATGTGAACTTCTGAAGCTAAGATTAATGGCTAATGTCTTTGAAGTCCATCCTGGATTACAGTTCACACAAAATCTATGTTTAAACACTGACCCTTAACACTTACTTGGTGTTTAAACCATGACTTGCACTATACATAAATAATATTGGCATTATATTCGTGATTTTAGCCAGAGGGGAACTGGCCCCTGCAGTGAGTCTGGTTTCTCCCAAGGTTATTTTTCTCCATTAACAGTCGCCTTCGACTTGCTCACTGGGGTTATAAATACAATTATTATTTAATGGCTTATTTTGAAACACAATTCACAATTATGACTCTAAGACATTATAGATATTACAGTTTCATTTTCTTTTAAAGCCTGATTTTTTTTTTTTTTTTTTTTTCTTCTTGAAATCTTGTTGCATTGAAAAGTAATGGCACCCCTCTCCTCAACAAGCAACACAATTTGAGTTATCAATGCTTTGCAAGTCCAATACTTTGTGTTATGGGTTTGTTCAAACCCCTGAACCATAGTATGTTCATTAAAATGATGGATGCTTGCCTTGCCAAACACCAACAATAATAATCAAGTCTTGTATTTTAAGCAGAAGTCATGAGAGTGGCTATTGTAGAAACTTGTCTGTCATTGCTAACTTCATGTTTACACTAGTATTACTCATCAGAGCTAAGTACTTAAGTATGTATTTTTATCCATAACGGTTCATTTGTCAGTGATGGCAAACAATGTTTCTTTCACTGACAAACCAATAAACCAATTCACGTTGTGGCTGACTTTGTGTTGAATTAAAATGTAAATAGTTTAATGTTGCGAAAACTGTTTGTAAAGTCTCCGTTGTCTTATTATCTTTATAGTTAATGCTAATGACACACAGGGAGTTTTGGGGTTTGTGTAGGAGACTGTTTGTGAAAGTTTTAGTGCTAAAGTTTAACCATGTTTCCTGCTTGTCCAGACAGAATGGATTTGTGGATTTGCTCAGTCAGCACAAATGCTTAACTTCTGGTCATCACATACAGCTCAGAATTACATTTATTACAACCATTAGCAGGGAGAGCCGTGTGATTGTTCCATAATAACATTTAGATTTGCGTTTCTAGCTATTATGATGGACCGTGAGTTTTTTGATCACTAAAAGAAGAAACTAGAGAAAACTAGTGGTCTGAAATAATTTGCAGAATATTTGTGGATATAAAAGGTAATATTTAGCTGGAGCCAGGAGAACAGTGTTGCACTAGATCTTGTTGTGATGTCATGGTGCTCACATGGTGAGAAAACATTGGGAAACTACCATCTTCTAATGTAGGCTGTATGATTAAAGGGATAGTACATCCAAAACATTTCATTTTGCAATCATCAAAACGTTTAAGGAACCAAATAGCTTTCAACTGTGTTTGATGTAATGGCAAGAGATTTTCAAATACCAGATTAGTAATTTATCATGATTACTCAAGGATAAGGTTTTGGAGTGATGATGATCAGAAATGACTTTTTTCAAATAGTGATGGTGCTGTTTTTTACATAAGTAATGTCCTGACTTTACTTTGTGATCCGTTGAATGCCGCTTTGGTGAATTAATGGACCAATTTCCTTAAAAAACAGCAAAATCTGTAAATTATTCCAAACATTTGGCCGCAAGTGTATAATTTATGATTATATCGTTTTTAATAGTTGTAATGCATTAAAGTAATTAAAATGAAACTAAACTCTAAATTAAATTGAACATTTTACAATTTGTATTTCAATTATTAATTTAATACCAAAAATATTAATGCAAAAAAAATGGAAGTTAAATAAAATTATAAAAGTTACTTTTTTTTTTTTTTAAATATTAGGTAGGTGTCAATACAATTTAAAATGTGATTATACCACTAAATCATCAACAATATGTATGAACTCAATGTATATTATACTGTATATAGCACTATGTAGCAATACGATTTAATGTTTATAAATGCTAACAAAACAACAATCTTGCAGTTAATACAGATATGCAAATTTTACAGACTCATCGGGTATCTGTATCTTTTCAGCTATTCTCTCTTCAGGCCAAAATGTGAAATCAGACCGTCTCTCTCGTGTTGCGATCTCCTGGGTTGCAGAACTTAAGTAACAGGCATCCAAGTTATTCCAAGCACCAGCCCAGACATTTAAGGAATCTGAATGCTTTACACACACGCGCATGCACGCACGCACGCACGCACGCATGCACACAGTTCTAGGGTCTGTCCAGTACCCACAGGGCTGGATGAGAATGATTTAGAGAAGAGAAAACGCTGGGCGGAATGATGGGCAAGTGTTAATGCACGGAGGTGTCAGGAGAGTTGAGAGGTTAAGAGCCTTCAGATCAAACAAATCACCAACCATTGACATTTATGACCCATTTAAGACAAAGACTCAATTAAGAAGACTCATTATCATGCTATTCCTGCCATGTCTCCAAACACACTATATTTGATGTGGACTGTAGCACTTTTTGTTACTATAATTAAAGGTCTAGTGTTAACAAAAATAATAATAATAAAAAAAATCACTTGATATACAGACATCTTCAAAATTTCAGATTAAATTCTAAGTTTAAGGATGAGAAGTTTCTTAGCTGCAAAGAACAATCAAAGGGCTGGAAAGAACCACTGAAAAACCTTTCTTTTTTTAGAGAATACCTAAAGAGGACATTTTTAGCTTTTAAAGTTTCTGCACATTAATCTGGGATTTTCCTCCATCCTCTTTTCCTACCCCCCCTCAATTCAAACATGTTTCCACAGTCAATGTATATGGTTCAAATTAAGACCTGGGGCAACACACACATGTTGGTCTACCTATCATGAGGACTTTCCATAGACATAATGATTTTTATACTGTACAAAGTATATATTCTATCCCCTAAACCTAACCCTACCCCTAAACCTAACCCTCACCCTCACAAAAACTTTCTGCATTTTTACATTTTCAATTTAATATTTTTTTAAGCTATTTAAATTATGGGGACACTAGAAATGTCCTCATATACCACATTTATAGCATAATACCCTTGTAATTACCAGTTTGTAACCTAAAAAACCACAAACATGCCCACACACACACACACACACACACACACACACACACACACATACATACACACATACATACATACATCGTTTCACATTTGTTTCATATTCCACTCAGGATGTGAGTAATCTACTTCTGATCTTTTAATTATAACGTGAAAAAAATACATTTCAAGAAAGAAAGATCCCTCAGGACTTTTAGGAAGTCTGGGGCCTAGAAAGTGCTAAAATTATGTCAATTTAGACAATGAAGCTGTGCTATCAAGGTGTTAAAACATATTGAAGCAGCCTAGTCATATTGTAATCTTCACTTGAAGGAGCAGTATCACCCAAATGGAGCCAACAACAATGACAACAATTATTTGGACAGCTGTTTTCATTTATCTGAAATTGATAGTATGTGTGCGTTTTTTTTCTTTATGACATCTAGTGTTTTTATGTTGCATAAAACAGTGTTTTCGGTTCATGCATACAGGTTATTTCACATCAAATCAACCAAATTTAAACTTTTTGATTCTGTTAATGCTTTTTCTGAAGAAGATAAACATAAATGATGATGAAAACCAAAATGTTAAATGCCAATGGATCAATATTTACTGAGTAATAAATTATTTTGTAAAGCAGTGTCAAAATAAAAATTTTCACCTATGAATTTGGAGCAAAATTATAGGACAAAAAATAACCGTAGAAAGGTGGCAGCGCCTTTATTTTATTTTTAATCTGAGATTGGAAGATCTATTACTAAAATCAGTTGACTTCAGCACCATTTGTTGTGTTCGCACAGTGAAATCGGAAATGTGAAACACTGCCCCCAGTGGCCAAAGCAGTAAGTGTTATTGGGAGTATATGCAAATGTGAGCTCCAATTTCAGGGTGAACTGTCCATGGAGGGGCGGCAAAAGCGAGTTGTTCTCAGCTGTACAGGCTTTAATACAGGGAAGAGAAATGCATATTTTATTAACTGACCTCCACCCCCAAACCTAACCTAACCTAACCTAACCATTGGAGGAGTAGAAATGTTTTGTTAGAGGGAAAAATGCAACCTCCAAATTGCACTTGTCACTGATTATGCAAACACAATTACTTCCTGGATTCAACACAGGATAAGAACCCAGATCTCCCACTCTGCTGAAGCAGCGTGCTTCCAGCCATGCCACAGGGGAAGGTAATTACAAAGGAGCCGATGCAAAAATTTCTGATAGGAGATGGTGCTTGACGGTGAGTCAGCATAATGTGGCCGATCTACGGGCACAGGAACTCTTGGAACAACTTGTTGACTTCCTGTGTGATCATCTGTATTTTATGCCAATGACGTAAGTAAAAAGATATTGGGGGGAAAAAAATTACTTTTTTGTGTTTCCGCCCCCCCCAAATTATAGTCCCATATCTCTGGAATTTATCCATATAGGGCTTTAAAAATGAAGATGTCAAAAGAAATGTTTGTTCTTAACCAGAATCTAAAAGTATATTAAGATATCTTTAACACTTCTGGAGTTATAGGCACTCCAGCTTTGGAAAAACAACAAAAAAAGTGCCATTTTCCCATATTTGGGAAATAAAATAATGACAACGCCACCACGCTCGTTATTTATTTTCTTGTAATTGTCTACAAAATAATGGACTACTCAGTAAATATTGATCCATGGCATTAAATACACTGGCTTTCATAATCATGTATTTCTTTTACCAGTAAAAAAATAGAGCCAGGGACTTCTGAGTTGACAAAAATGACACATCTGCAATTGTCCTGCTGTTATGTCTGAATGACCAAAGTAATCTATCATTGTGCTCTCATTTATGGCGAGAAGGACATTGTTAGCTGGGACCTCCTCGGTGGTAAAACCCTTGTAGAACCTTTTCTTTACCTAATTGCTTATTTGTTGTGGCAATAAGGAAACACCATATAACGCTTGATGGACTGCAGTTTTAAACCTTCACCACAACCACTAATGGCATCACTAAAACTACAGCACCACAGGAACATTTACTGGTACCACTTTCTGGCCAAAGAATGCCAATCTAAACGTGAGGAACACCACAAGGTCTTTAACTGTTTTTTAAAAAAAATGCTATTCATAAAATATATCACACAGTTTTCCAATTTTCACACTGACTGGTTATCCAAGACTGTTTTAAATGTGTATTTGCTCCATGCATCCATTTTACTATTGTTCATACTTAAGATTTGGGTTCTTTGTGGATTTCAAGAGGATTATTGCACCAATCAAAACTTGGACATGGTAATACATGGCAAAGCACACCTACAGTACACAAACATTATCCTACACTTAAGTCATTCTCTATAAGATAAGTGCACAAATATTTGGCACATCTAAGACCAAATTGCACCAGCACTGCTTAAAGTGTTTTCTTAATGACTTTAATGAGTATTTATTCTCGGGAAAGTTGCCAGGGAGATGATGCATGGGGAGTAAATGTTTTCTCTCTGTGTGAATTTTTTCTTTTCGTCTCCTCAGAGAGTAGAAAAACTCTGCATTTTGTTGAGATTGCTTTGAAACCAAAAGCTGACCAAACAATTGTCTGGCGTAAATCATATCTTGCTGTCAATAGACAGAAGGGGCAGCAGCACATAGAAGGCTGGTCATTTGACTCCCTTTGGCAGCCCTGTGGAGATAAAATAACACTGTAGTGTTGATGGCCACACTGAAATAACTGCAGATTAGCATAGCAGCAGGATAGAGCTGTAATGAGCGTTAAGATCACTCTTTGCATGCCGTTAGGTCCCTGTTCCCATGCTCAACTCCATTAGCTCAACTAATCGCTTTACTGACCCAAAAGAGTCTTTAAATCTTTGTCAAGACGTGTTTGAGATTTCATTTTAATTCAAAAGTATGCACCACTTATGCTAATACCATGGGCTGTGTCAGTTAGCATACTTGCTAAGTATTCTCTTTCCTTTTCATTGTTGCTAAAAGTATTTAGTTTTTTGTTGATGAGAAAGTTCACTTTTGAGTGTGTTAGACTGTATGGCAGTATTGCATAACATTTTATGTAGATTTTTTTCTTTTGAGGTTACAGTTACAATGGAAGTGAAGGGGACAATTTTTGACTTTTCATTTGTGATGTTTTCTAGATAAAAATTATCTGTGTGCTATCTGGGTTGGAAACTGCTGTGACAGCTCCGGCCTCACATATATCACCATTTTAAAGAACTAAAAAATGAAGATGGTAAACGTGACACATATTCATCAGGACACCTTTAGCCATCTATTTACAATATAATGTGATTTGGGAAACACCAATTCTAATCTTGCATATTATTTAGGATGCAAATTGAGATGCAGCCATGGTCTCACCCTGAATTAAATGTTTTTTTTTTAAATGAGTGGGATAGTTCACCCAAAAATGAAAAGTCATTGTTTACTCAACCCTGTGTTGTTATAACCCAATATGACTTTCTTTTTTCTTTTCCGACCGTTGATGTCCTGTGCGCGTTCATAAAAGGTGAGCTTTAGAGCTCCTTCCACTAGAGAATTACGCTGCAGATACTCGTGAGATGGGCCGTCCCAGTGAAAAATCATTTTATTTGGCTTCAACAGGACCACCAGTGATATTAACAACAGAAGACACAACATAGCTAAACACAAACCGGAGAACAGAACTTACAAAACATGTCAGAGTTTGAGTTTGTAGTTAAAAAATGTATGCATTTCTATGCCCAGCCTTATTGTTTGATCCGGGTTCCTTAATCAAACAGAGTGATGGGGCTGAAGGTAGCTACACATTTTTTGTTTAAAAATTAACAAATTGCCATTATTGATTGAGTACATAAACAATCAGTGTTCAAAGCAATGTCCTTACCTTACCCCGATTCACTATGGTAAGCCTATAAAAATGATTTGCATTTTGAGCTGTCGGGTTGGATTTTTGGCACAAAATCGTTGGTTTATGACTTTCATCCTTGCGTCATTACGTCATGTCCATAAACACAGGACAGTAGTACCAGTTGTCTCATGTTCTGGCTGGAGACGCTACGTTCAGTTAAGTCAGTCACACTCACGCAGTTCAAAGCATCGCAGCAATCTGGATGGAACAGTAAATCTGTTTAGTGTTTGGCAAAATTGTTTACCTGCTTTAATGCTTGGATATGTTGTCAGGTGGGGTTGTTGAAAATGGCACATTGTGACTCCGGCTCTGAATATCCCCAGTCATGATCACACACAGGCGATGTTCAGGTAAGCTTAAATCGTGAGATTCATTAGCCAGAAGAGCAGTGCCGAAACATGACTCGTAAAGTGTTCTACCGCAAATTGCTTGCAATATTCAGTTGAATTTTGGGTGAACCTTTAATAATCGAAATACTTCCTCATTTAGTCCTATTGTAATCTTCACTCAAGGGAGCAGCTGGAATAAAACAATTTAAATAAATAAATTAATTAATAAACGAAAAGTAACTGGGCATTTGTAAAGCTGCTTTTGTTTATCTGAAATCTTGAGCAAGTTAGCAACCTCCTATCAACCACCCAGAAAAACCAAGCAACTGCATAGCAACATGATAAAAACCACTCAGAATGGATACAAGCGGCATAAAATTACAGCTATCTACTTGAATGGGGAAAGATTGAAATCTCCAAAATGGTAGATCAAGATTATGATCAAATAAAATTGGTAAAATCAGCAGTAAAATCTGACAACAATGGCATTATAAATTGTGTTCAACTCAGCTCAAGAAAAAAACTAAAACACTATTTTCAGGCTTGTGCAGTTGATGCGCATGCATGTTCTTAAAAGCACTAAAAGGGGATGTCTGTATCTAAAAGGTTATTGGCTCATTTACCGGCCATGAAACAGGGCTGAATGGGCCGCGATGAGCTGAAATGGGCCGCCGCATTATTTAGAATGGGCCACAAAATGCCACTGTGATATGACGAAGGGGGCAGTGATATGCAGAAAAGGACAGCGACACTTCTGTCATCGTTCTGTCATGTTGTGGATACATTATTATTTTTTTTACTTAATTCAATTGGAATAAAATTCCTTGACTTTGTTCACATACGGTATCTGAAAACACACACACACACACACACACACACAACACACTTGTGTGTTCACTGCCCTTTTGTGCATGCTCATTCATGTACACTCTTTGAGGAATATTTCAAGAGCTATTCATCATATGATGTTGTGTTTGGGCGTGTTTGAATCGGGATAGTCTGCTGTAAGTTACAATGTCACTGTCTATGCTATATGTATTTTCTTTTAGGAAGAAAAAAGGAAAAACGTGATTAAAAGACACTCTTGTTCATTATATTTATGTGTGTCTATGGGAATTTCATCCACTATAACTCACTGTATTTTGGCCTCTGAGTGAAACACATTTGCTCATTGCATTCTACAAACTGAGACCTTTCCAACGATATAAAACATGGCTATGTCATCTTTTTTATGGTTTTACCAACATTGAATATAATTGTTGTGATAATAATTTAGCAAATGATGAGAACAAAACAGAGTGCCCCCCACTAGCATAAAACTGGTTGACAAAAAGATCTAATGCAGTATCTTGGGATAACATATGCAATATGATTATTAATATGATTATTAACAATCAAACTTTTGACTGGTACTGTAAAGGTACATTGTCAATGTGTGATTTAGTTGAGTAAATTTCAACTATTTTGATAATCTCTTTTTTTTAAATGAAATTGGTCGATGGAGATGTGACTTACCTCATTCTAGACAGCCATAAAAACAACATAAATCTGGCTTGGACAGGCGATGGGGAACGTGTGAAAGACTGTATAGTCCATCTTTTATTTCACCCATTCCCATTTCCCTTTCATTTTTATCCAAACTGTCACCTTTTATGGGATCCCATGATGTCTTCACTGTGTACGAGTGAATGAGAGAATCGTGGGTTAAATGGAAAGAATGAAAGAAAGTGGGAGAGCGAGAGAGAAACGACATGATCGAAGGTCCCATTCACTGAGGTACCTCTCGCTTTCTTTAACAGCCTTATTAGCTGGCTCATTCAAAGTGAATGGGACCGTTTCTTTTATGAAGAAAGGGGGGGGGAAAACTGGAGGCTCGGGCAGCCTTGTTTAGAGTGGAGGGGAAAATAAGAGGCCAAAGCATATTAGCCACAGTTCCCTCCTCCATAACTCTCCTTGGCTGCTTTAGTTTTCTCATCCGGATCCTTGAAAACAGCCTGTCCAATGGAGAAGACAACTTGGAAGGGGAGTGTGGAGCGCGGTTGGGGGGCCCCTCTGTCTCTGACATTTAGGGGTCATTGATTAGGGAGCCTCCCCTGTGTGAGCGCTGGAAGAAAGAGAGCTCCATGGGGGAGCAGCACATGGGAGTCTATAAGGCATTGGAAGAATTGCTGGGAACAAGACGGGCTCCATATGCAGTAACATTATTTACTCGTGCAAGGTTGTATGCTCAGCCTTTCGTAGGATACTCTTTTGACCGCGCGCCCATACGACATGTTCGACGCATGCACACTACGTCTGCATTGTAATGGCCAAAGCTATATTCCGGTTTTCAGTTTTCCACATTTCACACACCCATTCACACACCAATGACGGCAAAGCTGCCATGCAAGGTGCTAGCCTGCCATTGGGAGCATCTTGGGGTTCAGTGTCTTGTCCAAAAACACTTCGGCATGTGGAGGCATGTGGGCCGGGTATCAAACCACCAACCCTGCGATTAGTGGCGACCCGCTCTATCACCTGAGCCACAGCCGCCACATGTTGTGGTTTTTGTTGTGGATATAGCTGATTAATATCACATATATAAGATTTGTTTGAGTGTGGTAATTAACCCATTATTAAAGTTCATTGTACAGGTGTTCAAATGAGGACATCCCCTATATTTTAGGACTAGATTATTTTTATTTTAAGTTGTTCCAGATTTTCTTTCTTAAGGTTGCATTCAGTAATTTTTCCATCATTCAAAAAGTTTAACTCCTAAAAACATGAATTGTAATTTTGAAATATGTAGGAAATAATGACCACTCACATTAAAATGAAGACTCCAGTCATATTAGTGACCTAATAAAAGTTGTTTTATTCTACATGGAAAGGTTTGCACATGGGTACTGCCATTTTAGAATCACACGACCAGCCGAATACTTCTCGCTTAATCTCAGTAACCGTCCTGTTATTGTAAATGTAGTTGATTGTGTAATGCAAACATTAAAATTAGTCATGCGCTATAGTAAAAGTGTTTATATGTCATAAGATAGTATTGTGTGAGGAACAGAATTAAATCTGCCATTTTACTCGTGATTTGAGTGAAAGGGGATAAAAGTCATTGTTGTTTTAGCGCCTCTAGTGTTCATTCCACCAGGAAACTGCAATGTTACGTACAACAGGCCTCATAAAACTCATTTTGCAAAAATTTGGGTATTTTATTTTATGACCAGGGTGCGAATGCTACTGGGGAGAAATATGAAAGTCGTCAGAGACAGTAAAAATGTGAACACATAGTGAACATAAGCAATTTTGCATCGTTACTATGGCAATTAATGTGGATGTGATAGCAAAAGTGACTGCAAACAAAAAATCTAATCTGTCCAGATATAACCTGCAGTATGAACAGTCCATCTAAAAAAACATATATATATAAAAAATAAAACAAAATCTGATTTTCCTGCACTGTGTACAAATCAGTGTAATTTGGGCTAAGCACAATACATACACAAAAATATTTACAAACATGCTTTTTTTTTGGAATGCCCAATTCCCAATGCACTCTAAGTCCTCGTGGTGGTGTAGTGACTCGCCTCGTTACCGCGGAGACATCCTAAAAACATGCACCCCACTGAAAGCAAACCACATTATAGTGACCACGAGGAGGTTACCCCATGTGACTCTACCCTCCATAGCAACCGGGCCAATTTGGGTGCTTAGGAGACCCGGCTGACAAACATTCTTAATCATAAACCTCTCAAAGGCATCTGCTGAATGTCTTATTGACATCCAAGACATATCTATTGGCATACGTCTTAGACGTCTTCATGTAAAAAAAATAGGTCTTCCAGATGTTATCACACAGGTGTGTTAAATCACAGGTGCTCATGTAACCGGCCCTGGTCACCAAGTTCAACGGGACTCGAATCGGCGTGGGATACGGGTGTGTTAACAAGGAGTCTAAAGGCTACAGCCTCTAGCGTCAGTCGCTAGTGCACCTCTTGAGGTCAGGAGAGTGAGGTTTCACACCGTACAGCTATCTACCAGCTGGCTCCTGTTACACTCGAGCACCCACGGAAAAGCACGAGATATACCCCATTAATTTCCCCCATAGGCATTTAATATTTATTTTATTTGAAACAAATAAATAACTAAATAAATAAATTATTAGTACTTGGGAACTTCTCTGATTGCTTGATCTCACTTTTATAGGGATCGCGGTTCCGCCGGGAGAACTGGACCCTGAGGAATTATTCGTTGGATTGTATGCGGTGCCATTTATAAAATAAAAGTTTTTACAATTTTGTTTAAATTTTGTCAGATTTAAAAACAACATCTTCTCAATTTGGCCAAATTTGTGTAAATAAGCATTTAATATTTTTTCCTCTATTTTTTGTCCGTTTATTGGGGAACAAATACTTAAAAATAAATATAAAAATGAAAACTTAATCTTAAATCTAAATGTTAAATGTAAACATTTGATCTTATCACGGCCCATTCGGCTCGTTTTGCGGCCGACCCACCGGCCTGCTCGGTTCTCCCGATGGCCAGTCCGCCCACAGGGAAAATGCACGGTATGCCAGATTACCAGTCCAACACTTAGAGGACATATAAATGAATAACGCCCCTGGGCTGTCTCGACTGATGACGTTTCAGCTGTGTGAAAGGGCAGCAGCAGACAGCAGTGGCAGATGACCCTGCATTCCAAACAGGATAAACCCGCCTCCGAAGGGCACTTAGATGATGGATAGATGACGCTGAAGTGCGTTCCGTATTACCAATATTTTTTAGCCCTACACCCTTCGACTCTCCGAAGCTCTCACTCTGGAGGGTAAACCCTTTGAAGGGATTAGGGCACGGGGATGAGCCCTTTGGAATGGACCGCATGTTGGCGGGTTCACTCGTGAAGTGTTTTCAATGAGTTTATCTCCAACCTGCTGCATCACACAGGTCTGGAAATCAGAAGGTGGCCCTCCTGGAACAGGATTGGATACCCAGGATACACACCATTTGCAAAAAATTTTTTATTAAATGTATTTCTGATTCATAAACTGTTCTGTTTAAATCTCAGTTTAGCAATAAATGCAATAAGAATTTTTATTTTCCCCCGAACATTCCTACCTCAAAAGTAGTGGTCAACTGAGGCTACGTCTACATTAATCCGGATACATTTGAAAACTGTGTTTTCGTTTCAAAACTCTCTCTGTCCGCACTAGCGTTTTCAAGCGTTTTCCAAAAGTTGCTCGTCCACACTGAAACGTATGAAACCGCTTAAATCGCGTTATTGCACATACGGAAAATCTCTGTTGCATGTACGGTCTGAAACGCAATTAATAATAATAATACTAATAATTCATTACATTTATATAGCACTTTTTTAGGCACTCAAAGCGTTTACATAGCATAGGGATGATGCGACAGCAGCCATAGTGCGCCAGAACGTCCACAACACACCAGCTATTGGTGGGGAGGAGAGAGTAGAGTGATGTAGCCAATTCAGAAATGGAGATTAATACGAGGCCATGATAGATAGGGGCCAATGGGGGGAATTTGGGATTTTTAATGACCACAGAGAGTCAGGACCTCGGTTTAACATCTCATCCGAAGGACGGTGCCTTTTTTTGTTTTGATGTCGCCGGAGTAAACTTCCCTTCACCTTTGAAGGAACACAATGTGATGGTTGTACAAAGTAACATTTATTTTTTAACAATGCTATCAAAGTGAGTATCAAGTACAACCGCGCTGCTAGTTCACGGGCCGTCATCTTGATTGTTTTGGTTAAATAGATCGCATGAATGCGTCACATGACCACAACACAAAAAACGTTGTTTTCAAATGTATCCACTTTGGAGTGCGTTTTGAAAAAGCTCAGTTTTTGTGGAGAAAAACGCCGTCTCGGTGTGGACGGAGGACCAAAACGGAGAGAAAAAGATGCGTTTTCGAACGAAAACTTTTTAGTGTGGACGAGGCCTGACATGGGTTTTTTGATGGCCGATGCTGATCCAATGACCAAAATCGCACCAGAATTAAAATGGTTTAATTCCATTAATTTAATTATTAATATGTTACGCTTGAGACCACATTGAAAATCAGGGGTTGAGAATCGAATTTAAACCTCAAAATGAACACAACTTTTCAGGAGTTTGAAAATGTTAACAAACATAGGTTACAATGCAGAATAAATAAAATAAATATGTACGTTTCTCCACTATTTCTTGGTCACTAATCACATTTTTGACCATGTTAACTCCTTTGTACAAGATGCTCTTTGAAACATTCTGATAATCAGGTTTGCACAAACTTTTGAAGTCCATGCCAGCTCGAGTGTACACTGTCATTAAAGCAAAGGGGGACACAACAATATTGTTTTCAATTCAACTTTTCACTCAAATTGACATGCTGATAATATATGCAATGGGAAAATGTACTAAATAAGAAAAATGTTAAATAGAAGCATTTTCATTTGCAGTCTCAGACTTTTGGTCGCCACTGTATGTTTTTAGGCTATTTAAAGGGCCTAGGGTGCCCCCGACCCCTCTCAGACGGATCTACCGCTGGGTGTCGCTGTTGCAGTGAATGAACGCACGGCGCTGACGCTGCACACCGGCTGCATTCTGCAACACTCGAGCCCTTCGACACAGCGTATCAGGGGAGGAGGAGGAGGAGGGAGACCCCAGTTCCGGACAAAACTTTGCAGAGTGGGTTGAGTCTGCTCGAAGGGGAGCTCGCGCACTCAGATCTGTGATTGGCAGAGAAACGGAGAGTCTAAAAACTATAAGCCAGGAAACGTCTCGGGTTTCAGGGGGGAGTGACATTTCTTTAGGGGGTTGGAGAATGAGGAAAAAAATCTCCGTAAACCCAACAAAGCGTCTGAGAACGGAGCCACTATCCTCAGAGACTGCGCGTCACGTCAGTGGAAATCAGTGGATTTTTCGCGAGGATGTTTTTCACACTGCTTGATACAATATTGCATCGCGTCTCGTTTTAGAAGAAGGGTGCATTGCTATTGCGCGAGCCGTTTGGTGAAGCAATAACGCAATAACTTGGTTTCGGACGAAAAAAGTTTCTGGGACGCACTTTTTTCCCCCTTTGGAAGGATTTACACAAACACGCAAGGATACTATCTGGTGCCCACTGTTGGCATGCGATCCTATCTTTGGTGCACTGTGATTTTGCCCTGTTGGATTTGGGAATAGTGGATTTTTGGTAGCATTCTTCACTGGATTCGGCCCATGCATGAGTCCCGTTTATATGCGGATTCTGAGCTTCGCTGTTCTGCTCCTCTTCTGTAAGTATCTTTTTATTTGTGTTCTTCTTTATTTTAAGGGGTGGTACTGCATGTGAATAGACTGTTTACTTTTCTTTAAGCAGTATGAAACTTTTCTGTTGAGTCTTTATCCATGTAAACTTTTGAAATACGCCAAATAAACATTCTCATTTTGAATATGCACATACTATTGGCATACCAGAAGGGATATGGACTCCACAGAAAGTCTTACATTTTATAATGTAAGTGTGTCTGTAAAATGAAGTGACTTGTAATTGTCAGACCCTTTTGTGAAAATGTTGTAACAAACCATGTAAGAAAACTCATATTTTGCTCTTTCATTAAGATATCAAATCCCATATTCCCACTCATATAAGAGGACCATGTAAAAGCTACCTTTATGAACCTATTATGAAACTGAGATACATATACTGCAAAATGGCTTTGGAAAGATGCATGCCAATGGTGATAAAAAAAAAAAAAAAAAAATCATAAAAATAAATGTTCACATGTTCAATTGGCTTTTGTTTTGGAAGTTTTGTGAAAATTTGGTAATTTTGTAAAATTGTTGAATTCACCCAAAATCATTTTTCCACCCCTTATTCACATTTCCAATTGAATGCATTATAATCATTTGTAATTAGTGTGTGATTCATTTTCATAAATGCACTACAGTGTATGCAAATTACAATTTTGGATTCAAATTAACAAATGCAACCAGTCAATAATTCTTGTTATTCAAGGCGTAGTCTGGCCTACCTGTTTTTTCTTTTCTTTTTTCTTGTTTTTATTCTCCCATTGACATGACAATTACAGTTTCATGTCCCGAAACATGTAGTTACATTAAGAACAATGCAATAGAATGACTTGCATACGTTAAGTTTACTTTGCAATGAGAAATTAGTATTTTTTTTTTAATCTTATTTTATTACCTGCTGTTGAACTGCTAGTAAAGCTATCAGTTAAACTGGTGAAAAGATAAGTGTGAAATTCAAAGTACTAACTGTCAGTAATAATGTCAGTAGGCCTATATATACTAATATTAACTTGATTATAAGTAATCAAGTTAATCTTCTTTCATAAAGTCATGATAAACTCATTAGGATGTGCAATTCGACAAACACTAGAATTGATAACATTACAATTCAAATGTAATCAAAGGGCACCGCACAGCTCATTCCCAGGGGAACATCAGTGTTTTTTGCATTGGCCGTAAAGCCTTTAGCGCTTTCGGTGTGATGTTTTAAGTGAGCTGATATGAATATGAATGGGATGGTGATTAACGCTTTTAGATTGCATTTTCCCCTCGTTATATTCAGAAGACACTTGCACTAAATGATGCATTTGGCAATACAGGTTCTAAAGTTGACGTCATGATTTGTGAAATATTTGTCAAAATTGTGCTCATCAGCCTCTTTGGCATATCGGACGCGAGTAAAAAATGACGCGCCGCGCAATTTGACTTATAAATGCATTCATATGAATCAAACCCTTTACCTATAGGGCATGACGTACGATTTAAAACGTCAGGAGAGAATAGCAATGCTTTAAAACGACACTCTCGTGCTACATCATCCTGCATTGCTCTCGTCTCGTGTTAAAAACGAATTAACCATTTACTGCAACAGAAATTCCACCCCCGCCTTTCAATCACCTTTTGATAAACGCACAAGAATGAATAGAAGCGATCAATACCGCAGCCGATCGCGCGCCAGATCTCCAGAGACTGAAGCGCGCGCATCAACAGTGATTCTTCATGACCTAAACTGAACATCACTTCAGGAGCAACTCTATTTTGATTTGAAGTCACAGTCTTGTTTGTTGAGAAGTCAGCGAAGTTGGTTCCAGTGAAATAAAAATAAAAAGCCAAATCTTGTGCAATTGTGATGATAGATAGATAGATAGATAGATAGATAGATAGATAGATAGATAGATAGATAGATAGATAGATAGATAGATAGATAGATAGATAGATAGACAGACTAATACAATACTTTTAATGGTGCTGGAAAACAGTGCTTTAAATACACAGGTTACTTACTCTTTATAGAACCAAACATTGCATGTAACATTCGAGCACAGACTGATGGAGTTGTTATGTCAGGAGTAGTGTGTAGGTGTCAGAATGTAGGTAGGAGTAAACAATAAGAGCTTTGGTATGTCCGTGACAAGGCTTGTTTAACAGCATTTTAAAGCCAAGTGCACACTACACATATTGCAGTCAGCGCCTTGCTTACTCACAGTCTTGTTTTCCATCGTGGTGGTGCACACAATACCGACTGATCGAAGACTGGGTGTATCATCTACACAACCATTCGTCCTCCACTGAGGTCTTGTGTGCATCTGGTATTAAGATGCGTTTTGGGTGATCCAGTCACAAGTGTTCAAGTGAGACTCATCACAGTTACACCTGGTCATCTCTTTTGGACACTTGTGTTCGGATTTCAAGGGGACAGTCTCTGATTTCATGAGGACGTGCAATAATCATAAAGCCTGTATATTACTGAATGATAATAAAGTGCACAAAGTCTTAAAGTGCTACAAAAATGGTGCACAGTTTCTCCTAATTATACTTTTTATTTAACATAAGCGCAAACATTATGTTTAGAGCAGAATTCTCCGTTATATTAGTGGAATATATGTACTAGCTGGGCTTTTAATGTGCCTGTTTGTCCCTGCATGTTGATATCAGATACAATTCCGTGAAGTTCTTGTGGATGTACATGCATTTGCTTTTAAAAACTTTCAGATCGGATGGTTATTCCCATGAAATCTGCATGTGACCAGCAAAGTTTAAACACTTGTTTTATTAGCTGGCAATCCCCTGCTTTGGCACTATGAGCCCAATGTCTGAATGCTGATACATCTCAAAACAGTTTGGATCACGTTACAGCTGTCTTTAGCAACATCCCGTTTCAAACGGATCCCCCAAAATGCATCTTAAAATTACAATATCGAAATTCTCAAACTCAGAGTTTATTCGTGATAACATGTCAACAAACATGAAAAATGGCTAGTTATCGTCTTTGTGCTTATTTTGATGGTTCAGACGGCCCATTACCACACTGTCCACAGTTTTAGCACAGTGTGTGGACTTCTCATATGGTCAAAATATCGGAGGCATCGTAGGCAAAATTTTCAATGCATATCAACGATTGAACGACTTCACAGTGATGCTATCTGACCATCTTAAATACAGGACAAATCACATCATTTAATCTATAAATGTGGGACGATCCCGTATTTTACGGGATGAGTGGCAACCCTATCTAGATATGAAGCTGGTTTGAAATCTGTCGTAGCGTCTGCGACTAGTCAGGAAGAGTCACAGGAGTGCGCACACAACACAACCGTTGGCCGTAATATCTGATACTTCTTGTCGCAGACCAGCTGCTGACTCCAAACTTCAAAAGAGACGAACTTGAGTTGTGTAGTGTGCATGACTAGGCTTAATACATTGATCTTGAGTTTCTATCTTTCTCTTTCTCTCTTCCATGCTCACATGTTTGTGTACCTGCATTACGTGGACTGACCATTGAAGTCTCTTGTTTCTATACTGAGCTAATGGTATTTTCTATCCCCCAACACTACAATTTTGTGAGAACATTTTTTAGTATGTTTAATAAGCATTTTTAATTACAGGGACACTTGGGATGTCCTCGTAATTAAGGAGATGTCAGGTTTCCGTAAGCTATGAGGGCATTTTGGTCCTCGCAATGCAGGTATACCTGCAGGAATGATCTAAAACCAACAGATCTGAATTATTCCAGCTGGATATTTACAGTTTCCATACTATGTATTGAGAGAAGTGTTGATGACACTTTATCGCTCTGAAATTTCTCATTTTATTGTATACTGCATGCCAGTTGTTTTTAAAGTATGATTGGCACAATCTTAAACGTTTGTTTGGTTTACTTTTCTAATCATTCAATTTTTTTCTTCTTTCATCTTATTTTCTCCTCATCAACTTGGGAAACACCTAACCTGCCACTGTCTACGATATCCTCTGCCTGTGCAATCTACACCTATTCGACAGCTCTCCTCAGCCCAGGTGATTGGTGGGAATTCCAGTGAGTGACAGACCGTCCAGCCTGAAGTTCATGGTTGGGTGGAACTCCTCAGATGGGATCTGTGTCCAGGGGGAGGTCGAGGAGGGAGGGATGGGGCATTACGCCCGCTGCTGACGGGATGTCTGCTCTGGGGTGGCTTCTGGGTGTGTTTCTACTTTTGACCCTGACAACAGTGTCTGTGGCACGGCCATCGTTAAGGACCACTGAGGAAGTGAAGACTACATTTGCACCAGAAGGTAAGATCCTGCAAGGGATGGCCAGCAAGTACATTTCAAATGTTAATTTCCAGTTAATTTCTGACCCTGCTGTAAGGAAATCTCGATGCTTCATTGTTGACAAGAAAACAGATGCGTCTTTACAGCTTAATTGCAATAAAAACAACCCGCTTCTCTAACGCAGCTGCACCTATGTGTGAAAATATTTTGTTTTTATTGGGGAAAGTCTCAGGACTATAAAGAATTTGGGTGAAAAGACACTTTACTGAGCGGAATGTCTTGTGGTATAGGATACTTTGTTTGCTTCATACATCATTAGTTACAGATTTATGAGATTTAACTTTTCATAAATGGTTCTGTTCAGCCAATTCAAGACTGCCAAAGTGTTTGTTGTTTTAAGAGCTCTCGTGCTATTGCTGTAGTATGCAAACCCTAGGAACCACTTCTTTTGCATGAAGCATGTCTTTGAAATGACGATAATTATGTAGAGAAAGTTGTTTGAGCATATACTGTATTTTTGAGGAACTTTGAGGTTTTATAATGTATGGAATTATTTTGAGTATGGTACGTTCTATTCAAAGGAGTCGCTTTTGTGGTTCCACCCGTGACATCTCTTTTCCTTTTCTCCCCCCAAATTTTCTCTCTCTCCATCTGAGTTTAATGTTGTTTTGAGCTGTGGACCACACACATACCTGCTAGCTTGGCACGTAGACGCAAACCAACCAGTATTAGTTTGTTTGGGAAGAAAAAACCCCACTCGCTTTCAAATATTTGTTAAAATGAAATTAGAGATTTGTTCCACTTTTTTGTAGGTTTCCTGACTTCCTTTAAACGGGATGTGGGTTGTCTTCATCTTCATTAATAACCCATTTTAAAAATTGCTTGTTTTTCTTTGGTTCTTTGGGTTTTTTTACTAGTTGAGGAGTGGCAAAATTCCCTGTGGTGTGTCTTGGCAATTGATGCCATTTTTTTCCATTTCGCTGTTTCAGCCCACATGGTTAATTATGTTTAGGCCAGCAGGTAATTAGAACTTTAGAGTTGGGTAAGTCTCTTTTGTTATTTCTGCTTCAATCACACAATGTCAATGAAAGGTTTGTCAAACACAATCACTTTTAGAGGCAACCCCACCCCCAGCCAACATTGTCCAGATACCCTTTGACCTCAGGGTCAGACGAGGGTCCATACTGAGGGTTAAAGAAATAGTTCTCCCAAAAATGAAAGTTCTGTTATAATTTACTCACCTTTATGTTGTCCATTACATTTTTCTAATGTGGAACAAAAAATAAGATTTTTTTGAAGAATCTCCAAGCATTTTTTTCTGAAACAATGAAAGCATATTGTGACCAGGGCTTGTCAAGCTCAAAAAGGACAAAAAGGTTACCATAAAAGTATCATAAAGGTAGTCCATATGACGTCTAAGTCTTCTAAAGCCATACAAGTTTTTTTTCGCTAAAAATCTCGAGCATCTTAAGATGTGTCAGGTTTGACGCCAAATGAAACAAAACAGTATTGGTTCTCATAACTATAGAAGTGGTGGTGGTGGCGTAGTGGGCTAAAGCACATAACTGGTAAGCAGAAGGTTGCTGGTTTGATCCCCACAGCCACCACCATTGTGTCCTTGAGCAAGGCACTGAACTCCAGGTTGCTCCGGGGGGATTGTATCTGTAATAAGTGCACTGTAAGTCACTTTGGATAAAAGCATCTGCCAAATGCATGAATGTAAATGTAAATAATGCCTCGTGTAGCGGCTTATACAAAATACATTTTTTACACAATTTTAACTACATTTTCCAACCCCCTTATCTTTTGTCAAAAGTCAGATGATTAACTTTTCATCTTCTAACACTAAGTAGTCAATGTTGTGGAACTTTGTAAAACGACTTGCTCTTTTCTCTCCTATCATATGATGGAAGATTACGGGGAGGTCATGTGACAGAGGATTAAATGGCTGAAGTGGTGTCATGTGATGCGGATAGGCTCGGAGGTTTTGGTGAAAGGTGTAGAGTGCTAACCGCACCACCCACTGTCTTGTTTTACAGAGAAGGGTGTGCTAAACATGTTTACCTATACTTTCAGTATGAATGAACAAAATATGTATCATTTAGACAAAAAGCCTGCCATTAAACGCCTACCCCTGGAGGGAAACAACAATAGCCCTCACCTGATGGGTGGGTTGTAATCCCTTTCTAGGAGGGATTTTGTTTAAGATTGCATATCAGTGAGGTTTCTTTGAGCAGTCCAGATTCCTACAGAGTTTCATGTAAGCTAGTCTTTTTGTTTACTGGTTTTAAAGCTGAAGTGTGTAATTATTTTAGATACTTTTTACCATCCCATCTTAACATGCAGAAACAACTACAAGTAAGCTGTTTGTACATTAATTTCCGTAACAATTATGAAAACATGTTTTGGTTCATTTGAGAAGCCTAAAACCACAATATTGATTTAGCCAATGGTGTGAGGTTGGGGTGGGGCTATCTGCTTCGACAGCCAATGGCAGACGGAGGAGTGTTTGGGAAACCAGTTTAGATTTTGGCAAATCTGTTCAGTGACCGTAGTGGCGCAATAATTACACACTTTATCTTTCATGTCCAATATGTTTTTTAAATGAGGGTGGCAAAATATTCCAATATCAGCTTATTTTTATTTGGAACAGACGTTGTTTCTTTTAAGATGTGATAAAAATCTTCCGGGAAGCTGAAAAACAACACGTTGTGAAAGTTTGGGAACACAAACTTGGATCAAATGTAATCTGACAGGGCTCAGAGCACAATAGAGTTCAAGCTCTTCACCTTCATCCCCTCATTCTTTGCTGCCCCATAAGGTTTGTGGTTGGAACCAGAGGTAAGGCCAAGCTGACCCAGTGGTGGAAATGTTGGATGACACACATGTTTGGTTGGGATCATTGTTATTTGGATTGCGTTATTTATTTATAGTCATTGGAGTGGTTCTGCTTGTGTTTTAGTGTGTGTGTGTCCCGTTGGCTTGGACAGAATTAGACACAGTCAAACTGGGCTTTGATGATGTTTAAAACATTGGCTGAATGTGAACATGTGGCCAAGTGAACATCTTATTTTTTTTTCTGCCATCACTCATTCTCCGGAATCGGAATCGTCCAGATTCCACTCTCTTGTGCTCGTTACCCCAAAAAGCTTTCCTGTGCAACCCAGACGTTCTTGTTCACGTTGAGAATGGCCAAACCTGTAACACCAGTACTGTGGGGTGGAATGCACAGGACAAGACTCAACACTCTTCTAGAGATGTGTAAAACTGAATATTGCGCCAACACCGCAATCACCAAAAGCTGGGCGAGAGAATTCCCCTAAGGTGTCCATCCCGGCATTCGCTCCGCACAGTCATCGCTCGGCCCCGCCCCACTCACCACAGTCTAGTCGAAGAAGCTCTGTTCAGAATAGCATACTACCATACTACTCTTATTATTTTGGCCATAGACAAACATGGCAGAAGTAGCAAGATTAGTATGGCTAGTATCCATTTTTTAACTCAGCATCTGTTTACTTAAGGCTAGAGTAGGCTATACTATACAGTGTGCATGAGACATAGTGGCATGCAGAAAATCGAAGCCTATTTTGGCCTTTTAGCTGGTTACAAGGTCAGCTGAACCTGATTGGATGCTTTATTTTAGGGGGCATTCACATAATTTGTGTTCTTATGTTCAAAAGCAACTTGAGGGAGTGCAATGGAATGGAACACAATGCAGGCACCTTGAGATGTGTTTTTAATATTTGGACTAATTTTGACTTGACACATTGTCTAAAAACGCAGCGTTCATGGCAGGACGCTCAATAAACAATGTGCAACGACCAATAATATCCATCTACATTTGTATGGCTGTAGCTTTAAAGGGGATGAATTTAAAGACTCAGCTTTTCCAATTTAACACCAATGCAAAAATATAAAATCTAATAAATTAGAAAATATTAATATGTTGATAAACCAGTTGAACTTACTTTTCGACTTGGTGGTAGGAACTTTTAACTAGTCTGTCATCATGACCTATCCTTAGACCCTACAAAAAAGATTGGCCTCTCGCTCTTTCTCAATATGCATGTATAAAGTGACTACCTGCATACATTAGGGGGTTTCCTGGGCGAATGGTGTTCTGTTTAAACCAAACGGTCCTAAATCTTGATAGCAAGTCCCTGTAATAAAAGTGTAAACTCACACCCTTTGTTTATTTTGTTTTCCCTGGGCGAATGAAGCCACACTAAACAAACTAAAAGCTGTTGGGAAGTTCATGTTCCAGGTATTTTCTGTTGCAATTAGCTGTTGTCGACCGTCATCATTGACGTCTGTTTAAATGGATGTACTCTATTGAGAAGCTTAAAGGGATTTGCTCCTTAAAGATTTAATAAAGGAAATAAGGACCTTTAATGACACACAAGTTGGGTTGTGGTCAATCGGAAGGGATAAATACATTTTTTGGTAAAAATAGAAACTAAATTATATTTTAACATTTCTTGTGTGTAGTTTCTAGGGTGTTGCTATCTAGTTGCTAAGGTTTTTTGAGTGAGTTTGGGTTGTTGCTATGTGGTTACTTGGGTATTTAGTGTAGTTGCTCACTGGCCCACATCTAAATAGCCCACCCACATGTCTCTATGTGATATTCTGCTCTCTAGATATGGCAATTGGCTAAATATGTCTGATTTTTTTGACCATTTTAATGCCTGCCAGATGAAATATCTTAAATCGGATCTCTTAGAAAAGAAACAGCACACCTCTCCTGAACAAACCGCATTATTTGAGGTATCATTCATGTCTGTTGCACTAACAGCACAGAATGAGTCATGCACCAAATTTTAACACTTATGGTTACGGTTTTTGTTCAAATACACCACCAAATTCCAGCGTTTATATGTGACTTTGGTGGTTTTTGGAGGGGAAATCTGGCCAATCAAATGTACACTTTGGGGCCCCGGATGTTTGTGTCGGTTGGTTGCCGTGGGTGCCCCTAAGCAGCCTATGTCATTGGTTGGCCATGCCATTGTCATGACAATAAAGCTTGCAGAAATTACAATTTGAAAGGCGATTGTGATTAGGAAGGAACAAGAAGAGTTTAGGGATTGAACTGCAATAGAGATACAAAGGGGTGAGAAAACGGAGCAGGAAAAGACGAGAAAGAAGAATAAGAGGATTGTACAGCTTGTGTAGAGGGTGTCTGGTGTAGAGATATTTGCTTGTGGAGTTGGGGTGGTTGGGTGTACAACAAGGGTCCCCAAACTTTCTTCTCTGCTGAAGCCCTGTGATTTAATTAGTGGTGTTTGCTAAGGCAAGCATCACTTATGTTTGCTTATACTTAGGGTCAGGGGCGAACTGGGTAGAGAAATCGGCCTGGGATTTTACATAGAAACTGAGCCCCCCCCCCACAAACTGTGTGTGTGTGTGTGTGTGTGTGTGTGTGTGTGTGGGGTGGGGGGGGTTCACTGTTCTTTTCTGCAAATCGCTGCCCCCTTCAGCATATTGCAGCACGGTTTTGTGGCCCATTCTGCATAGCACGGCATGACAATTTCTGCTGGTGGACATTAAAATTGAGATAAAGTCCCATTGACTTACATTGAAAGAGGGACCCGTGCCATATCTAGTGACCAGAATATCATAAAGACTTTGGGGTGGGCTCTTTTGACTTAGGCCAGTTAGCAACCACTTAACAACACCTTAACAACCACATAACGATGCTAATGACTTAAATGTTATATCATAATATTAATAATTTTATGTTACGATAATGATATTCTGCATATCACAATATAGTATTTTTTTCTGGAAAATCTGTAAAACTTGGTTTATATATTAAATAGCCATATTGAAATGTTGATTTCTGGACAATCCCGTCAAATATGATAGAGTGAGAATTGGACAGTCTGGATCCTGTCACAGTCTGGCAGAGTGTTTAGTTATCTACTGCAGCGATGGTGCTAATGTTATGTGGTGCAGTGGGCGGGAGGTGCGAGACAGTCTGTATCTGTCACTTCTGACGAGATATTATATAATAACTGCCACTTAAAGGGGATGGCTCTCTCTTCAAAAGTGCTCCAAGGAAAACACAAGAAAACAGATTCAGTCACATAGTGAGAAATTGAGTTTGCATGCTTGCCTTCATGTGTTTTTACCTCAGTGCAGACACCAAGCATATTTTTAAAGGGATAGTTTACCCAAAAATGAAAATTCTGTCATTATTTACTCATTTGCATGATGCTATTTTTTTATATGGAGCATAAATAATGACAGAATTTTCATGTACTATTACTGTATAAGAACCCGATGAAAAGAAACATGTTAATTGGAGTAGAATAGGATGTTCCTGTGACCTCCTCCCTTCTCCCAAGAAAAATCTGCAATTTGCTGGATGTCAACAGGCTGTAGATTTGTGGAGGGTTGGTGTCTCAGAGACAGCAGGGTTGCAGGGTGAGGGGTGAAAGGTGAAAGAGCAAATCAGAGGAGCAGGAGCTGGTGTTGATGGCAAAGAACAGATGTACTAGATTCACACAATAAAGACAGAGAGTGTGGCGAATGTTCAAAGGTTGAGGTTACTAAGATCTTGGCCTTTTTAGTGGCAGAATGGACTTCAGTTGTGTGTAGGGCTGGGAGAAATTGCTAAATAAAGTATATCTTGATACTTCTCACCTTTTCGACAATATTAGTATCTTATTATTTTTGTATTTGCACTGAAATGTTGTTAATGGGTGATTTTGAAAAGAGTGGTTAAAACCATTTTTTCAATCAAAGAGCCTTTGTTGCCGTAGATTAAACATATTTAAATGTAGGATCTTCTGCACAGAAGAAAATCTACTTTTACTCTAACATTGATCATTTTTAAGCAATGATGCAAACAAATATTTGAATCAGTTTTAAATCGATTTATTGAAACTGACTGTAAACTGTAAACTGACTGGAATTGAATTAAAATGACCAACTCTAAGTTGGAAAAAAAAAAACTACAATGAATAATTTGGACACATTGGAGAGCTGCAGAAACTACTGTTTTCTTTGCTTGCATTTCCGCTTATTTCTGCATGTTTTTGCGTGACTCGCTTTTTGCAGCATGCGCCACTTTTGCACAGCTTAACTCTATTGCGGCTGTTCACTACTTATTAGCATCTCATCTACTTTTCCATATGTACTACAAGATTAGTGAGACAATGATGTCCACTGGTCATACTACAGATTTTCCTGAAGTCTATTAGCAAGTATGTAAAAACGGAGCCACATGTGTTGACTTTCTATTGGGGCTTGATTGGGAGCAGGCCTCATACATTTGTTTTTTCACATTTGCCTTTAATCGTACAATAGAGGGAAACACGCAGCCAATAACAGTTAAATAACAGTTGGACAAACAGAGGCCTTCCGGAAAAAGCACAGCAATGAATACTGGTTCAATCAATCAACAACAAAGTTCATTGTAAGGCCGCACAGTCGCAAAAGGCATAAAGGAAAAGGTAATTGTTTCCGGAGTAGCGGTAAAAAGGAACAATACAGGAACTCGACTTGTGTAGGGCAACATGCCTGGGGAGAGAGTGTAGACCTTAGAGCACACTCCAAAGCTCTTGAGGACTGAGCGTAAGTCATATGACTTTCCCTTCCGCCAGTGTTTAGTTGAATCTACAGTATACACATGCACAATAGGGCAAGAACGTGCAGGAAGAAAGGTGTGTTAGTATGGGAAGGGTTGGGAGTTTCTCTACACCACTAATTATATATTGTCTCTTGACAAGTCTAACCATGTCTTTCCATACGTCTTGCTTTCAATGTTTATGTCTTTTTGTACTCTGGAAAGCTGCATAGACCTTTTCATTTTATATAACCCATAGTTTCCACCAAAATACTATAGTTACTACAGTTATTGTTTCTAATGTAAAATTATAATACATGTATATGGGGTCCCCTTCAAATAGACTAAGAAGCTTTTAAATTAGTGGTCTTTCAAACCCCCTAACCCAAAGTACTAAACTTTGGGCGATTTGAGGCAGAATGAGACCTCAAATCATGAGGCTTGTTGGGGAGATGTGTGGTATTACTTTTCTAAGCAATCACATGTAAGATATTTTAGCGTATGGACAAAAAATCCTACAGACTTGCATTGCAGGAGGGACCCACCCCATATTTATTGACCATAATATCAGAAACTTCGGTTTTGGCTCTTTTGATTTAGGCAGAGTTTACTGACTTGAAGTTATGAGATTATTTAGCAGAGATGGGCCACTTCTATTAAAATGAATGGGAGAAATTGGAACGCCCAATGGCAGAAAATGGTCATCGATGTGGAAAGGAAGTATCGCCTTACAGGTAATAGAGCAATCATCTTTAAGATACAGACATAGCCTGTCAATCAACTTGAGAACACGCATGCACATTAGCTATACTAGCTGGTAAAATTGGGTTTTTAGTGTAATCTGAGTTAAAGAAGCACACTATACGAGCTGCACTGTCATGACTGGAAATAGCTTCTTAAGAGTGTACCAAACATGGCAGACTGTGGACTGACTTGCTAGAAAGACTTGCTGACTTAGCCCAGTAAGCAACCACCCAGAACACCTTGACAATAACATATACCCTTGCATCATACTGATGAGTTTAGCATGAGTTTAGCGGGAACTATTGGTGCATGGTTATTTTTTTCAAGGGGTATCCATACAACACATTCAGTACTCACATACACATACCTAACAACACATTTGCATTCACCTTTACTATTAAAAAGTGGAACATGGTCTACTTGACAAATTATTGGACAATTACACCAGGGTTTGTCAGTGAGAGATGTAGTTTGGACTGTGTTTCTGTGGTCTGGATTTAATCATCTAACTATGTTAATTGTCCTGAAATGTAATATATTTGCTGGTGTTGCTCACATTGTATGAAAAGGATTTAACTGTTCCCTTCTGTACTATCAGTTATGTTTTGGTGGTGCAAGAGGTATACGTTTATCCACTTCATCTTTTAAATTAACACTTATTTCACAAAGTGTTTACTAAAAATTCGCTGTATGTCTATATATTTTTGAATTGACACAAGGCCAAGTGACCATTACATGTAATGATCCAACTGGGGACAGTTATCCCTGATTACCTCTGGTAATATAGTTTTGGCCAATATATCAACTTACCACTATCCTATAGCGGTCTCAAAGGCTGCTTAATTGTTGGGTACTCTAGATATTTGTATTTTTTTAACACTGGTTTTGCTTTCGTAATGGTATTCCCCGTTTACATTGATCCCAAATTGAGTATTTGATTTGCCTTTGAGTTTTCCCACTCAGAACGGCGGTTTGCATCTCCCATAAGCCCCTCTCGGTGTTTGGTTAGCCAGTATAGTTATTGTAGAGACTGCAATACCTCAAGAGCATAATTAGAGATAATGGAGTAAACATGCAATAACAGGGCTTAATTGTAATTCACAAGGTCGAGGTTAAAATGACAGGGAAAAGAAAACCAAAGACTCTGTTTATTAAATGAACAAATATTGAGCGCTATTTCTCTGCTGGCATCCTTTTAATGTCAACACTCTGCTAATGCCACCCTTTTTCCTACTGGAACAGCTGCATGCCTCCAGAATAACTCTGTATACATGATTCACAGCTAATAGGGCACTCTGAGGTGGTTGTATTTGGGATAATTCTGGTTTATAAAGTGTGGTTTGCTTTAATGAATAGTTCACCCTAAATGAAAGTTAATTTAAGCGTGAACTATCCATTTAAATGATACTCTGAAGCCTCTTTTCTCAACGCATCTCACTCTAGTCATTGTAGGGTTGCCAGGTGCGGTTGGAGTAGTGTTTTTCGTCTTACACTCTTGCTTGTTTCTTTTCTCTCCCACCTGTCCTTCTCTTTTCCTGTGCACCCTTTCACCCCTTTCCTCTTGCCCTTTTCTCCCTTTTCCTCGCTCTGCAGAGCCTCCAACCAAAATCCAAAACTCTAAGCCCACCCTGTGCTCGGTGCACCCGGGCGAACTGCTCAAGCTCAGCTGCACGCTGCCCGAGGCGGCCGCCATCGTCTGGACCAAAGACGGCTCCTCACTGGTCCCCAACAACCGCACGCTCATAGATCAGGAGTGGCTACAGATTCGCGACGCCACCCCTAAGGACTCCGGCCTGTACGCGTGCAGTGCTGGGGGCTCGCAGGCCGGCGACGTACTTTGCTTCATCGTAAACGTAACAGGTGAGACGTTCGTCTGCCACAGGTGGTGTCTGTGAGGTATTTGCCGATTTTTTCCCATGCATTTTCCATCCCTGTCTGGGCTATAATAATGATAGGTTTCTATTAATTTGTAATTAATGTGTTTAGTGCATTGATTTACAGTTTCAGTCACTTTACAATGTGGTTACTTTGGAAAAAGACTTTGTAGTCTAGTCTTTAAGATTACTAATCATGCCCCATTTGGCTGAACGTCTTGATGTTGGGATCAGTTTGTATTGTCTTTACGATATCTGTTGGCTCTGTTTGAAGTCCATTTATGATTAAAGGTGTATTGTGTAATTTTGGAGCCTATATAGTGGCACCAAATGGAATTGCAATATTTGTGATTTTGAGGTCATTTGCACCAGCTGTGACAACATTGGTTCACTAAACTAATTGTGTGAGTTTAAGACAGGACTACCTTTTGGTTCTAACAATTCCATATGAGAGGAGTGTTTGAAACTGGTCTGAAATGGTTTAACAAAAAACACTCATAGTGTATATATAGTTTAGTGATATAGTGTAGATATGTAGAATACAAAACACTCATAGATTATATAGTGCTGTATAGATATACAATCTAAAAAACACTCATTATAATATATACTGTATAGTATAGTGATATAGTATAGATGTATAGTATAGAAAACACACATAGTATATGTAGTATAGCACAGTGAAATAGTATAGATAGATAGTATAGAAACATTCATTATAGAAAGGTATTGTGATATAGTATGGATATATAATATAGTAAGCACTCATAATAGTATATAAAGTATAGTATAGTGATATACTGTAAATATATAGTAGAGCAAAGGATAATTATAGTATATACTGTATTATATAGGATAGTATAGTGGCTTAGTATGGATGTTTACAGAATAGAAAACACTTATAGTAGTATATGAAGTATAGTACAGTTATATAATATAAATATATAGTATAGAAAAGGCTCATTGTAGTATATACTGTATAGCTTATTATAGTAGTATAGTATACATGTGTACAGTATAGAAAACAGACAGTATTGTATATATAGTATAGTGATTTGATATAGAATATACTCAAAGTAAATTATGTTGCTATAGTTGTATAGTATAGAAAACACTCAAAGTATATATAGCATAGTGATATAGTGTCAATTTTTAGTATAAAAAACACGCATAGTATTTATGTAATGTAGCCAGCTATTAGGTAGCTTTGCAGTATGCAAACTTCACTCCCCTAGCCTTAAAAGGTGCCCTAGCGACAGATGCTAGAGGCTGTAGCCTTATACCTCCTCGTCAGCACGCCTGCCTCCCATGTCAGTGACTCTGAGTTCGAATCCCACTCGGAGCAGGTCGAGTAGGCCCGGTTACAGTGGTGCCGAGACCTGGATGGAAGTGAGGTTAAGGGGGGTGAGTGTAACGGTAGCCAGCTGGTAGATAGCTGGGCATTGTGAAAACTTCACTCCCTTGGTCTCAAGATGCGCACTAGCGACTGATGCTAGGGGCTGTAGCCTTTAGCCTCTTCGTTAGAGTGCCCGCCTCCCAGGCCGGAGATGCCGGTTCGAATCCCGCTCAGAGCAGGTCGAGTAGGACCAGTTACAGTGGTGCCATGACCTGGATGGACGTGAGGTTAAGGGGGGTGAGTGTAATGATAGCCAGCTGGTAAATAGCTGTGCATTGTGAAAACCTCACTCCCCTTGTCTCAAGAAGTGCACTAGCGACTGATGCTAGGAGTTGTAGCCTTTAGCCTCTTCGTTAGCACGCCCGCCTCCCATGCCGCAGATGCCGGTTCGAATCCCGCTCGGAGCATGTCGAGTAGGACCGGTTACATATATATAGTATAGAATAGTGATGTACTGTAGTATATATACACTGTATAGAATAACATTATATAATAGTGTTGTGATAAAGTATGGATATACCAAATAGTAAATACTCATACAAATATATAATGTATAGTATAGTAATAAAGTATAAATATATAGAAGAGCAAACTATTGTGATGTAGATGTATAGTATAGAATAGAAAACACTCATAGTACATATAGTATAGAATGGTGATATAGTATAGGTATATAGTATAGAAAGTCTCATTATAAAATAGTGTAGTGATATATTATGGATATATAATATAGTAAACCTCATAATTGTATATAAAGTATAGTATAAAGTATAAATAAATAGTATAGAATAGGCTCATTATAGTATATATTGTATAGATTATAGTGGTATAGTATAGATGTGTACAGTATAGAAAATGCACAGTATTGTATATACTGATATAGTATAGAAAATGGCCAAAGTAAATTATGGTGACACAGATGTATAGTATAGAAACACTCATAGTATATATAGGGATATAATATAGAAAATACATAAAGTAAATTATGGTGATATACTGTAGATGTATAGTATAGAAAACACTCATTATTTTATATAGTATAGAATAGTGATATAGCAAAGATATATAGTATAGAAAGCACTCATTATAGTATATATAACGTATATACTCTATAGAGCCACAAAAATGACTTTACCTTTTGTTTTATCTAAGAAGCCTGTTGTTATCCGATTTCCTTTTCTTTCTTGTGTCATCTCATTAAGTCTTTTATTGTATTAAGACATACAGAATGCCTGTTAAGTGCTATTTAAATACTATTTATCATGTAATAGTTGTTTTAAAGTTTGTTTTTGAAGTTTGTTTAGCTTGGTTAATTTGCATAGTAGATATTGTGACATTATAACATAATAATGATGTGGAGATTATCGCACCAATGTCTCCTGAAATGGTTTATTAGTAATAGTTTGCATAGATGGTGACAGTATTCCATAGAAGGTTACAATATTGCCGGTGCTCTCCGCAGATGCCATCTCATCCGGCGACGATGAGGACGACACAGAGCGATCGGAAGATGTCGGGGCAGACGGCGAACAAATGCGTGAGTATCGGGAACCGGGGCAGAACACTAAATTCCATGTGAATTTTTTGGGTTTTGTTCCATTGCTGATGACAAGGAGTTGTTATAGACAATAAATGGCTGCTAGCTAGATCTGAGTTAGTACTGTCATTTATTAGTGCAGTTGTTTGTTGTGTCAGCCCACATATTTTTTTCATTCAGTGAGGTATTTTGTATCATGTTTGTCACTTTATTTGTCAATAAAACCCCACTCAGTGTTATACTGACAGCAAGCAGTGGAATCAGATGTTAACTATGTCACTAAACAATTTCAACACAGACATTCCCAGAATTCCAGGGCCTAGTCGATCCTTGTCTAACCCGGGGAGGGGCCTTAACTGGGCTCTCTTTTATTTACCTGCTAGGAGATGTGTTTGTGATTGGGTAATGCTCAGAGAATGGGAAAAAGGAAAGATAGAGCTTTCAAGTCTTGTTTTATGACTTGTTGCATTTGATAGTTAAAGCCAACATGAAACGTTATTTACAACCCATCTACATAATCAGTGATAATTCGCTGTTCTTTTCTGCATATCGCGACGCCATTTTGTGGTCCGTTCTGCATAACGCGGTGGCTCATTTTAGCTTATAATGGCCCATTCGGCCTGCTCGATTTTCCCGATGGCCATTCCACCCCTGATTGGCCCCAAAGTGCGTCGGCCCACTGGGGAAATGCACGTTATACCAGATTACCAGTCCAGCCCTGATCATTGTTGTCCATAGAATGCTGTAATTATGACCAATTTCAAAGCATTACATTTTTGGTGGGTAAAAATGCTTCCAGTGTGGATGAAAGGAGTAATGTAGTGCAATATATTGGTGTTTTAAACAAAAATGCATTAGTGTGGACATGGCCAAAGAAGACAAACTATTTTGTTTTGTTAATAGGGTCAATTTGTTTTCTGACTTGAACTTTGATCACTTGTTGGAGAAAGTTGGAGGCCTAAAAGAAGCCATGACAACTAAGGGAAGGATATTGACTAGATGTCAGTTTTGAAACAAGCACCATACCCAACAAAATCTGTTTTGAATTGTGCAAAACTAAATATTAAAGAGGGTGGTTGGAAAGAGAGGTGGAGCAATGTCTTTCAACTAATGGGCTCTGGATTTGGATCTGGACCAACACTTTTCTGTTTATGCTTTGGAGGTCTGGCCTTTGGCCGCGTAAGAGTGGAGTTTAGGCGGGTTTGGAGTTAGGAAGGGGGGTTTTAGTGTATTGAGCATTCAGTGGGTTGGATTTCTGCCCAGTTGAACAACTCAGAACTCTTTGATATTTCTTAGCAAAGGGGGCCTCAACAACACCACTCTCAAAAAAAAAAAAATGTCCCCTCTCATGAGAAAGTTTCATTTATTTGTGAAATGTTTGATGAGGTGGACTAAAGTAGACAACAACACTGGGGTTGTTCAACAACTGCAGGTCTGGTTTTCTACACAGACTGAAAACTTTAGTTGAATTATCTTCAAGGATGTCTCAATTTTTCTGTTTACAGATTGGCCAGGGATTTCATTAACATTTCTTTGAAGATACCAATGGTATTGTGTTCCCATATGAAAGAAAAATAACAAAAGAGATCTCAGTTGTTTCTACTAGACAAAAATTACATTAAATAGAGAGCAAATGTTGGAGACTTGCTTTCTCCTGAAAAAATGCCCCCTGCAATCTCACATGTGTCTCTTGAGTTTAAGATAAGATCTCAACAATGTTTCAAACTCTGCTTAAATTTTCCAAGACAGCAAAGTCAGGGATTTCAATATGAACTCATACATTTCTCATCACATTCTTCCAAGGTTCAATGATCCGATCTATGCTATCTACCTGAACTTTATGGCTCTAATGACATTTTAAGAGAAACATCTGAGACCAAGTTGAAACCTAAATGATAATTCAGAACTTTATTAAGTCTTATGTGCTTTAAAAGTGCAATACAATTTTCTAAATATACACTGGGTTGGTTGTCCTTACAGAAGACTGAAAAATGGCTGTAGGTTAGTCACAGGACCAGTCCGGGTCAGTGAATGGTTAGTCCATCTTTCACCAGAGGTCACCTGCTTTAGGGTTTCGGCACGTCCGGTCAGATGGCCTGGGATCTTTGACCCTACCTCCCCAATGTCTCATCTTCTTCCTGTTCTCATTGAAAGCTTAACCGTTAAATAGTTCAAAGGAGCCAAGCTTACAGACGTTGAGGTCAGAAAGAGGGAAAAAATTCCCAGGAGATGAGATGAAAAGTTGGGTGGTGAGGAAAGAAGGAAAGATAGCTAGACGTTAAAGGAAAGGGTTGGGTTGACAACCAATTAGCATGCCTACATGCTGAAGGGAAGACGTTTGTTTACACGTTTCATATCAAGTTGTTTTAATCTTCCGGTTAGCATCTCTTTCGAACAAAAGAAATTTAATGTGATGGTCCAGTTCTTTCTTGGCGGTCCAGTTCTTTCTTGGCAGGCCATTGAGTTTTTGGACCGACTTGTTTCTCCTAATCTCTCGTGTATGTAGAGCAAACCGAAATATGTTTTTATTTAAGTCGTTCACCGTGAATCGCAGGGTTCCATTAACCATATGGGCGGTGCAGTCATGAGGTGATGCAAGTGTGAATAACTGTTTCGATTTGCATCCGCAGGCATGCCTTCCTGTTTCCTCTTGCTGAGTTTCAGATGGGTTTTTTCTTTCTTTCTTCCTCTCTGTCTGCGCCAGGACGTATTTATGTTGGGGTTGGGGAGTCTGTTTTTTTTGTAATTCCCTGGTGCTTAAACCAGCCTAAGCTGTTTTGCTGTAACTGGTGGTTTAAGGTGGTCTAGCTTGTCTCCCAGTCTGGCCAAGCTAGTCCATAGCTGGTTTAGCTGGTCTGCCAGCTAGTCACCAAGCCTGACCAGCTAAAATGTGCCCTATATCTCTGTAAAACCAGCAAACAGACCAGTTTTCCCAGACTGGGAAACCATCTAAGACCTGCAAACCATCTTAGGCTGGTTTGTATAGCTGTGCAACATGAAGCAATCTTAGAAAGCTTGAAAACTGACAAGAAGGAAAACATAAGCATGTGATTTATGTTGATTCATGTTGATTTGATTTTTGGATGTTGTAAATAGTTGGTTGTAATTGCTCCTTTTTTCTGCAGGGGCACCATATTGGACCTCGCCGGACAAGATGGAGAAGAAGCTACACGCCGTACCGGCGGCCAACACTGTGAAGTTTCGGTGCGCAGCTGGAGGGAACCCCAAACCCAAGATGTGGTGGTTGAAAAATGGGAAACTCTTCAGACAGGAGGATCGTATGGGTGGCTACAAGGTAAGACGTCTTCACTAGTGCAATGCAACCATTTTGTTTGTGCTTGTACCAAAGAAAAAACCATGGTACATGAATATGGTAATCATAGAGTATTATGGTATATCGAAGTTCCATGATATTCAATGGATTTAAGGGCATCAAAATAGTTAGCACGGAACAGCTGGTAAAAAGCACCAGGTCTTGGTTAAAGTGTACCCCAGTCATTATCTGTTTGCTCTGAAAACATAAGAGAGGGTCACTAATGATTGAGCAGCCATTTGCTCAAACTCGATTGAACTGTAGGCACAGATATGAGCGGAATGACTTACTATAGGACTATGAAATGATTTGTTTAATTATATATGCTCATATTACTATTTACTGTAATTGTAGACAAAATGACTTACTATCATTTTTACATTTGAACTGTATGATATTCTGCTGTCTGTTCTTGATATTTTGTCGAGGAAAGCATTTATTATTTTACTTATTTCTCAGTGATGGTTTGAAATATATGTTCGGCTTTGTTTATTTACTCTTAACATACCTGAGGCATAGCATCATGGAAAACTCAAATAGTCCAACCGTGTTTTATTTCCTCTAAACTGAATATGAGTTGGAGAGGCTCAGCTGCTTTAAAACCCTCGAGTGCCTGCGATCTGATGAACTTTATTTTGGTTGGACTCTTTTAGCAGGTTTTGTGAGTAAGAGTTTTGCTAAAGAGAAAAAGTCTTAAATTTCAGTTAAGAAATTAATTTTATCTGGTGCAACTAATGAAAAGATTTTGATTATTAATGTATAATGTAATGTATGATCAAATGTGATTTGTAATGAGTGTTAATGATTGGTTATGATATAAAAAAATTCAATAAATATAATAACAAAACAACCCTTTAAATATTTTCATAAAAAACTTGAAACTTAAATTTAAACTTTATAATCATAAACATGCAATTTTCTCCATAATTAACATGTCAATATAATTATATAACATGTATATAATTATAATTAAAGTAATATAATTAAAAATGTTTTTAAATATATTTCCTTAAACGTTAAGGGGAAGGGGGTGGAGTTAACTGACATAAACAAATGTATTACATTTACATAGTTTACATCATTACATTGATTACATAGTTTGAACTATGTCACTATTGTTGCGTTAACATTAAGAAAAAGCTTTGTGAATTGCATAAAAGACAGTCTTGCCATGTGCAAATCATCAATTGCATTTTAGTTTTTAATTTGACAGGGACAATGCAATGTCACTGTGAAAATAAAGTGACAATTTAATCATTTAATTACATTTTTTAATTTTGACGCTTACATTTTGACACTTTGCGGCCATTAAATGGTTAATCTGGTTTTAGTTTTAGTTTTCATCATTGTTTTAAATTTTTTTTTATATTTTCATATAAAACCCTCTATATTAAGGATATAAGAACTAACTAGTTCCAGCTGTGTGAAGTACTTTGATTTAAATTAAACTGCAAATTAAATAAAATGAATAAAAAATGATATCGTCATAAATGTGAGAAAATATTGTTATGGATAAACTACATAAACTGCAGTGCCTGAGGTACAGAAACTCCCAGTTTGTCTCAGAGCGCTCACGGTGCAACAGGGCTCTGGAGTGAGTCCACGGAAGAGACGCTCGATTTTGTGGCCTGCAGTCACGAGAGCTGCATTCCTGAGGTGGGGGCGGGAGCACGCTCGTCTGTCGGCATGATGATATTACTTTTCCCATGGTGCTCTCGCTTGAAAACCTACTTTCTCTGGCCCAGCTTCTTTCTCTCTCCTGCCTGTCATCTGTACTACTCTCAGTTTTGTCCTCAGTTTTTGTTCTATGACCATGGTTTCGGGTGATTAGCATCGCTTCGAATTGTGAAGCTATTAGTTTAGCAACATTAAGTAGCAAATTAGTGTCTCTATATAATGTTTACATTTTCCCTTCAATCAATCTTCATTTGGAGATCTTTTTTTTGCTATCTAATATACATGTATTAGATCAAAATTCAACAAAAAAAAATGAAGTAGCTTAAATGTAGCAAGCTTCTTTTTTCAATTAAGCTTATAATGTTACTTGCTGCGTTCTGCAAAGGATTAGCTTTAAGTTTAGCTAAGCTCATTTTTAGCTATATACATTTATCAAATCTGGATTTGCTCACAAATAGGTTTAAAGTTGAGTATAATTGTTCCAGAGTCTAGACTAAGTCTTGAGTTTTGGTCAAGATTAATTTGATGCGTAATGAATAAAATAAAGTGCCAGCCAGATACTGTAATGAGGTACGATCCACCAAACTAGTACATGGCACAAACAACTGGAAAACACGAATTAAACAGTTCAAAATGTGTCCTGTTGTACTATGCAGGAAGTTAAGATTGTGTTAATGGACAGTACAGTATATAATGGATTTTTGTGTTGCGGTTCAGGTTCGACACCAACACTGGACTCTAATTATGGAGAGTGTCGTTCCCTCTGATAAAGGCAACTACACCTGCCTGGTTGAAAACTCCTATGGCTCCATCAACCACACCTACACCCTGGATGTAGTGGGTAAGTAAAGTTTGCATGCTTTATGTGTGTAGACACGTTTCTTTGCATGTAAAATGGGTTGTTTGAATCCAACTCTCATAATGTTTTTGGTAAGCAGTTATAGTGAAGTGCTAATGTTACCCAGCTCTTTTTATGGTGTATTAGAAGAACCCAGAAGTGTCATCACAGACTGTTTGTTTAGTAATTTCATCTATAGGTCAATCGAAACCATCCTGAAACCATACTACTGTTTTAAATGCATACACTAATGCACACAGACATATACAAAATGCAGACATACAACGAAATAGGCTCACACACATATAAATGCTCCCTATTTAGGGCCTCTGATCTGGGTTAAGTATAAGCAATCTTTTAGAATGTCTCTGTTTTTCTGTTCGGTTTTATTGCAAGGCTTTAAAGCCCTTTTGTGTCTGGCTCAGTCTAATACCCGCATCACAGAAAAAGCAAGAGAGAATGAGGCAAAACAAGGCAGAGAGTGTTTTTTGCTCTTCTTTGTTCACCTCAATGTCAAAGTAACCTACCAGATAAATCTATCAAATCGACTTGAAGTGGATTGGAGGGTCAGAAGAGAGAAATATTTTTCTCTGTGCCAGAATCGGAATCTTGCTGACTGTTCTGAGAGGTCATTGAAAGTGGCTCTTCTCTGAAATGGCCTGCATTTCAAAGCTGAACAAAGTACAAAGCGCTAACACTCAAAAGAGCCAAACACACTCTAATTATTGCTGTTTACCAAGGACATCAGCCAAATTCCAGTAAAGAAACTTCAACGGTAGATTATTTCCAACAAAACCCCATCTGAGAATTTGAGTTCACATTATATACAGTATCAAATAATTGGAGTTTTGGGTGGCCAGACATTAGCTACACTATTAGCATTTGGTATGGCTGCTGTGACCAAAATCTTATATCACGATATGAGTTATTAAGTCATTTTATGTCATGGTATCGTTATATATGACAATCTAGGTATTTTGTTTTCACATATATTTGCTGAATAACCGTGGTAATATCATATTTTTGGATAATTTAGTGAATAAAATGCTAGCTAATGAAGAGTACTTATGTGATTATTTTCTCTTTTTATTTGGAACTTGATGGGCGCAAACCGAAAAATGAGATTATTCATAACAAATGACTAAATCTGGCAGCAGCGCAAAGACTCAAAACTGTAAAGCTAATATAATAAAAGAAAACGTTCTGACTCGAATTGTTGATTGGATGAGCCGCATTCGAAGACGTTTGTAAAATAGCCGATATAAGCGCACCTGTCATCGCACATCAGTAAAATAAGCTCGGCAACCGTAAACAACTAAACTCTGCTTTGCATTGTGCCGAACAAAGCCCATCCTCGCGTCCTGACTTGTTTGGAATGCATCCACTCTGTATTTTCACATCTTAATATTATTCCGTCGCTAAAAGTAGTTCTGCAATATAAACGGTATTGCAAAATCGTTTGACACCAGGGCTGGACTGGGAAGAGAAATCGGCTCAGGATTTTACATAGCAACTGGTGCAAAAGTTGTTAGGGGGGTGGGGTCACTGTCCTTTTCTTTCCCGTTTTGCAGGTGACCAACCGGCCCGCTCGGTTCTCCCCTTGGCCAGTCCGCCCCTGATTGGCCCCAAAGTGCGTCGACCCACGGGGAAAATGACCGATATGCCAGATTACCAGTTCAGCCCTGTTTGACACATTTCTACCGTTGCATATAGGGATGTCAATTTTCAGACATTTTCATAATCGATCGTTGTGGAAATTAACAATCAATTAATCGTTAACGTTAATGTCGCAAAACGCTCGTGGAGGACTCTAATACGTGCAAATAGCCTATTGTTTAGATATAATTTTAATTAATACACTTAAGAAAGTTGAGTATTTTAAGCTTAGTTCAGTGTATTTAAACACATTTAGACTGTTTAGTTCGAATTTGTAATTGTTTAATTACTGTTAATGAAATACTGTTAGTAGTAACTTCTATCTGAAGATACTTAAGATATATCATTTGTATACATATTTGAGTTCATTAGAACTTCATGTTGTGGATCGTAATCATGATTACTGAATGCATTTGTCCTGAAATTAATTAATCAACGATCGATAAGCTTAATCGATCAAATTGTTAACGACAATTCATTGATTTTCAATTAATCATTAACATCCCTAGTTGCATATCTTCATATTGCCCAGCACTAGTTGGCACAGTGACTCAGTCATCGGCCATCATGTCTCTCTTGACCAATACTGTGCCAACGACAGCGACCCTCTCTGGGCCGTGTATGCCAAGTCAGCAGGTTACACAAAGTTCAACGGTCTCGCTTCGGGACGCCAGATTGGCCTGTAAAAGCCTGGCTAATGATGTAATTGATAGATTGTGATTTGGTGGTGATGTGGGTGAGTGAATGGCACTTGGCACAATTCAAGGGTGACTCAGTGATTTTATAAAGAGCCTCAGAGAAAGATCTGACACTGAACTGGTTATGGTTGGATATATGGAAAATGATTTTGTTGGAGTGAGCTTGTGCACCACTCCGCCACTTAAGATTGGTAGGGTCAGGGGTGTGTTGCTTGCAAAGCATTTCTATAAACATGCATCTGCGTGTGTTTTAGCGATTATGTGTCTGTTGAAGGAAGACTTTTTGCTAGAGGTTTGTATCTGTTTGCAACTACTTGTTTGTAGATTTAAATTACTTACCAGATTAATTAATCTCTCTTAATCAGGCTTTGGTCCCTGTTTTTTACTCACTGGTGCTTAGGCTTTCTATTGTCATTTGAGTTAAGAGTTATTTGAACTTTTAATGACTTGGGTGAAGGATAAAATTCTTCTTTAATTGATTTCTATTTTTGTATTTGGTTATCACTGTTATTGTGATTGAGGGATAGAGAGGACAGCAAACTGTTGGAGAAAGGAATGGATGTATAGTTTAATGGGTAGATGGATGGATGGATGTACAGTTAAATGGGTATATGGATGGCTAGTTGGATGAATGAATGGATGGATAGATAGATGGTTGGATGGTTGGATCATTAAATGGGTATATGAATGGATGGATAGTTACAGTAAATGGTTAGATGGTTAGATAGATGGATGAATGTATAGTTAAATGGTGAATGGATGGATGAATAAAACATTGGTGGATGAATGGATGGCTAGATAAATAGATTCAGAAATGGATGGATGGTTAGTTAAATCAGTATATGGATGGATGATGTGTAGTTAAATGGGTGTATGGATGGATGGTTAAATGGTATATAGATGGATGAATGAATGAATGGATGGATATTTAAAAGGGTATATGGATGGATGGAAAAATGGGAAGATGAATGGATAGATGAATAGATTGAGAAACAGATGGATGGATGGATGAATAGATGAATGAATAGATGGATGGATACATGGAAAGATGATGGATGAATTAATTTATGGATAGTTAAATAGGTATATGGATGGATGAATGGAAGATTGGGTGGATGAATGAATGGATAGATGAATAGATTGAGAAACAGATTGATGGATGGATGTATGGAAATATGACGGTTGAATGAATTAGTGGATAAATGAATTCATGAATTAAATGGGTTTATTGATGATGAATGGAAGAATGGGTGGATGAATTAATGGTTAGATTTATATATTTAGAAACAGATGGATGGATGGATGGGTGGATGGATGAGGTAGATGAGCAGACAGAAAAAAATTCAGTTGTTATGGTTACAGCACATATATTCATTTTACCTTCAAATAGTAGTCAAATACTCACAGAAGTGTCCAGTTTGCCCCAGCATGAGTGGACCCCAGAGCAACTTAATGTCTCTAACTTTTTGTTCCTCATCTGTTTGTCTTTTCCTTTCACTGCCCATCTGTTGGGCATCCTTTATACTTACCATCCTTTGACCCCGGCTCCCTCTTTATTCTGCTTTCTCTCTCTGGTTTGCACCATTGTGTTCAGCTTTTCCTGAGCCTCTTGGTGTGCTCCTCAGTCCTAAATCCTATTACATCCCCCACATGACTTCACTTCTTGTTTGTGGAGGTTATCCTCTCCACATCTTCTGTGTGACATCACGGTTGTGTATCTGTGTGTGTCGAGGTTACCAGGAGACACATCAGAACTGAATGACAGGGTGAGAATAATGTTGTGTTGTGGAGACAAAGAGGTGTGTGTATGGGTGGTTCAGAAATTAGGTTTAGTCTACTTTGTGTGTGTTTCGATTTAATGGGAAATTTAGTTCAGTAATTCTAAGTGTAAGGATCCAAAAGCAAATATAGTTTGCAGTCAGTTTAAAAAATAAAAGGAAACTGTACTACCAAGTGTATTAGCTACTTAAAACCATTTACTTTTGTGAGTCTTTGAATTTATTCAATTTTTTGAGTGTGCAAAACTGAGAAAACAAAAATTACAGCCATAGAGTTGGAGCAGTGTTAAAGTCTGTTAAAGTGTGTATTGTAATTTTGCCAATTTTAAAATACTTTGTCCTATCCCAGTTTAATATGCAGAGACAAATTTATGTAAACCAGACAGCTCCCTAGATTTTGAAACAGAGCTATTGTGTTGTGCTTTTGTTAGTTTGCCTCTTTATTGATAGTGTTCAATCAGAACCAACAGAATAAAGCTACAGTGAGGTACATATTGATATAATGATGCACCTTCTTTTTATTTTATATCAGAACGCTCTCCGCACCGGCCAATTCTTCAGGCAGGCCTGCCGGCTAACATCACCGTACACGTAGGAGAGGATGCTAAGTTTGTCTGTAAAGTCTACAGCGATGCCCAGCCTCACATCCAGTGGCTGCAACACATTATCAAGAACGGCAGCCGTTATGGCCCCGATGGACTCCCATATGTCCGCGTGTTGAAGGTATGCTTAGTTTGTCTTAACCAATCAGACCTCTGTATTCTTATTTAAAGTATCTGTTTGGATCTCAGTCTGATCCATTTTCCTTTTATTCTGTCCTTTTTCTTGGAATATTTTATTGACAAACATTTTGCTGAAAGAACAGCTTAGACCAGAATGAATTGCTGGTTTATGCTGATTTAATAGTGGTTGGACCAGCTTAGTAGGGGTACCAACATACCAACACAATTCTGGGAAGCAGCATCCACAACACAACTATGATGAGGAGGAGAGCATGGCCGGGCCGTGATGGAGCATGGCCAGCTCTGAATCAGCTGATCAGCGGGAGAGCGAGATAAGGGGAGGATGGAGATGCTGGTTCAAGAGAGAGAGACGCACACGGCCGCACTGCATGTTTGTACATGTTGGTTTTAAGTTTAACATTAAAGTTTATGTATACTCTTCAGCCGGTTCCCTCCTTCCCGGGTGTCTGCACCACTGTAACAGGTAAAGGACGGGCAAAGAGGAGGCGGGAACCGGCTGAACAGTAAACATTAACTTGAATGGTAAACTTAAAACCAACATAAACAAATGTGCAGCATGGCTGCGTGCATCTCTCTTTCTCTCTCGAACCGGCATCTCCGGCCGCCCCTTATCTCGCTCTTAGCTGATTAGTTGATTCAGTGCCGGCTGTGCTCCATCACGGCCTGGCCACTGCAAAAACAAAATACTAATCTCTATTCTTGCAGAGGACAAACTGGACGTTCAAGGCATACTCTTGCTGGAAAGATTCTAGACATCTTCTTTTTATTATATGACGTCATGGGTGGTGGTCTTTCCCTCTTCTTCTCCCCATATTATCCACTCTCCTAATGTACGAAATATGTGTGTTTTTTTGTACTTGTTGTGGTACCCCTTAGCGCTCGGGCATAAACAGCTCGGACGTGGAGGTACTCATTCTCACCAATGTCACTGAAGAGGACGCTGGTGAATATATGTGCCAGGTCTCCAATTATCTTGGGCAGGTCAACCAGTCCGGTTGGCTGACTGTCCTACCAGGTAAAAACAAAGAACGAGAAACATTGATCTTCACTGGCGATCTCCCCCTGCTGGTGTTTTGGGTTGTTTTTATGTCATCTTGTTGATCCTGGGATTTCCGCTGAGCTGTTGTGGTGTGTCTGGTGTTTTAATTTTCCCATTTGTTTTGGTGGATCTCTTCCTAAAAGCCTGCCAATCGGCCATGGAAACAAGCCTTTGGTTTGTCCTTGCCACAGTCTTCCTGTTCTGCTTTGTTATTTTTCTTTTCTTTCTCAGATTTCCCATGTCTGTTTTCCACTTTGTCCATTTGGTTTCTGCCAGAGATTGGTCAAGTTCAACAACTAGTCCAGTGTTTTCCATTCCTGATCCTGAAGAGCCCCCAACAATGGACTAGTTGACAAGTTGTCCAAAAAACGATTATGGCAGAGTTTGATTGTGCCGTTTTAGCACTGTAAGCTCTATCCGAGAAGTTGCGCCTTAAAAATGTTCTGTTTAAAGCAGTGCTGCTACTGCCATCACAGCACCGCTTGTGCAACAAATTCACCACCTTTAAAAAGATATTTCAATATAATTCATGTCAGATTCAAATCATCTGTTGTGAGCAATGCCTTGTAAGCCTATCAAGTTGAAAATAGTTCAACTATTAAAAACCCATCTCGAGACCCCTGCATTAAGTACCATTCCATTGAGCTCCGTCTATCTGTTTTTCAACACAACATTGCGTTTTATAAGAACGCCACCCTAAAGTATACTTTGTTTTTCCATGTACCGCTTCGGCTTGCACAGAGTTTGCCTGACTTAAATTACGCCAGCAAAGACACGGATTGTCAGCATGAATTTGTGCACATTTTTGACTGTACTAAAGAGTATCACAAAGCAGCTGTAGCAGGCATGTGTTGAATGCGTACTTTATGGACTTGCTGTCAAAAAAGTAAACTTTGAAAGGCTAGTGCGCTCAACTGTGTGTGATACATAACGAAATGCGGAAAAAACTAAATATATCCCATCTTTAAAAAACATTTCAGATTTGTGTTTGTGGTGGACATGACCCTGTTTCCACTTTCTCAAGATTGACTAATCAACTAGTCAATCCCACTGACTAGTCAATTCTGAACATGGGTAGTTTTACACATTCCTAGTTTCTTCTGCTTTTCTTTATTTGATTCTCCATTTTGTTCTTTCTCTCTTGGCGAAAAGGCAGTGGCTTGTCTTCCATGTTTCTTCACCTGTGTTTGCATGGACATTAAGGATCAGGTGGGCTCACCTTTGTTTGGTTCGGGGCACAAAGGTTTCAGACGTATTTGTTTAAAGTTGTTTTCCTCATCCCCTTACATTTCATTATGGCAGTTTTGTTCTTCCTTTTTGATGATCCCTTCTACCAAAATGGAACATCTACCATCTCTTATGTGTAGATGAGAAATACAACATTAAACCTCTCCCACTTCTTTTTCCTTTTGGTATTTTGGGTCTGATTTGTTTCTTTTCTTCTGTCTTCCCTCCACTTCTCCTCTGTCCATTCTTGTATCTCTCCTTTCATTCCAATCTTCCCTCTCTATCACTTTTCTTCTGCGTTCCTCCTTTGTTTCTCTCAGACGGCAGGTGTGAACACTACGGACAAAGAGATTGAGGTGCTCTACCTGCCTAATGTAACTTTCGAGGATGCGGGGGAGTATACATGCTTGGCGGGTAACTCTATTGGGATCTCCTATCACACTGCTTGGTTGACGGTGCTTCCAGGTATACACTTGTCCTCTACTGCTTCTGTACAGTTTTCTTTACATCAGTGGTATTGGTTGATACCACGCCAATCTTAAGGCGAATCTCTTTCAGAGGGAGTGAAAGACACTTGGAACGATGCTCAGACATTTGAACACAAATCTAATGTCCTTAATTGATCACTGTTGAGTTTGTTCAACATGGCAATAAAAAGTCTTGTCAAATATAAGAGTTTTGCAATAGTCTGTTGGGTGGAAGTGTCCAAAAACTGCACCCAAGTGCTTTTTAGTTCCCTCTTTGTTGCCAGTTTTCTCTTCCCAACTAACATTTTAATGGTCGCATTTTTTAAAAGATGTGTTTTAAAGGAATCGTTCACCCAAGATGGCAGTTCTGTCATTTTATCTCACTTTTCGTGGAAGACTACAGTAGATGTTTGGCAGAATGTATAAGCTGTTCTTGCCTTTACAAAGAAAGCATACAGTGACCAGGGGTTGTCAGAGAAAGGACATTTTTTCACGACTCAGATTTTGGACTGTCCTTCACACAATGCTGTCTTTTGTCTTCAAAAGAATTGGAATATCATACACAAGCCATGTGCACCACTTTTATGATATTTTTATGGTTCTTATTTTCTTTTAGGAGCTTGACAGCCCTAGTTACTGTATGTTTTCATGAAACGAAAGGGGCACCGTGAACATTCTTCAAAAAAAAAAAATATTTGTGCTCCATGAAAGTACGGGTTTGGAACATGAATGATGCCAGAATTGTATTTTGGGGTAAACCTTTCCTTTTAACACTATACCCATTTGTCCATTGAGCCCTATGCCATTCTGATGTGCTTCATTGTCTTTTTCTTTTCATTTCAGCTCTAATAACTGCTTAATTCTCTAAAGAAAGTCCCAGCATTTGCTTTCTTTATCAGATGTTGGGCTTTCTTGGTCATTAGAGCAACTCTAAAACCGCAGTGTTTGTGTTTATTTGTGTGTGTGTGTGTGTGTGTGAGTGTGTGTGAGTGTCTAAAGGAGTTTCCAGACTGACTTGATTTAGTATATAATATCCATTAAGTTTAATTACGTTGGGCAGGTTTAACTGGATAGCACTGAATTAAAAATGTTTCATAGTTTTAAGAACACATTGTCAAAAAGCTAAACAGGTCTATATGAGTCTTATGTGTATCCTGACATGCATAATGCAACAGCATGGCCCTCATCACATTTTAATAAGAGTACATTTCCGGACAAGGAAACAGAAGAAATCTTTGTCTACTAATGGCACCACTTACTAGTCTGTAGTCAGACAGATGGAACTGTGTGTGTTAGTGTACGGCGTGTCCATGAAGCGTATATTCCTGAAGGACTTTAAGTGCCAGGAAGTACTTCGATACTATGGTCATATGTAAATGATTTTGCATTGGTGGTTGTGTATCAGAATGTATGCTGCGATTGACCATGTGCCCAACCAAAAATCCCCATAAGCAAAACAGTTTAATTAACAGGTAAATAGTGTATTCATGAAAATATAACATGTTGTGTGACAGTTAACTTTAGGGGTAGGGTCTATTGAAAATCTCAGCCATGATCACCAAGTCACTTTTGTATCTCAATAAGATTAAATGGCGATCAAATTGAGACTTTTGCTAAAGTCTGTTGCCTCTTCGATTGCTCTCTTGAGAAAAAGACTCAACGTGTCTTAGTTTCAAAAACACATTTGCAATAAAAAGTCCGAAATCACAATATGAACTCAAACATTTCTCATCAAATTCTTCCAAGACCAAATTATTTGAGCTATTCTATCAACAATACTTGTTATATTTTTACACGCTTAGTGTATGTAAGCAATAGTCTCATTTGTGTCAATTTTTTATTTACATGTATTTACATTTATGCATTGGGCAGACGCTTTTATCCAAAGTGTTTCTAGTGCCATGCTGTACCGTTCGAGCTACAGGATCCCTAATTATTTGTAGGAATTGTATTTATTGCATGAAAGGTATTTGTGGAACTCCTTTAGAAGTTTAGAGCGAGAGCTTGAAAAGTCATTGATGTGTTAAGTGTGTATGTTTGTGCCTCTCGCATGATTTGCAGTCTTCAACAACCCTTCCTTTTGCTCTGTTTTGGTATCACTGCTGGAATATTCTCCTGTGAAATCTTCAAGCTCTCGCATCGATTTGGAATCATGTTTTGGGAAATAATAAAGTTTCTGGTGCAATATTCCATCGCTGTATTGCTTGAGGATTAGCTAGAGGCCTTCCTGGTTTGTTCTCTCATTTCTTTGTCCAATTTTGTCTGATAATCCTCGCTACACTACAGCCCAGACAGACACCATTGAGCAAGACTACCCTCCGGACTACATAGAGATTGCAATCTACTGCATAGGTGTCTTTCTCATCGCTTGTATGGTGGTGATCGTCGTAGTTTGCAGAATGAGAACGTCAGCTAAGAAGCCTGATTTTGGGAGTCAACCTGCGGTTCACAAGCTGACCAAACAGATCCCACTGCGCCGCCAGGTAACAGAAAGTAGATAAAGAGTTCCAAAAACCTTTTATACACGTACACATACACACATATATACTTTAAGATAAGGATTTATCGTTATATAGGGGTGTTTTTTAATCTTTTAGTACTGTGGTCTCGGTAAAAATGTTTTAACACATTTTTGGTTAACGAATTGGTTAATAAGTAACTTTTGACATAAATAAAAAAACTATTTATTTGAGGCACAATTGTTTGGTGTGCTGGAAATTATGCCACAACTATTGTACTGTAGGTATGTTGTATTAAATAATATTTTTATCCTGAATAGTATTTCAATATTATATACACTACCGGTCAAAAGTTTTGAAACGCTCATTCTTTATTATAATTTTTTTTTTTTTTTTTTTTTTTTTTACAATTTAGAATAATAGTGAAGTCATCAAAACTCTGGAATAACATAAATGGATCTATGGGAATTATGTTGTGACTAAACAAAATCCAAAATAAATCAAAACGGTGTTATATTTTAGCATCTTAGCAAGATGTCCCCCTTTACCTAGAATTTGCAGACATGTACTCTTGACATTTTCTCAACCAACTTCTTGATGTATCACCCTGGGGTGCTTTTTAAAAAGTATTGAAGGAGTTCCCATCTATGTTGGGCACTTATTGGCTGCTTTTCTTTATTATTTGGTCCAAGTTATCAATTAATATGGTGGCACAATTATATTTTTGTCCACAAAACTAATTTCAAAGATTTAAGCATACGCCTTCAGATCAAACGACTTTTAAGATCACGAGAAACATTTCAGTCAAGTGTTTCAAAACGTTTGACCGGTCGTGTGTATGTGTATCTGCAATAGAAGATTATGCCTTAAAGTTTTGCACTGTGGTGGCTTTGTATGTGATGCTTAGATGTTGTAAGTTATTGAATAACATGTCAGTTTCCCTTGTTGAGAAGATGAAGGTATTCTGTATGGGGTAAGTTCTTCGTTATTGATAAAGAAGCCTCTAAATGGAAAATATCATACATATTTAAGTTTGTTTTGAGTCTACTGATTGAAAATGTAATTTTATTTACTGCATGACTTTTACGTAAACCTGATTAAATAGAGCAAGACAGCTTGCCATATATTTTATTTGGTCTTTAGTCACAGCATGTAATGATGACACACACACACACACACACACACACACACACACACACACACACACACACACACACACACACACACACACACAGCTTTTGATTGTGTATGGTGCTGTCTCAAAGACACAGGTGATCAGCCATTCACCTTTCTCCTCACAGGTGTCTTCTGACTCCAGCTCCTCCATGAGCTCCAGCACGCCACTGGTCAGGATCACAACTCGCCGTAGCTCCGCCCACGATGACCCCATCCCTGAGTATGACCTTCCTGAAGACCCTCGCTGGGAGTTTTCCAGAGACAAGTGAGTTTCCTCAAAGTGGGATTGGTAGAGTGGGTGCGACATATAGTTGATACAAATCGGTTGTCGGTTCAAGTCCCATTAATCATTATCAATGTGCCCTTGAACAAGAAACTCACTTGAAGTCACTTTAGATAAAAGTGTCAGTTAAATGACTCATTTTCTTTCGTTTTTGTAGTTGTTTGCCACCTGTATTAAATTCAAAGTGCAATCATGCATCTTTTAACTTGGAAATCATTGTGATGTGAAACTAATCTTGTTATGTGGTCGCAATCCCATTATGCATAATTATTAACCGGTGACTAATGCTTCTGCAATGTACAATTAATCATTCATCCATTACCACTGATCCATTAATACCCCATAAGTCTTAAAGAGAGATCATATTTTACCCATTTATCTTGGAGATATGAGTTTCTGCTGGTTTGGCTGTTGATAACTTTCTATACAGTATGTGTTACGCATTCTCTTCTGACACTTGGACCTCGATTTCACACCTGTACAGTGTGATTAAGCGAACAAAACCCAACAGAGCTCAGACTCTCAAATTAATGTTTAATTGTCGTGCTTAATATTAACTAAATGCTTCCGGTATCAGTTGTAGCTTTCAATGGGTCCATTGTTGTTGTATTGTTAAAACCTTATATATATAAATCACCAAGAAACCCTGTATAAGGAGTCTGTCATGAACATGGAGAAAAAAGGTGGTCATTTTTGTACTGTTATTGATTTGTATACAGTTAAAGAGGCCGCAAGATTTCAACACTATATTGCAGTTCAAATGCTTACAAAAAGGTTTTTTGGAACACAATAATATGGTGTTCTCTGACGTTCCTTTGAATACATTGTAAATGCCATATTATTTGAACATTGTAATATTTAATAGCCTACTGTTGTATAAAGTACAGTATTATATGACTGTACCATGATACCAAGGAAAACTACTGTCTATTTAATATACGTTACAAAAGGCCGGAAATGTTCATTCGGGAGCTAAGGGGAAGCCCCGTTCTATGGAATTTAAGTTCACGCCCACCATAGAATTGTTGCTTTTGGGCAAACAAGCTAAAACGTGTATTTTTGTGAGGAAGATTTAGTTAGAAATGATACAGTATTTCTTTTTCATTTCAATTGTAATGCACAGTAAATAACCTTATTAGACTCCTTAAAAATGTATCCCAAAATGTTTTGTTGTCTACCTGTTGCTAAATGTAATTCACCCAAAAACGAAAATTCTATCATCATTTCCGTGACCCTCATGATGTTTGTGTGATGAAGTTCTTTCGTGAAACACTCAGTCACCATTCACATTCATTGCATCTTTCTTCCATGCAAAGTCATTGATGTTTGGAACAACATCATACAGGATAGATCATGACAGATTTATAATTTTAGGTGGACTATCCATTTTATCTCTTGGTGCCCTGGGGCCTCATGCCTTTGAGAGGCAGAAGACAGTGGAATGTTAACATTTGCGGCTGGCGTGTAGGATAAACATAACATTGATTATCTGTGGTGGGCTGAACAGACAGAGGCCGCCATTGAGCGTACAGCTCAGAGGGGTTTGTGTTATCACAGACAAAAGATCGGCCCTAGATCCCGCTGCGGGTGTGAATGTTTACATAGCCCGGGGGCAAACCCAACACCTGTCAATCAAAAGTTGACCAAGGGCCGCTGGCAGGTCAAGAGGTCGGGATGTCATAGTAACTGTGAGGGATGAAGATTAAGTGTGTGATTGTGTGAGTGTGTTTGTTTGTTTCAAAACCAGCCATAATTTGGGGAAAGAATTGCTGCAAATGTCCCTAGAAGTTACATTTTAAGAAATGTAACAAAAGTTATTATAAATGCTAAATACTGTTTTTTACTTGCTAAAAAATTCAAAAAAGGTTTCTTTTACCCCACACAGAAATCGAATATACTGTATATAAAAATATATAAATAAAATATTAGTTAATGTATTTGAGCGTATATGCCCATATTTCAAATTGTACTATGTATTTACTAGCGGCACTAAACAGAACTGCAAAATGGTGAAATGTCAGCGTGTTTAGGTGACCTGACTGTTCCTGACATGAAAACAATGGCTCAACCAATGGTGTGAGTTTGGGGCAGGGCTTTAACCGAACAGTGGAAGACTGGGGGAGTGTTTAAAACTTGTATAACAACTAGGGCTGTCGATTTAACACATTAACTTGTATTAAATTGTATAACAAAATAACGTGTTAAAAAGTAGTTAACACAGTTAACCATGTCCCCTGAACTCAGCAGATATTTACATATGCGATTAATTGCGATCGATTCGTTTAATTAATCGGCATACCATGTAATTTATTTGAATACAAATTTTAATCGGTTGACAGCCCTAATAAAAACAGTCATTATTTTTGCTATTCTCTTCAGTGCCACTAGTGCGCAACAGTCTTGTTACGTTAGTAAAAATCGCATACATTTTTTTTCCATAGGGTAATTGATTTTTAACGATAACTTATAAACTTTCAAAGAGAAAGTGAGCTCCGAGGCTGATGGTATATGCACAAATTAATTTTTAAAAAATGTTTAATGGCGAAACTTCTGGGTAAGAACTACACTACCCGTGAATCCTAAAGAGAAAGATCCAGAGAATCAGAAAATCATTGCAAACAAAGTGCGGCAAAAGAGCTCTGCAGCTACCATCCGCTTCCATGGTGCATTGTGAATAATGCAAACAAAGTGCGGCAAAAGAACTCTGCAGCTACCATCCGCTTCCATGGTGCATTGTGAATAATGCAAACAAAGTGTGGCAAAAGAGCTCTGCAGCTTCCATCCGCTTCCATGGTGCATTGTGAATAATGCAAACAAAGTGCGGCAAAAGAGCTATGCAGCTACCATCCACTTCCATGGTGCATTGTGAATAATGCAAACAAGTCGGTCTGCCTACGCTCTCAAACTGCTTATATATTTTATAAATTTGAATATTTTGCAATAAACTTAAAATATATTGTATTGGCGAGCCTATAATTAAAACCTTTAAATCAATAGTTTATATATTTCCTTTGTTTTTAATTCAATTACTTCATTTGCAATACTTCTTGAGATTGTAGTTCATTCCCAGATTAAAGACATTAAGTGCACAGTCTTGTACCTTTGACTTTTTGTCTGATTTTCAAATATATTTTACTTTACGTCAGAGCTGGTTGTTTTTCTTTATAATGGCTTAAAACTCTTATACGAAGGATTTGATCAAATCCCTATGGAGAAAATGAATGTAAAAAATACTTCCGAAACCAAGACTGCTTAAAAAGTGGGCGGGCACACTTCACCTTTAAGATCCCCTTCAAATAGCGTAAGTCTTGTGACCGAGTGACGTATAGGTTACAACACTCTTTAGGTACATGTTCTAATCTTTTTCACACTTGACCAGAGCGCAATAGTCAAGTGTTAGCTGTGACATCTAGCCCTCTCTTACTATGAAAGTCTCTAAACCCCCAAAGGCGTATTTGTTATTCACCCTAGAGACCTGTAACTCTAGATCGCGCCGCCAGACACTCCGCTGTCACACTTGCTAATGTCTAATATAAGCTTTGCAATGGAAGTCAAAGGGCACCTATTTAACACTTCTGAGTTAAGTTAGCACAACACCGCACCAACACGCACACTGCAAATATGATATACAGTTAAATGTTGACATACCTGATATCAGCAATACTTGTGTTTGATATATACAGACAGAAATGAGCTGTGTACCAAAACCTATTGGGATGCCAACCTAGACAGCTTTGTAACTTGGAAGTCACATACCATACATAATATGCCAGCCGAAATCCTCGACCGCAGAACTCTCAAACAGATTTTCACAGAATTGGAGCGCCCATCATTCTTAAAGTTTTACAAATAAGCTGAATTTGTGTGCCTTTGTTTTTTTTGGGTTCTTTCTGCAAATTTGATGGTGTTTTACGCTTTGAATAAGAGTGTAGTACTTTTGTCTCATTGCAGAATTCTGAATGCTACAGATGTTGCCCCAAAATCATCACAGAAAATGTGAAAACGTCTTCTAATATGTTATATTGAATGTTGATGATTATAAATATCTAAATACCTAGCAAACGCATTCAATTCTACTCAAATGAGACCTAGCCCCAGGAAATTGTCAGTTTATAATGTTTGTGGTCACTGGTGTTTGTGCAGGTTAACTCTTGGTAAACCGCTGGGCGAGGGCTGCTTTGGTCAAGTGGTCATGGCTGAAGCTCTGGGCATTGACAAGGACAAACCAAAAGAGGCCTTGACTGTAGCTGTCAAGATGCTGAAAGGTAAGAGGCCATTTCAAACTATATCACACATGCAACTGTATGTTAAACATTTCCAAGATGTAGTTCAGCACAGTTGTGTCTTGCAGAGTGTCTCCAGTCAGCTTTTAGCTCATGTTTACTTGTACACAGTGAGTAAATGAGAAGGTTTTCATTCATCCTGATGGTCGCAGAATTTCAGGATTGTTTACTAATTAGTGGAGTTTGCTATGGCAAACATGGCAATTACTATTGTTCATGATTAGGGAGTTGAATAAACCTGACACCATACTGCAGACATGAATGATACCTCAAACCATGCAGCTTATTGAAAGTGCTGATATTATCCTTATAACCAATTGGACTGGTGGACAATAAAACCTGGACTTAGACTTACACTGAAGGAGGGACTTGAGCTTTATCTGAGGGCCACAGTATTTTAACATAGAGAACACTTTTGAAACTGCACAGAAACACTCAGAACACCTTAGCAACCAAATAGCAATGCCCTGGCAACCACCTAAAATCCCATTCATTTTCGCCATAAGCAAATTGATTTTTAATTCTAACTTATAAACCTTTATAGACAGATCAGTTGTATAATTGATTCTATATTATTCAGTTTAAAGCATTTAGTACATGTTATTTTAACTTCATTGTGTAGATCTGGTGAAAAAATACACTACCCATGATCCCGAGGAGGAAAATCCACAATTGCATTAACAAAGCACGCCAAAAGAGCTCTGCAGTGACCGCCCACTCCCATGACACACTGTGAATGACGCAACTGGTTTCCCTACACTTTCAAACGACTGCTATATTTGTATATATCTGAACATTTTGTAACTAATTTAAAATGTATTGTTTCTGTACTTATAACTTTAAAGGGGACATGACATGCCTTTTTTACTATTTAAAAATGTTCCTTAAGGTTCAGTTATAATATCAGTAACGTTTTTTTGCACAAAAATAGTCATATATTTTTAAAACATTATCATTTTTCCACACTCATTCTGACCCTCTGTCAGAAAACACTCAGTTTTGGTGCTGCTGCTCCTTTAAGACTTAACAGTAAACGCCCACTTTTATGTTTGGCTCTCTGTTGGCAAACTGCTCACTGCTACTGGGTGGGATTAAAGGTAAAGTAGGCGTTGATGCGTTGTTGTGGAGGCCGTCAGATGCAAATGTCTCCAACAGTGTGACATCACAATGTGCAGGAAGTAGAGAACTTGTCATTTTGACAGCTTGGTTTCAGCAAATTCTCTTTTTACAGTGATGAGGAAGTTTAGAGTTCTGAAACTTACCGTATGTTTTTGTAGTACAATGGCCTGTGATATGTCAAAAGATCAAGGGAAATGTGATTCCTCATGTCATCACTCCTTTAAATCAATAGTTTTATATTTCTACCATTTTCAATTTGATTACGATGATTTTCATCGTTTTTTTGTTGTTGTTACAAATCAAAGTTTATAATGTTTTTTGAAGGATTATATTAAATACCTGCAGGAAAAAATTTATGGAAAAGATACTTCCGGAAACCATGACAGTTAAAAAGTGGGCGGGCACTTTTGCGCTCTTTATGCTAGCATCGTGGTGACGATTTTTGCATGGGCAAGCACCACTCGCATTTCATCAGAACATTTTCAAATTTGTTTATTTTAGAATTGTGATGGCATTTTGCCACTCATGGTCCATTTTAATGCTAATTTTAGAAAAACTAAGAAGTTAACCAGACTAGTAAATGTTGTGTTTTGATCTCAGTGTGTATATTTATTCTGCACTTGTGACTGCAGAAGAAAGTGGGATAAGCAGGGTCTGTAGTCTAGAGGCCTGCGAGGGGTTATTGTTGGTGCTGAGAGACTCTGGTAGAGCACGGGTCAAGAGGCCGCATAGCTGACCCTCTGCTCACCAGCTGCACAATTCTCGCTCCTCACCTGCACAAAGACCAACCCTCATGCCGAAAGAAAGAAAGAAAGAAAGAAAGAAAGAAAGAAAGAAAGAAGACAGAAAGAGAGGAGAGTGGGGGAGGGAGCGTGCGTCTCAAAAAATGTTTTAAAGTAAGGAAAAAGGTCTGAGTGGGGGCAGGGCTGCTGAGAAGAGACCACGGTAGAAAACACTTGAAACAAGTGCAAGTTCACTCTTAGTCCTGCTTGAATTACTAATGTAAAGTGGCCCGAAAAGTATTTAGACACAAGGAAATAGTTCACCCGAAAATGAGAATCTGCTATCATTTATTAGCCTTTCTATTGTTCCAAGTCTGGAATTTCTTTCTTCTATAGAACACAAAACGAGATGTTTTAAGAATGTTTACAGTGCTTTTTGGGATGATGATTTATATTGTAAAGCTCCATAAAAGCACCATACATTTTTCTATAGCCATATGCCTTATGATTTGTGTGAGGAAATTGTCACACAAAAATTCTAAATGCATTTGCTTAAAAAGTCTGCTTATGCTAGCTTTAAATTCCAGTTTGTTTGCAATTGTTTTGTCTAATGCAATGACGTGCATACATTTTTAAGTGTGGCTTGAGAGTCCAATTTCTGTAAAATTATCTTTAACTTTTTTAGAGAAATGGTGTTTTCATGAAAAGTCCTTGAAATGTTCAGGAATCCATTATGGAAGGAAGAGTGCATAGCATTCTTAAGAAAAAAAATGGGATTAAGTAAGATAAGACAGGAATGTTGGTCAGTGGATTGTGTCAGCTTCGCTCGGGTGATCAGCAGGCAGATAATGAAAAGGTGACTGTCTCTGAGGTAATTACTCTAAATGGAAGAAACGATTTTTAATCGTGAGGCAATGAAAAGAGAGCTGTGTGTGTCGGCTCTTCAGTGTAAAGCGACACCACATGCACAGACACTGGGACATGAGCAGGCCAGTCGGATCAATCTACTCACGTACGGTATGTTTGGACTCGTACTATTCGTACTAGTAATAGTACTACTCATACTATTTTTGCAGCATGCAGTATGCATACTCTGCACATACTTTATACTTTTGCCAAATACATACATTGCCATTGTATTCCATTTCCAGAAAGACGATAGAACCAGAAGTAATATCAACCATCATCTTTGTTTGTATCATCAGTAAGCATTACACATGCAGTGAGATCATGGGACAACAGTGTAGTGCACTACTATTTAAAATTAGTATGCAGTATACTATATTGTATTTACTGCATAGCAAATTGAGATCATGACATAAGTGTAGCATACTACTATTTGAAATGTTTATTATTGAATAATGCATAAGATTTGAAATAAAAAAAAAAATGTAATTAGTGTAAAGTATACAGTATATACTGCATAGTATTCAGCAAGCAGTACACATAACAGTGAGATCATGGGACAACAGTGTAGCATACTACTATTTAAAAAAATGTCATTGCATACTGCATTATGTTGCATATAGTATTTAAAAATAGAATGCAGCATATACTGTAAAGTATTTGGTAAGCAGAACACATGCAGTGAGAGCTGAGTTCGGAATGGCATACTACTCAAACTACTCTTATTACTCTATATGTGTCTATGGCAGAAATAGTATGTGTAGTATGGTAGTATGCAATTCTGAACTCAGTCCATGTGACAACAGTGTAGCATTCTACTATTTGAAAATGTTCACATGCTTTAAAAAGAGTATAGTATATAGTATATAGTATATTCTGCAAAGGAGAGGTCTTCACAGGTCCAAAAATTAGTGCCCAAACTCAAAGAGACCTAGAAATGTACTAGCCGGACCTGAACTGGACCCATCTATTATTTGAAAGCTTGTACCTCTACCATGCAGAACCGAGAATTGTGGGACCCGAACCTGACCCGTCTATTATTTGAAGGGCTGGGACCTGGCCGGGCGACACAGACCCGATCGACACCGATTTCACAGCTGATTGCTATTAACAAGTTAATTTACAAGTTATGAAAACAAAACTTTATGTCTTACCTAATGTAACGTCAGTAGCCTTCTCCCCTGTGCCTGGCCATGACGCATATAATCCATCCTCCTTGCCAAGAAAGTTGGTAAAATAGCTTAGAATCAGCTTAGCAGTTTTTTTGTATCTTGCATAAGATAACTTCGACTGTTTGCCCTTTTGAACTATAATAACGATTGCTTGTTCATTACCATGGCTGCTAACGTTAGCATTGCTAATTTGCTATTGTGTGCCTTAGTTCCGCTCTGCCTCTGGCGTCACTCAGCTCGTTGTGGCTCTGCTGCATTATGTCCCGGCCCACACTCTCTCATCCTAATTTTACAATGTTGCAAGTTACAACACACACACAGAGCACCAACATCATCAGCGCTGTCTGATCACGGCGGGGTCTTCCTGGATCGACTCGGTTATTACACATAAGGTTAAACAGACCTGGGACCTGCAGCGATAGAATGGACCCGGACCCAGCTGACCATATAAAATGTGGATCTGAACCCGTACGTGTCCTGTGTCAGGTCTCGGTTCCTCGAGGTTAGGGTGGACCTGCGAAGACCTCTGCTGTATAGTACTCATTGAGCAGTACACATGCAGTGAGGTCATGTGACAACAGTGTAGCAAAACACTTTTTGAAATGCTTATCATTGCATAAGTGCTTAATGTTTTACTTACTACTATTTCAAATAGTATGTAGTATATAGTGTTTATCATGGTATACTGCATGTTTCCCATACTTTAAAAAATAGTATGCAGTATATAGTGCATACTGCGTAGTATTCAATACAAAGTACAAATAGTGAGATCATGTGACAACAGTGAAATATAATGCTATTTGAAATGTTTATCATTGCATACTACATTGTTTCACATACTATTTAAAAATAGTATGCAGTATATAGTGCATACTGCGTAGTATTCAATACAAAGTACAAATAGTGAGATCATGTGACAACAGTGAAATATAATGCTATTTGAAATGTTTATCATTGCATACTACATTGTTTCACATACTATTTAAAAATAGTATGCAGTATATAGTGCATACTGCGTAGTATTCAATACAAAGTACAAATAGTGAGATCATGTGACAACAGTGAAATATAATGCTATTTGAAATGTTTATCATTGCATACTACATTGTTTCACATACTATTTAAAAATAGTATGCAGTATATACTGTGTAGTATCCAGTAAACAGCACACATGCAGTGAGATTATGACAACTGTGTAGCATACTATTTGAAATGTTTCACATACTATTATTTGAAATAGTTTATAGTATATGGTATATAGTGAGATCATATTAAATTTCACATACTATAAAAAAAAAAAACATATAGTATATACTGCATAGTATTCACTAAGCAGTACATATGCTGTGAGATCATGTAACAACAGTGTAGCATACTACCATTTGAAATGTTAATGTCAAAACTGCCTAATGTTTCACATACCGAAAATAGTATGCAGTATATACAGTAGTATGCAGTAAGAAGTACTATAGGATTACATTCCAAACACAGCCATATAGTCAACAAGAAACAGGAGGATTAATTTAGGATATTTCTAAATTAAGAGGAGATGCATCAAAAACAAGATGTATTTCTATTTGTTCATTCATTTGTTTGTTTGTTGTTTTTAGATGATGCAACAGAGAAGGACCTTTCTGACCTGGTGTCAGAGATGGAGATGATGAAGATGATTGGTCGACACAAAAACATCATCAATCTGTTGGGGGCATGCACACAGGACGGTGAGCGAACAATTAATCCACGAATCTATGAATCAGTCCTTTGAATCGCGAATCAGTCCATGAATCTCTGATTCATATTTGATTTATCAGCTGTAAAAAAAGCAATGTGATCATTGACAACAACTCTTTCTCATTGTAGGTCCGTTATATGTAATAGTGGAATATGCATCTAAAGGTAACCTTCGAGAGTATCTGAGGGCCAGGCGGCCCCCGGGAATGGAATACTCCTACGATATAGCCCGAGTATCAGATGAACCACTTACCTTCAAAGATCTGATCTCCTGCACTTATCAAGTAGCTCGTGGCATGGAGTATTTAGCCTCCCAAAAGGTATGTGCGTACATATAAATATTATTTACCTTTAACACAGAACTATTAAGCAAAAATCTAGCAAGTAAACCAGGTAAACACAGTCCTTACGCTCTCCTTCCCATCTGAAATGTCAATGAGCCTTATTATACTTTCATACACACTTTTGAATACAAAACATCTACCCTTCAGTGTATCTTAAAAGCACCTAAATGTTTTTTTTGTTATATCTGATGGTCTCTTTCTGTTTCTCCGGCAGTGTATACACAGAGATCTGGCCGCCAGGAATGTTTTGGTCACGGAAAGCAACGTTATGAAGATTGCAGACTTTGGCCTGGCCAGAGATGTGAACAACATAGATTACTATAAAAAGACAACAAATGTAATTTCGCTTTTCTTTACCTGTTAACCCATTTCCTGTATCAAATCTGGTTTTTGCTTTGTAGGAAAGAAAATACCCTATACGCTAGCAAATGTAAGGCCTCGAAACAAATAGACACGGACTAAATGCCACAAAACTTCCAATTTTGATTTCGGTTTCTTTAAGCTTCCTTTGCACATTGACATATTCATCCTTGACTCTTTTCAGCCTGTTGCCATCTCTTTATTTGTTCTTACCTTTTCTCTTTCATTTCTCGCTTTGTTTCTGTGTTTATCTCCACCACGTTCTCTCTTTCTCTCTCTCTCTCTGTCTATTTCTCTCGCCAGTCTTGGCATGATTTGTGGATTCCCAGGCAGTCGGCGTGTAAAGTGATTTTAGTTCTTTGCTTATTTGGTCCTGCCCTCTTGTTCTCTGATTCCAAAAGCTTGTTGTTCAAGCTCATGAGAAAGAAATGTTAGTGACAAAGCATAGCTTTAATTCTCATTCCCACCATTATACCAGTCTGCACCCCGGCTGAGATGCTTTTTTAGGCTGTAGTTTCCTCTCCATCACTCATCTGAGAGTGTTTGACCTCTGTCTGTGTTCCAGTTCATTTGATTATTGATAGTATCTTTACAAAGAATACATTTTGGTCCATGTTTGCATAAGTCAACATGAAATCAAAATGGACCCCTTTTACATTCTTGATACATGCACCTAGTCTTATTATGCACTATTCATCATTCAATTATTTTTATATTTGGGGGGATTTTCTCCCCTTTTCTCTCCAATTTGGCTTGCCCAATTCCCAATGTGCTCTAAGTCCTCGTGGTGATGTAGTGACTCGTCTCAATCCAGGTGGTGGAGAATGAATCTCAGTTTCCTAACCATGCATCTTATCACGTGGCTTGTTGACCGAGCGCATGTGGAGGCTTCACGCTATTCTCGCGCCCCACCGAGAGCAAACCACATTATAGCGACCACGAGGAGGTTAACCCAACGTGATTCTACCCACCCTAGCAACCGGGCCAATTAGTTGCTTAGGGAGCCTGACTGGAGTCACTCAGCACGTCCTGGATTTGAACTTGCGACTCCATGTGTGGTAGTCAGCATCTTACTTGCTGAGCTACCAAGGCCCCATACTATTACATTTACATTTATATGCATTTGGCAGATACTTTTATCCAAAGCGACTTACAGAGCCCTTATTACAGGGACAATCACCCCGGAGCAACCTGGAGTTAACCTCAAGGACACAATGGTGGTGGCCGTGAGGATCGAACCAGCAACCTTCTGATTTACAGTTATGTGCTTTAGCCCACTACACCACCACCACTCCCTACTCATCATTCTATAGAAAAAAATCCAATCTTTTTCAACAAAATGCAATAGCCTGATCCATCTCTCAACTGGTGATTTAGTTCAACTGATGTCTGGAATGCCATCTTTTCATGATCCAATCTATTCCTGATGGATAAAATCAAGCCTTTTTACAATGGAGTTGTGGTGGTGTAGTGGTCTAAACCACAGTACTGGTAATCAGAAGGTCGCTGGTTTGATCCCCACAGCCACCACCATTGTGTCCTTGAGCAAGGCACTTAACTCCAGGTTGCTCCAGTGGGAATTGTCCCTGTAAGAAGGGCTCTGTAAGTCGCTTTGGATAAGTGTCTGCCAAATGCATAAATGTAAATGTACTTGGAAATGCGTCACATAATGGGTTGTAAAATGGGTTGTGATTGTCGTTTTATGTAGACATTTAAAGGAATATTCAGGGTTCAATACAAGTTAAGTTCAATTGACAGCATTTGTGGCATAATTAATTTAGACTTGTTCCTGTTTTTCTTAAAAAAAAAAGCACAAATCTGGGTTACAGTGAGGCACTTACAATGGAGGTGAATGGGGCCAATCTGTAAACCGTTAAAATACTCACTGTTTCAAAATTATGGCTTAAGACATTAACAATATGAGTGTTAATGTGATTTTAGTTTGATCAAATCATTAATAACCTTTTCTGTGTAAAGTTATATCCCCCCCAAAAAATTATTTGGCCAGGACGACATAAACGCCATAAACCCAAAAACCCTAAAACGATGATTTAAACACAATAAGCTTCTAATTTCTCAAAAAATTGGCTCCATTCACTTCCATTGTAAGTGCCTCACTGCAACCTAAATTCTAGCTTTTTTTTTAAGAAAAGAAGGGAAGAATCAAAATTATATTTTGTGATATCAACATAATGACGCATATGCTGTCGATTGAACTTATCTTGTATTGAACCCGGAACATTCCTTTAAGTCCTCAATGGTTCAGATACTCATTGAATTATCTCATTGAATCAACTGAGTCATCTCAATGAATCATTGGTTTCAATATGAGATGGTTTTCCAAATCCCAAATCGACCCAAGCACAACTCAATATTTAGTTTGGATGTATTAATTAACCCTGTTGGAACTTCGGAGGGTGGTAGCTGGTTTGTTTTTAGAATGGTTTCTAGCTGGCCTAAACTGGTCATAAAAGGTCATTAGCTGGTCCAAGCTGGTCTAGATGTTTTATCAGATGATGGACCTGTTTTCAGCCTGGTGCGCATTCTTGGTCAAGCTGGTTAGAGTTGGTTGACCAATTTGGATGAGCAAAAGACCAGCTATTATGCTCCAAAAACTAGCTGTTGACCTAATGGTTTTCCAGCAGGAAAATGCAAGCTAGTGTGTATGTTAAAACGACCATCTTTCCAAGCTTATATTCAGCAATAACACTTTAGTTTTGAATAATGCTAAGGTCACCAAGGTCTGTCTATAAATCGTTTAACATAGTTTGATAAGAATGGAGAGTCATGACGTAGATCTAATGATGACTGAATAATAGCTTGGGTTAGATTCAATTACTTCAGTACAGCTCGGTCTAAATAAAACCGCTGTTAGATACTTCTTTCGAATCTAAAACAAGCCAGAAGTTTGTGAGCCTCTTGCCCTTCAGATTGGATTAAACCCAATATCTGCCTCTCAAGACTCTATTGACTGTTGTATCTTATCCACTAGCTTCAATTTATAAACGAGTTATGACCCCTTAGGGAAATTAGAGGTCAGGGATACGTCCCGCCAGGACTTGCAAAAGCATTTAATTTGCAGTCATTATTGGCGTGCTGCTCTGGGCCTAATGAAATTCTAAGCTAACAAGGATCTCACACAGATGAAGATGTGTAAGTGTCACAGCGTTTAAATGTTGGGAGTCGACCAATTTTGACCTTTTCTCTTTTCAATGTCTGTAGGGTCGTCTTCCCGTGAAGTGGATGGCTCCAGAGGCGCTGTTCGACAGAGTTTATACGCACCAGAGTGATGTGTAAGTCAGCCATTTCTTTTCTGTTTGTTTGGTTGATTTTTATTCTCTTAAAGCTGAAGGATGTCATTTCTGCGACACTAGTGGCATGAAACAGAATTGCAAAAATAAACTATGTTTTCAAAACAGCTTTCCGAATACGCCCCTTGTCTGCAGTTGTTGAAACAGTCAGATTGTCCCGCCCCTAAGGGGTCTAAGCGGGTCGCTCAAAACAAACAGAGGAATTTGAAAGTGCCACAGAGACACAGTGTTTACAGTTTTTGTGAAAATATCCTATGCATATATATATATATATATATATATATTTCTGTATAAATTCTATAGGAAGATATTTTGTGAATGTGTTTCCATCGTAGTTTATGCGCATGTCTTATGGCATTAAAAATGTATCCACTTTTTACAATTATTTATATATTGTTATATATTTGTAAAGTAATCAATGGAAAGGAGGAGGCGAGAACCGGCTTTTCAATATAAATAATATTTTAATGAGAAACTTAAAAGACAACATAAACACACACATGACGGACAAGTCGACCTTTATACCTTGGAGGCTTGATTAGCCTAATACAGGACCGGGTGCGTAGGATCACGACCTGGCCCCGCCCTCCGCCCTGCCACATTCCTCCCTCGTTCTCTCAGGCTGGGGAGCCCCCGTCCTGACGTACACCCCCCCACCCCCTCTTTCCCTGGGGGAGGGCGCGCCTTCCGCGCTGTCTGCCGGCAGGTCATCCCCATCTACCTGGATGAGGGAGGGGACAAGGGGAGGGAAACAGAAATAATTAAAATGGGGGTACTTCCTGTAACAGTGTAGTACCCCCCAAAAAACTGTAAAATTTAAAAGAGGATAAAGGCCAACGCAGAGCGACAATGAGAGAGAGAGAGATGAAGAAAAAAAAACTCTTACTCGCCAGTTCTCCGATACGCCGCAGCTTGTTCCTCGGCCACTCCTCCACCCTCTATCGGACAACAGCCGTGCCTCTCTGGGCGGATCCGAGGCAGTCCTCCAGCCCCTGGCGGACGGAACACCCCGCCGCTTTTTCGGGGAACAGAAGGGGTCTCCCCCGCCCCTGGCAGCGGTTCTCTCACTCCAGGCGATCGGCAGTCAGCCCCTCCCCGCTCGCGGTCGGCGGTCTTAAACCCTGGCGCGTGTCAGCGGCTGGTAGGGAACTCCTCCGCCCCTGGCAGCGGCCCTGACCGCTCCAGGCGGTCGGTTAGGAGCCCCTTCTCCCCTCGCGGTCGGCGGCCATCATCCTCTTCAGACGGCTGGGCTCCTCGTCCCCCGTCAGATGGCCGCGGCTGCTCTGTTGGGGTGGACGGTAGTGGCGAGAACTCTATTACGGCGTATCCCTCCTCCTTCCCGGGCTTCGGCACCAGTGTAAAGGTATTCAATGGAAAGTAGGAGGCGAGAACCGGCTTTTCAATATAAATAATATTTTAATAATAGCCTGTTTAATTCTAAGGAACAGACAGAGGGAGGAAAATGCTCATGATGTTAAACTAAATGATGCAAGAAACCTTGAAACCTTTATTTGTTTAATTATAAGTAAAATGCAAAAAAAGTTTAAAGTATGGCCTCTTTAAGCAGAAACAAAAACACTCAGTCAGTGACCCTTAAATTAGAAATTTAAAGAGACGTAACCATAGCTTATTTTTGTTTATTTTCGAACTGTGGAACCGGAAAGCAGTTCTACTGTTATTACAGTCATTGTACTGTTGTAGAGCGTGAGTCGTTCGAGAATGAAGAGGAACTGCTGGCAGGTGAGCACAGGCTACAAGAGGAATTTATTCCTGTTTGAAAAAAACATGGAGCAAGCGTGATGGAAAGTTGAGGAAGTGTGTTTGTCAGGCAGAGAAAGCAGAAGGGCTGTTCACGGCCAGCGCTACGCCCAAAAGCGAGAGATTTCACGCTCGACTTGCAGCCAGTGCCATGTTACTAATCTGCGTGGCTTCAAAGTGTTTCAGGCAGGCCAGACTCTCACCTCCCAGAGACCCGGACGGAAGTGCCCTCGAACTTCCCCTCCCAAACACTCTGTCTCTTCCCCGCCTCTTTGTTTTCCTTTTTTTTTTTTTTGAAAACTTGAAAGTCTCTTCTCTTCCTTTTACCTTCTATAGGGTGAAATAATCCTTCCTTTTTGCAGCATGTGTGCGCGTTTATCCTCTAGTGCATGCTTGTTTCCTTTCTCTCAAACTGAATGTTAAGCTTTGCTCCATGTTGGATTTTTCATGCAACCTCCTCGGGATGTTTTGAAGTTTTTGTTGCATGATCAGACTGCAGTGTGTGTGTGTGTGTGTGTGTGTGTGTGTGTGTGTGTGTGTGTGTGTGTGTGTTTTGTATAATCGAATACAGGTCATTAGCATTTGTCATGCGTGTCAGCTCTTTGTGTGGTCTGTGCAGTTAAATCTAATCAATATAAAAGGGACATTTGTTGATGGCAAACGCTTAAATCTTTTGTCGCAGGTTCAACGGTAATTATGCATCATCAGTCACTTTGCTCTCTGATTGGCTAAAAGACAAACAAGGTCCATATATGACATCATATTAAATGAATACATAAATTATGATGCAGTTGGCACGTTTTGACAAACAGGACCCCTGGGGAGCAGCATGTAACCTGCGGAGCTTGCATCAATAGAAATATAGATGTGTATGTGTGAGGGGATTTTGTGTTTTAAAATAAAGAATGGCTGATTTTATGGTTAAGATTCATCCACAGCATGCAAGGTCAGCTTTTTTAGATTGAAGAAAAGGTGTCATCCACATTTAACTTATACAAATTGGCTCCACTTTTGCCTTTATTTGAATATTACTAGTTAGCATTTTAGTAAATCTCACATTATGACCAGGTCATACTCACCCCAAAATCATAAATGTTATTTTGTTATATGGTCCTAAAAATATGCTTCAATTTCTTTAAGATATTTTGCACACTATTACGTTTTTTTTAATGCAAAAATAAATTAATAAAAATAAGGATAGATTTAAATTGACAGATATTGTATACATAATGAAAATACATTTAATAACTGTACATTTATACAGAATTATATAAAACAAAACCATTTGATAATTTTTTTCAAATCTAATAATTAAAAATAATTAAAATTGACATCATTTTTGTAAAATTAATTTATTTAAAATAATTTAAAAAATACTGTATAACAATAATGTTACAAGGCAAAAAAATAAATAAATCTTAATTTCTTCAATAGGCTTCAATTTCTTAACATTAAAATTATTTTTCCATTTGATTTTGGGGTCAAATCATTCTTATTATTCAATACTACTGAAGATTGTCACGAGTAAACAATTCCTCCCCCCAAAGTGGAAAAATGTTGTTCTCATTATTGTGATGCAAATTTAAATGTTTAAATAAATAAAAAGATGTATTATTTAAATGGTAAAATATATTTACATGATTGAATATTTGTAGTAACTCTGCTAATTTATGCTGAATTATTTTTTTAAATATTAAAAGAAATATACATTTAAAAATAATTCAAAAATAAATGTAATCATTGAAAACATATATTAAAAATAATAATAAAAAATAAGTATTTTTTTATTTACTCCATTACAGTAATGAGAATATATTGAGAATTGGCATGGGAATAATTGGAATTATAATAAATGCAAAAGTGAAACGTACATGTTACGTAAGGTATGAATGTCTTTAATTGTCATGACAATAATGTCACAAGGCAAACATTCTGCTTTGAAAAATGTCTTCAATAGACTTAAATTTCTTAACAATATAATTAAAAAATGTTCTTTTGATTTTGGAGTCAAAAGTAAGATCTAGTATATAGCCACAGACTAGACTACCGCATGACAGTCTGTATTTCCACACGTACAGGCTATTGCATTCGAGCATGAGGATTCAAGAGGGCATGGCGTTGACCCTTTGGTCTATTTTCATCCTGTGAGTGAGTAATTGTTCATTGGGAGGTTAGCTGTGGTTACACAGACGCATTGAATAGAGATGATGAATTTGGCAAACATTTAAGATGAGATACAGCACCAGATAATGAACAGACAAGGTAACTGATTATGTAAACAAATGCAAGGATGGGTAACCACAGGAGTAAACAGTCTTTCTGCTTTGCTTTGTGTGTTACGGCCACTGTGGGTCACCAGCAAAGGTTTGTGTGTGTACACATGCTCAGATTTTGCACGTTTATAGCTCAGAAGACTTAATAGAGCTCTCAGTTTTGCTTCCTTTAAAGGTGAAGTGTGTAACTTTTTCAATGTTTCTAAAGCGCATTGTTGTTTAATGCATCATTGGTGATTTCAAATAGTTATTTTTTGCGATTGTGACATTTTTTCATTAACTCTGCGTTAACAAAGGTTTAGGCAGATTATATGGCTCTGCATTACCATTTGAATATTTTGGGACACAATGGTCACAAACCCTCTGTGGAAACTCTTATCATCGTACTGTGTTTTATTTTTTTCCCTTATCGTAGATGAAGCAACACAGAATTGGCATGTGTTGAAAAATCATTCCCCGCTACAATCTTCAAACCCTCCCTCAGCCCTCAGGACGTGTGTATCCTGTGGGTCGCACTAATGTTTGTTTTGGCTGGACAATATGTGTCATTGTGGTCTTCCATGGTGGACAAAGGCCAGCTTTGAGTTTAGAGGCATTTCATCAGTGTCCACATAGTCAAGCGCTCAACAACATTGAGAGCCCTAGAGTTATGTAATAATGTAGTAATGTGTTGTTAGCGCTACTATACATGGATCTAAATGACACAAATTTTGGACTTAATTTCACAGCATTCCTTGTACAGGTTTTGCAGATAGTGAAGTGATGGTACATGGCAAAGGCTGGAATTTGTTGCACACTTATGTTAAAGACACGTGAAATTGCTTGAGTTAGCTAAGAGGCTTCAGTCAACACTTGAGAAAAAAAAAATCACTTAAACATATTTTTAAAAAGAATACTTATTATAAAAAGAATATACTTTTAAAGTAAAAATTTGTTTTTTGTTTTATATATATATATATATATATATATATATACATATATATATATATATATATATATATATATATATATATATATATATATATAAAACAAAGTATGTAATTTTGTAATGCATCTTAAAATGCACTTTAATAGTATAATGTTGGATGTATTTTGTTGCAGCTTAAAATCAGTGGACCCACTTTATATTTGGTGTCTTTAACTACAATGTACAAGATGAAGTCAGAAGTTAACATACACTTTGGTTGAAGTCATTAAAACAAATTTTTTAACCACTCAACAGAATTCATATTAGCAAACTGAAGTTTTAGCAAGTCGTTTACTTTGTGCATGACACAAGTATTTTTTTCTAGCAATTGTTTACAGACAGATTACTTTTAATTGAGTTGGTCAGAAGTTTAGTTAGAAGTTAACTGTGCCTTTAAACAGCTTGAAAATTCCAGAAAATTATGTCAAACATTTAGGCAATTATCCAATTAGCTTCTGTAAGTCTAATTGGAGTCAATTGTAGGTGTACCTGTGGATGTATTTTAAGGCCTACCTTGAAACTCAGTGCCTCTTTGCTTGACATCATTGGGAAATCAAAAGAAATCAGCCAAGAGTTCAGAAAAAATTGTGCACCTCCACAAGACTGCTTCATCCTTGGGAACAATTTCCAAATGCTTGAAGGCACCACATTCATCTGTACAAACAATAGTACACAAGTATAAACACCATGGGACCATGCAGCCATCATACCGCTCAGGAAGGAGATGCATTCTGTCTCCTAGATATGAATGTAGTTTGGTGAGAAAAGTGCAAATCAAAATAGATGCATTATGAGGAAGGTAAATTATGTGGATATATTGAAGCAACATCTCAAGACATCAGCCAGGAAGTTTAAGCTCGGTCGCAAATGGGTTTTATAAATGGACAATGACCCCCAGGCATAACTCCAAAGTTGTGGCAAAATGGTTTAAGGACAAAAAAGTCAAGGTTTTGGAGTGGTCATCACAAAGCCCTGACCTCAATCTGATTGAAAATTTGTGTGCAGAACTGAAAAAGCATGTGCCTACAAACCTGACTCAGTTACACCAGTTCTGTCTGGAGGAATGAGCCAAAATTCCAGCAACTTATTGTGAGAAGCTTGTGGAAGGATCCCCCAAAACGTTTGACCCAAGTTAAACAATTTAAAGGCAATGATACCAAATACAAACAAAGTGTATATAAACTTCTGACCCACTGGAAATGTGATGAAATAAATAAAAGCTGAAATAAATAATTCTCTCTACTATTATTCTGACATTTTACATTCTTAAAATAAAGTAGTGATCCTGACTGACCTAAGACATGGAATTTTTGTCTTTTTTCTACCCCAACTCTTACCCTAAACCCTAAACCTACCCCCAAACCTAACGGACCTCAACCTTAGTAGCAGCAAATGTGAATCGTAAGAGAATATTGCAGAACAACATGTTTTTAAACAATAAGTGCATTTTATTGTATGTAATTTAATGTTAATGTAGTGAAATACACTTAACAGGGCATGTGAGCGGAGCAGAGCGAGAGCGGAGAGCGCCTTTTTGAAGATTCCACTCCACTTGCTCAGGCCGCTCACTCAACCCAGAATGCACTTCTTGATATGCTGATTTGGGAATCTGCAAAATAAGCAATAGGCCTGATTGCCATGTACCAGCCCATGTTTTCATTATTGCCATACCTGACTTGAAAACATTATAAAGTTGAAAAGATTGAGTTTTTCTGGGTCAGTTGTGTCACTCAGATCCAGTTTAAATGAGAATTTGCACGTATGCAAGTTTCCGCGCCACCGCACATATGTTTTATATCTTGTAGAGACATGTTTGATAACTTTTTTAAAGTAAATAATAGTAATTAGAACTGTTTTTATGGCTTTATTTGAAGATGTTCAAATCAAGATTTGCTAACATAGAAATATTTGACTCATTACAAAATCTGGTAGACCCGATTATCTAACAGCCATTGCAAACCAGTACAAAATAACCAGCAAGGTTTTATATACTAAAACATATCAATACAATCACATAATTTCAGATGTGTACGTTACTAAGCATTTCGTAATTAAATAAATGTCAGCATATAGCCTATATAGAGGGGCACCTCACTCCATGTGGGCAAAGGGACAGTTGCTCAGGCGTGTGTTTGTGTGCCTGGTAACAAGTATAGCCTACTACAGAGAAATTTTGTTGGAGCAGGATTTTAGCTAACTTTTTTACCAGTGGGCTGTGAGCATTTGATTGAAAGTGAAACCTGAACCCCATAATGAAAGTGTTTGGTGTGATCTGATTATTGTAAATTTTGCACTCTTCAGCTGGTCGTTTGGGGTTCTCATGTGGGAGATCTTCACGCTTGGTGGTTCTCCGTATCCAGGAATACCTGTAGAGGAGCTCTTTAAACTACTAAAAGAGGGTCATCGCATGGACAAGCCTGCTAACTGCACCAACGAATTGTAAGTCTCAAGTTTTCACACCTGTCTGTATAATGCTCGCTGGTAAGATTGTGTTTGTAATGGCAGTCTTACCTGGCAGCTCATTTCTGAAATTAGAAATTGACATTTTGTAAAGGGGAATAGTCATTTATATTTGTGAGGAAAGCTCCTGATTGGACTATTCGGTATTATTCAACAGGAAAGCACAACCTCATTGGTCATAGAAATGTTACCTCAACCCTAAACCTACCCCTAAAAAATTAGGTAGCTCTTTGCTCATAAATATGATCCTTAATATCTTTTATTTTGTAAAATCTGCTATCTGGCCATGAAAATTTGTTCAGATTAAAATTCTGTTTGTGATTTATCTTGTCAGTGCAACAGTTAAGATAGCACAGGGGTGGTTCTCGAGTCATTGGGTATTTGGGGCTTATCCCGGAACTCTGTGGAAAGAATGAAAACTTTCTTTGATGAAAATATTGAAATATACTTTATAATAAAAGTCTAAATGTGAGGTGTCATTTATAAAGTAAACTTTTAAACTAAAACTCTTTTTTTAACTTTTGTCTGAGCTTCAGATCCTGTTTTGTCCCATTTGGCTTTTCATAGTCGACCCACATTGTGTACAATCGACACTTTTGAAGCCAATGATTTATTGGTCGGTTGTTTTAAGTTAGTATTGATGATTGCAGGCTGAAAATAGACTTAAATAGGTGCTTACGAGAAACAAATTATTGCTAAATGATATGCGCAATCGCAAGTGCTCTTACACAAACCAACAAGACAGTGCGTGGGTGAGTCAGTATTTTGTATTATTGATACTATCTAGTAAGACTGGTATTATTCATTTATACAGTATATATATTACGTCATATTAAAAATATGTTTATATTTAGTAGAGGTCAACCGATATAACGGTTTTTACCGATATATCGGTACCGATAGTTGCTTTTTCTAAATATCGGTGATCTGTAAGGATCTATGCTGATAGTTGCAGATAGTTGTATTATAATTCCTCTGTCGCTAGCCCTGTAGAGCTCTACAGTCTAACATATATTCTTATAGTGTTTATATTGAAATACACTCTTACAGTCATCTACAATGCTTATTTTGTTTCCTTTAGTTTGTCTGAGCTGGGAGGACAGAAATTTCAAAATAAGAGTCCCCGGTGTATTTTGGGCTTGTTTATAGTTAAATGTCCCACGTTATGCAGCAAATCTAACTTTATTTCTGGTTTTTATTGGGATTTTGGTTGCACAGTAATCTGCATCTTGGATTTGTCTAATTTTGGACTCTTTTTGCCTGCCTCTATGAAAGAAAAAAAATTAAACATTCAATTAATCGATTTTAAAATGATCTGCTGATTAAAGGTGTCGTCGGCTTTTGCCACCAGCTTAGTTACCTGTATCGGCAAAATTCACTATCAGTCGACCTCTTATATTTAGTATAAAATTGATAATGAAGCACTGGGTCCATGAGCTAGCATCCCAGTAAGTGTCTTTTATTTTGGCCACCAACTTTCTGTGTAAGCTTTACATATTTTTTAAATTCGTTGTGCAATTTAAAAGACATGTCAAGAAAACACGAAGCAATTTTTCCAGAACAATCATAATATTGTGGAATGTAGGCCCTTGCAACCATGGAAACTGCACAAACGTGAGTTCACTTATTACATCTTGTTCTCGCAAATTCCTGATATTATTTAAAATATATATATTGAAAGATCTTTACAGTGGAGCAGTAACTGAGGGCAAATTTGGCTATGGAGCGAACTTGAAGCGTGTTTATCTCAACAGTGGGTAGGAAGTGTGCAAGGAAAAGCAAATGTAAAACCCTTGGTGGGTGTGGAATTTGACCGGACTGATTCCAGAACGCTTTGAGGGGAAATCGCTATCGCTCCAATACATTCATTGACTGCGTCTGATTACGCAAATAGTTGCAACACTTGCTTTCAATAAAAAGTGTTGACTTAAAACACTGATTTCTGATCAAATAAATGATGTCACATGCTTCGTTTGATACTGGTATTATCTCCCTTTTCTTTGTCTTGTCCTCTATCTCAGGTATATGATGATGAAGGACTGCTGGCATGCAATATCCTCTCACAGACCCACATTCAAACAGCTGGTAGAGGACCTGGACCGCATTCTCACTTTGGCAACCAATGAGGTGAGAGTTTTTACACATAAACAAACCCACCCACACGCACTCATTCAATCTGTTCTTTCAGCGAAAACAGACTCAAAACCATTAACACTTCTTCTATAGTTCTGGGATTTATCAAACTTCTGCCATCACTTTCGCTATTTCTGAGAGAAATAAATCAGCAGATGGTTTTAATAGCCAACGTATAGGTTAAGAGTTACATGTGCTTGATTTCATCCAGGATTGAGCGTGACTCTTGTGCTAGCATTGCTCAGTGGTTAGATGAATCCCTCCGTCGCTACGCCAGACGATTCTTTCCATTTCCTGGCTGTCATACACTATATCCGTGCGGCAGACTGAGGGATGGGGAGGGATGGAAATCTGTCAGGACTTGTCGGAGGGGGGATTGAGCCGTGGTAGTGAGATGATGCCAAAAACCCTCTTTGTTTTGAACTTTCAAACGTAATAAAGCGCCTCTGCCCTCCCCCCCCCCCCATCTTACACTGCTCACAGATGTGAAGATCTTTAGTAACGTGAGCTGCCTTGTGTTGAGCAGCGAGAGTTCAAGCCAACGCTCATTTTCAGCAACCCAAAACCATCCTCTTCCTCTCCAACTCAAATATTTCAGTACCAGCCACAAAGGGTAAAAGGCTCCAATTTTGTTTGAGGAACAATGGACAACAATTTCCTTCTGAACATTTTTTGTGGTATACACTGTATATGCATTGGATGTTTATAGATACGTACTTCTAAAATATATATGTCTTCGAGGGTGGTCCTCTTTGTTTCTGATTTGTGCTTGCTTCAGTGAAATTCAATAACCAAATGTTGGTCAAACGCTATGTTGTAAAGTTCTATGGAATCTAAAGCAGTGGTTTCTAGTGTGGCTAACTCGGAGTTGTTTTGACATTGAACTCACATTATTTTGGAGGAAAATGGCAAGTAGTTTGGTGCTAGTGAAAAGTTCCTGTGGCTTCACAGCTACATGATTTATTAAGTCAGTTTTTGAGTTATATAAATAAATGCTGTATTTTCTATAAGTCATTTGGTTGATGAAAATTCACTCACTGAGTACTTAATTAGGAATACTAGTGTCCTAAAAAGTTCCCGACGTGATCTGCTTTTGTAGCCCATCTGCCTCAATGTTCGATGTGTTGTGCACAGTTGTGGTGGTGGCATAGTGGGCTAAAGCACATAACTGGTAATCAGAAGGTTGCTGGTTCGATCCCCACAGCCATCACCATTGTGTCCTTGAGCAAGGCACTTAACTCCAGGTTGCTCCGGGGGGATTGACCCTGTAATAATGGCTCTGTAAGTCGCTTTGGATAAAAGCATCTGCCAAATGTATAAATGTAAATGATCAAATGCGAAAAAAAAGTTGTGCTGTTTATGCTCTTTCATTTAGTAGGGACAAAAACTAAGAGCAGAAACTTTCTCTGTGCAAGTACGGAAATGCAGACATGAATGCAATGTCAACGAATCTTTGGAGATACGTGAATTAGAAAAACAAGTTCGCCTATCCAGTCACAATGCACATTGTCCCGTGTAAAGATCAGAAGCATACCTGTTGACATTGCAACTGAAATATTTCCAAATTATCTGACATTGAATCCAATCAAAACTGGAATCTAATTGAATCAAATTAAATTGGGAGATCAACGCCAGTACCCAGCCCTCAAATATTAGTTGATGTTGATTTCATTTTATTGGCAACAACCTACAGTAGCTCATTTTTCAAATTGAATTGATTCAAATGATGTATTTCACATAAAAGGAAAGCAAATATTGCCCTCTAATGGAAAAGTTCATTTCTGACCTTGTTAGTAGCAATTTGTTTTTGGCGGAAACCATGTTTGGATACAATTAACCATGGTTTTACTTTGCATTGCATTTTGGCTAAAAACCGTGATTACTTCAACATTACTATAAGCCTAGTAAATCCATTATGATAATAATATTTTATTATTTTTTTTGCCGGAAACCAAGGTTTTACTATATTGTAGTAACCATGGTACATTTTGTGGCTATTATGGTTTTACTACAAATACTATAGATACTGTAGTAAAGACATGGTACATTTTCATAAGTGTTAAGCATACAGTAACCATAGCAGAATTATGGTATTAGTAGTAAAACCATAGCAACCACAATAATACCATAGTTTTTATTTTTCTGTATTATTATTACTATGGTTTTACTACAAACACCAAAACTGTACCAAAGCTACTATATTTAAACCATGGTAAATTTAGGAGTAACTATGGTTTTACTACAAATACCATAGTTCAGCAATGGTTACTGAATTAAAACCATGGTTAATTTATTGCGAGGGATCCCAAACATTGTTACGGAATGCAAAAATATTATGAGGGGACACAAAACGAATTGCAAGGAAACATAATTACCCTCCTTGTCCTCTAAAGGGCTCCGTAGACGTTCACATAATTGCCACGGGGAAGCGGTGCCTCAGTGGTTGAGGCTCAGGGTTACTGACCAGAAGGTCGGGGGTTCAAGCCCCAGCACCACCAAGATGCCACTGTTGGGCCCTTGAGCAAGACACTTAACTCCAGGTTGCTCCGGGGGGATTGTCCCCGTAATAAGTGCACTGTAAGTCGCTTTGGATGAAAGCGTCTGCCAAATGCATAAATGTAAATTGAGTATGTTTCAGGCCTAAGATTTCCATGGAAGATATTTATCTATTGGCGTTTATGACGACAAGGTCACATGACACAGCGTTTGTTTTGGTGTTGCTTTCAAAGATGTTTGTATGTCTCTTCATGTATATGTAATAATACATATACTGATAGTTCATCTTTCTCTATGTCAATAGGAGTATCTGGACCTGTGTGCCCCAGTAGATCAGTACTCGCCCAGCTTCCCTGATACACGCAGCTCCTGCTCCTCCGGAGACGACTCGGTCTTCTCCCACGACCCTTTAGCGGACGAGCCCTGTCTCCCCAAGTACCAGCACATCAACGGAGGCATAAAAACATGAGCTGCCCTCCTCCATCATTAATCTTCTCCAAGCCCACCACATCCAAGCTACACCATCAGTTCTCAAGGAATGAGAGACTTAACCCACAATTCCCTTTACCTACCCAAAACCGTATGCTGCCTCTAGACTCTTCAAGAAGCTCCAGCTGAACTTTCGGAGCGTACCGAGGGAGGCCAGCAGTGCTGCTTTCCGAAAAACAAACTGAAGTGTGTTAAGTGCAGGTGCCTTTTTTGTGGAAACACACACTTAAACACACAAAAACACATGATAAAGCTCTTAAGAAGAGGACAGGACCGAAGTTTAGTCACTGAATGACTAGCTATTCCCAAGGGCCCACCTCTTGTTTATTTTGAAGATTTTTTTTTTCCATTTATGTTGGAATTCTCTTGCATTTTTACCACCATTTTGATCTGTTTCTTGGCATTCCATGAGTCCGCCTGCGTTCCCAAGAGAAATGACATGGAAGATGTGCAGAACTCTTAAGAGAATGAAAACGACAAAATGAGAAAGTAGGAAACAGTACAGTAAGGAAACGTTCAACTAACGCAAGACGAACTAGAAGAAAACATAACAACACGGCCTCCGGTTGATATTTTTTATTTTAGCATTTTGTTTTATGCTCCGTTTTTACCTTGATAACACAGTTATCGTACAAAAGACCATGCAGTTATTCTTGGTAAAAATAATAATAATAATACATGGTATATAGTGCTGGGTATATTTGTAAATATATTCAAATATGTAAAAATATATATTATATATTTACAATGAATTATTTTTTGTATGGACTTCCGAACAATTCCTCTCTCTTCCCCCTTTTAGATGTTTCTATGACATTCCCAGACATACATTTACACACAAACACACATATATACAGCAGCACTCGAAATTAACTATTGTCTGGGAGTGTGGTGCAGGAGATTGCGCAGGTGTTGTATTCATATTGAGCCTTGGTGCTCAGGTGGGTGGCGCTGGTTCGAATCCGGGCACAGAAAATCTCCAGTTCTGAAGGACAAAGTTTAATGTCGAGTCCTGCAACTCTCACTTGCTGACACAGTCAAGTATTGGCTTTCAGGGAAAGAGATAGCTTGTTAATTTATTGACTTATGTTAAAAAATAAATCAAAAGAATAAAAAGATCAACGTAATAAAGAGATAATAATATTAATGATGATGGTAGAAACAATAATGATTCATAATGTTTATTTTGTAATTTAAAATGACATTTCAATGAAGCAATGGTACAAATAATGATTTGTAGCTGTATTCAGAAAGATCTGAATTTCTTACCTTTTTATATATATATATATATATATATATATATATATATATATATATATATATATACTGAATGTGAACGGTAAGTTGAAATACAAAAATAACGTACATTTTATAGACAGCTAATCCCTTTTCTATAGTAGACAATGTTGTTTTTATCTGGCTATTTTACTCGCACAGAAGTCTGCATTTGAATTTGACAAATACTTGTGGAAATTATTATTATTTTTTTTTTTTTGCAGTTATACCCATATCCACTCAATCCATTCATTTAGATGAAATACAGTTTGCAGAAATCAAAAGTATTAAGACTTTCCATTGTTTATTTTCTTCTGGTCAAATAAGACGAGACTGTTCTCAACAAGTGTTCCTGACAGATTTGTAAAATTAAAGATAAAAAAATGAAATGTGTCTTTTGTGTTTCTCAATTTGTATTTCTGTTCAATTTCAAAAGTATTCCAACGAGACCCACATGGGTCACAATGTCTTATTTTAATGCTGATTTTAATAGAGAATAAAATGCTGATTTATAATGCTATTTAATTTAGCATAATAAATAATTTTTTATTTTACCCAATACTTACTCAAATTTCACTAAACATATTTAAAATTAGAAAGCATGCATTAACTATTGACAAGGCTGTCGGTGAATTCAAAATGACACATGTAGAATGCTTAACTATTTGTTCAAGCTCTATACAGCCTCTGTCTTGCTGTCGATTACCACAGAGCTTTTTATTAACTTTTTATTAATGTTTTCAATCATTTATCTTGAATAAATAAAATTTAAAAAAATGTAAAATGAAAATAAGGCTTCGAATCTTTTGGCATTTTGCTTCTCAAGTAAATTTATTTTATAAAAATGGTTAAATATAAACAAAAATAATTAGGATTAATATGTTTCTTTATATGGAAGTTTAAGACACTAAAAAGCTGCTCAGAGCAACGGCACCAATCGGGTGATTCTGAATAAACATGTCCTGGTCCTATTTTACTTTAAAATCAAAAGAAACAAACAAAAAAATGCTAAAAACAAGACATTTTATTAGTGCTGTCAGTCAATATTTTTTTTTAATCATGATTAATCGTAATTTTTTGTAGTTAATTGCAATAATCACAGATTTTTAATATATTTATTTCCATCTTAGGAAAGAAAACAAAACAACATTGTAAAGCCTTCAACAATATAAAGACAATGCACTAAAATATCACCAATTCAAATAACATTAAATATTTCCCAAAGTCTAAGTGGGAGTTTGTCTAATTGAATAAAACTAGTCCTGACATAGGTTGCATATTCATTAAATCCCTCAAACTGTCGTCTTTCACAATATTAACCTCATGGTAGACTGGGACAATCCGCTTTGTTTCAGCAATCGTGAAGCTGCGGTCATGATTCACGTCAAAAAGCGGCAATACCAGCAATGTTGCAACCAACCATGAAAAGCGTTTGCAAACAAAAACATCTCATTTTACATTTTGGTAATAGTTAAGATTTGACATGCTTCTGTGGTAATGAAAACGTGCCTTACATGCTTCTTAAAAATACTTGATTTCTATCACAATTCCCATCTGGGCTAATTTTGTACATCAAATAGCGTTAAGAGATCCTTTCTCTACCGTTTTATCACTGACAGGTAAAGTGTTGCTAAGTGCCCTGAAAATGAAGTCCCAATGCTAAAAATCTTGGTCCTATGTCAAATAAAAAATACATAAAATAAAATCACTTTATTGTCACATGACCATATGCACAAGTGCAACAGTGGGTGAAAGTCTTGTGTGCAGTTCCGAGCAACATAGCAGTCATGACAATTTATGTACTGTAGGCTTCATTTTCTTTACTGAAAATAAAATGTATTTGTGTGTGTGTGTATTTGGGTTTAGATATGACCAGGACTTTTTCATGAGAGGTTTCGTGAGAATTGCCTACTCGGGTGTGTCCGCTCACATCCTCAGAACAAGAGAGCATAACCTTCTACTCATCTGAAAAAGAAGACATATGGTGGCAGAAATCTGAAAATAAAAGCAGGATTTTCAGTGACAGAAGAATTCAGACCCTATTACAGGTCTCAACCAGCATTATCCCTTCAATGAGAGCCTGAGATTAACATCTGTCACATAAACCTATACAGCTAAGAGTCGTGTTGAAATATGTGAGAAGGGCCCATCAGAAAGTTGGCTTAGAGCTTGCACTACCATCACTTACTCAAACTACTCATACTTGTACCCTCCATCTGTCAGAGGGGTCAGGGTGTTTGCAAAAGGCAGGGTCCTCTGGAATGTCAACATAAACTGGGTGTGAGAGGGCGAGACAGTCCCTGCCAGACCCATACTCGCAGATAAGACGAGTGATGGAGGACGGGACTCGGAGTTAATAAGTAACGTAAGCCACAATGAGCAGGGCGCCTCAGTTTTTCATACATTTGCACTTAGCTGGTGAATTTATACAATGAGTGCGTTTAAATGCACGTTTTTACACTGATTATGCTTAATAAGCCAACAACGTGTGTTTGGTCATGTAAATGCATTAAACAGCATGCAAGGTCATAAACGGCTTATGAATAAACCGATCGACATGGGTAGATACACTGAATTCGTGTTGCATGTAAACACCTTTACCGCCATTTTGCAAACTGATTTTTATGTTCCAAATCCTATGTTTTGCTTCATTTTCTGAGAAGGATAAAACTGCAGACAGAGCTCCAAAAAGGGGCACAGCACAGACATACTGTAGGGAGCCCATATACATTTATACATATATCCCTTTCCCTAACCCTAACTGAGAGAGGTGGTGACAGCCCCCTTTGGAGTTGGCGCAACCCCTTTTCTATTCAAAGAAAAAAATAATAAATAGTTTATGTTTGGTCAGGATTTGACGCACTAAATGACGGCTACAAGAACGCATCATACATAATATACTAGATATCAGTCGCAGGCCGTGCATTTAAAGTCTAGGCCTTCAGTGCGATTCATGCTATTAAGAAAACACAGTTTCACAATGAATAAGACACCATATGCTGCATCATACATTACGTAGCGGTCAACTAGTAATACCAACTGACATTTTAAAAACACGTCTACGCACAAAATCCAGAACTTGAAATGACACTTAACGCTCAAGCAAGCCTGATTTTAACTGCAGCAGGACTGTTTTGTAAAATGAATGTCAAAAATCATAATTTTTCATGTGAATCTACCAAGGAGGTCTATTGGCACTTTTCCACTGCACGTTACGGTTCAACTCGCCTCAACTTTTCTCGCTTTACTTTTCTGAGCTTGCATTTCCACTGCAGTTTAGTGCCATCTCAACGTGGGTGGGATTATAGGCTGATCATCATAGTTGCGCCGTCTCTACTGCCGTGACATCATCTTAAACGTGACACAAACTGACCAAAACAATATCACGACCGCTAGCTGTTAGCTACTAGCTCATTGTGCTGCATAAAGCAGTTGTAGCATGGTGATTTTACACAAGTGTAACAGTTAAATTGGGCTGGTTGTTTTAGAAGCTTTCCAGTAGCTGGTCAACTAAATAAACTGAAGCTTTCAAGCAGAATATAGTTACGGTAACAAAACGTACCATCCTCCATCGTGGCTGAGTACAGGGCACACTCCCTCCCATTGCTCGCCAGTTTAGATAGCGTCCATTTGGTCGAACCACTTCCACATTTCCTTGATGGTTCTGTAGTCACTTTTGATGGTTCTGTAGATACATTTTTTTTTAAATCTTTTCCCTACACTGTTGGTAGGTCCGGTGGTAGCCGTGTGCGGCCAACAGCTGAGACACTTCCCGAGAGACTTTATCGTTTCGCTCATCGCTAACAAGTGGACCGTCTGCACTTCCTTTATTGAACATGGCGTTGTTTGGCACACAGCCATTACTTTTTTCACAATTCAGAAGTCGCGTGAACAAATTATGCTGTTATCGCTGTTGCTAACTTTTAAACTAGCGGGTTGATGTTGCGTGTCGGAAATCCAGTGACGCTGAGAGTGACTATTCTCCCTGACCAATCAGTGATCTACAGGATTTTGACATCACATTTAGTATCGGCTCGGCTCGCTTGGAACTTCGACCGAGGTGGTACTAAAAAAATGATCAGGTACCAGGTACTATCCACAGTGGAAAACCCCCAAAAAAGCATGCATAGTCGAGTTGAGTCAAGTTGTACCGTGCAGTGGAAAAGCCCCATATAATACCTGGAAAAATCGATCTAATAATATTTGCGATTTAAATGTTGCTTGCAATAAATGTCGTTTTGTCAGTGTACACGGTTATGCTGCATTACATTCAAGTTGGATGTGGGATATTCCTACTTGATATCTCAAACCATAAATGCATTCCGCTCACAAATATTCGGAAGATGACGTTTAAGGAAACAAAGCTGCAACGCTCCCGTTAGCTAAGCAGGGGTTCGACTCTCTTTAGAGATGTTTCCTAGCAACCCAACTGATAAACAATGCTGCAGCTCTAGCATTTGTGCTACAGGTGTACGATTATCAAAAGAGATTATAATGTTTTATACACCTGTTTCTGCAGGCGTTTGTCAAACAAGCTTTAATATCATGTAATGTGGAAACAAACTCATTCCAAGCACTTTCCATTTTACTTGAAGTGAAAATCAGAGTTTTTAAATCCTTAAGGATATCTTTCTCAATGGTGATAGCGGCTGTGATGACAGCCGAATTGTCAGCAAGATCTCACGCTCTTCGCTTTCAAATTACATCACTTAAAGCGTGATTGCGTCACTCAAGGCCAGAAGGCCTCGACTGGGACATATACTAAATATCACACCACCAAGAACAAATAAATCAATCTGATTGGCTGATGAATCTGACAATCTGACTTTAATTTCTCATTCACTGTTGAGAGATTCTGAAGAAACTCTGAAGGCCTGACGAGGTGGAGCTCAGACTCATGCGCTGCTTCGGCTAATGAGCTCGGCTTCAGCCATACGATTTGTGAAACAGTTGTCACACTTTGCTTGTAAGCATCAAGGAATAAATTCTGACTGGTTAAACTTTTTGTTTTTCTCTATTTGTTTGTAGATTAATTACGGTGATTGAGAATGAAAGCATGAAAATATTTATTTATTTGGCATGTTAGGCCAGCAGAGAAGGCTTGCTGGCCCTGAGAATTCGCTACTGCTAGATATAGATGCTATCACTCTGTCTATCTCCAAGTGAATTAAGCAGTCAATTTTATCTATAGGCTCTGAAGTTTAAGAGGGTGAGCAGATGTGCAGCCACTGTCATAAACTCCAGTGTTAGCATTCGGCAATAAAAACAGCCATGAAGTAGTTCAGGAGCCTCATAAATGAGCTTTAATTGAAAAGTGTCTTTATGAGAGCTGTGAATTGACTTATCTTGGTTTTTCCCCTCTTACCTTTAGGTGGAACATGATCATCAGTCACCCTGAAGCTTTGCCTCTGCATGATTTTGATAACATTTGATTACAGTTGAATGTGCATTGTAGAACACCGCTCTACAATACCGCTCTTAAAGGGATATTTCACCCAAAAATTTAAATTCTGTCATTGTTTACTCACCCCTGTGTTGTTATAACTCTATATGACTTTCTTTATTTTTCTTAACACAAAGGGAGAAATTATGAAAAATGTTGTGCTCAGTGATGTCATACAATGGCAGTTTATGGTGACCCCCTATTCAAGTTTCAAAAAGAAACAAAAGTATGATAAATAATAAGTCTAATAAATTATTCCATGAGACTCATGATTGTTACAAACCAAAATCGAATGTATTATTTAGTGAAAATGTTCTGTGCACGTTCATGATAGGGAACGAAAGCAACAGTTCACATAGCCCCCTTGCGACATTGGGGTGTTATCTTAAAACAGGGCTTCACAGCGATAGTGACAACAGAACACAACACAGCCTCAAAGAATTTATGCATTTCTATGCCCAGCCTTATTTTTTATTTGATCTTTTTAATGTTTTTGGACACCAGTTCACAGTGGAAGAAGTTAAAACAAGCCTTCAATACAATGTACCATCGCTTGTCACAGCTGGTTTTTTTGGCCTTTTATGTTATGTCGTTTGCTGTCAGGTTAGGACACGGTGGGACTGTGGCTGCCTGGAGCCTCCTCTGTGTTTCTGTTTGATATCTTAGTAATAATAATAATAAGGTAGGACATAGAAATGCATAAAATCTTCAACTACAAACTCTTCAGGCATGTTTTGTAAGTTCTGTCCTCTGTTTTGTGTGAGGCTGTGTTTTGTTCTGTTGTCACTATCGCTGTGTCAGACATATTTTTAGATAAACAAAGCAAGTTTTCGCTTAAATACTCCAATGTTGCGATGAGGCTGCGTGAACTGTTGCTCTCGTGCCCTATCATGAACGTGCACAGGAGATCAACATTTAGTGAACATTTTCAATAAGTATAGTAATAAGCCCAGACCCCACTGACCCCACTGATCACTTTTGGGGTGAACTGGAACAGCAACTATAAGTCCGGCCCCATCGACCAACATCAGTTCCTGACCTCACTAATAGCCTCACTAATAGTCTTGTGTTTGAATGAGAGCAAGGCTCTCCAGGCAGACGATATAAATAATATTTTAAAGATAAACTTAAACAAAAGATAAACACGCACACATGACGGACATGTCCGTAAACGATCTCTCTCTCATCGCACCACCGTCCGCAATCGGCCTTTATCCCTCTCGGAGGCTCAATTAGCCTGATAAGGGACCGGGTGTGTATAATCACGACTGAAACTATACTCTCATCCAACATGCTGAATGTTGACTTCTTCCTACTCGGAAACTCAGTTATGAAAATTATCTCAGAGTTTCCCAGTCTTAATTAAACTTGAGGGGGCATTCATGTATAACTTACAAAGATAATTAATGGTAGTTCTTTCGTGAACAATTTACATTTTTGTAAAACCACAACCGTGGCTGTGGCTCAGTTGGTGGTTTGAATCCTGGTCCACACGTCTCCACATGCCGAAGTGTCCTTGGGCAAGACACTGAATCCCAAGTTGCTCCCAATGGCAGGCTAGCACCTTACATAGCAGCTCTGCCGCCATTGGTGTATGAATGTGTGTGTGAATGGGTGAATGAGACACAGTGTAAAGCACTTTTAATACCGTTAAGGCTTAAACAGGCGCTATATAAGTGCAGACCATTTATTTATTTTTACAAATTAGTCATAAAGAATCACTCGTAATACCACATAAAAGATGACCATTTGTCACCATCTAATGGTGTATGTGTCATTTTGTGGTGCACAGTCTTCCACTTCCATCACACTTAAAGCTGTCATGGCCTCAACTTACAGCATTGGTAGAGTCAGTGTTATTTTGTCAGTATGGACAGGTCGCAGAGGAATTGATATAGTTCCACAGAGAGACCGTGTTTAAAGTTATCAAGAAAATGATCTTACACATGGCTTACTTACAGCTGTCTCCTGTCCTGCCAGCCTTCCTCCTCCGTAACGCCCACATGTTTACATTTGTTCTCGCCTATTCTGCAAGTCTTTTTTCAGTCTGAAGTGTGAACGATTGGTGAACTAGGGTAGTTTCACGACAATAATGAAAATTCACATTCTCTGAACACAAACAAATATTTTTAGAAGAATATCTCTGCTCTGTACAATGCGAGTAAGCAGGGTCCAAAAATGTGAAGCTCAAAAAAGCACATAAATGCAGCACAAAGTAACCCATATAACTCCAGTGGTTAAATCCAAGTCTGCAGAAGTGATATGATAGGTGTGGGTGACAAAAAGAACAATAAAAAGTCGTTTTTTACTGTAAGTTCTCCTCCCTGCCTAGTAGGTGACGATATGCACGAAGAATGCGATTAGAGAGACCTTAGTAGGGCTGTTTGAAAGTGGAGATTTATTAATTTTAAAGATTTATTTAAGCATTTAACAACGAAAATTTGCACTTCCGCTTTAACTCAGACTGCAGGCTCACAACTGCAAGCTGTAAATTCAGTAGCGGCATAAGAAACACAAAGTGTTTTTGTCAACATCTGTGGAAGATTACGAACCTGCTCTCAATTCCCAATATTGCCTTTGGTGTTCCTTATTATAGCGTTTTGAGTGATACTTGCTGGCTGCAAGGCAGTTTCGGTTTTAGCATGACTTAATTAGAATGTAGAGCATGGACATCACAGACTCCACATTATTTTGAGGGAAATAAATGCGCCAATGAATGCAAAGCACACGCAAGGTTCATTCAACACCATATGAGAGAGGGATAACCTGCTACCCTGCTAACGTTCCCTCCCATTTTCCCTCGGCTAATGCTCAATATCTAAAGTCATTTACCTGCACACAGTGTCTATTGTGTAGATAATTAGCTTGCCGGCTGCGGGTTGAAGGAGACTGCCCTTCCAAAAGCTCAGGAATGTCTGTGCTTGTCTTGGGGTTAGAATGTAATTAAATCAGTATTCTTTCTGGCTGTGATTCAATGCAGTCTACCTGTGAGAACAAGAACCTTTCCAATCTTGTCTTGGCAAGACACACTTATTCCAGATTCCAACTACCGTTGCCCCCTAACTCTCTTTTTCTCTTTCTATTGCTTGTTCTTGTTGAAGTGCTCTTGGCTAAAACAGATTATCCAAAAAACAGAGAGGGTTCACAGTTACTTGTTCTGTAATTGAAGAGTGAAGAGTCTTGTGGCCATTATGGTGAGATGCTTGTGCAAAAAGTGTTATTAATGCATTTCTGAGGACTTATTTTATTACATTTTGTCTTCCTTTTGCAAATGTTTTCACAACATTTAGATGTGTTCCTTAAAAATGAATTGACAAAGACCTTCCCTACCCTTCGGTCAGTGCTGAGGATGAAAGTTGTAATGGAAATTATGAATGTTTATTTTACATTTATTTAGGAAATTTCATCTTTTTTTTTCACTTGCTTCCAAGCTCCTGGAGGTGGCTGGACCATTGCAAAGGAAAAACGCGAGTTAAGCAGAGTGAGAGAGTTCTAAAAAGGTCTTTGTCCTGGGATTCAGGTTGACAGAGGTGCAGGCCCGTCAGCGGTTGTGGTTCTAGGCCATCGTCCAGGCCATTGCTGGCACTCTCCGTGGAGCGCACAGCTGGCCCCAGCATCTCCACCCAACCCCACCCAACTTGGAACCTTCCATCTCTGGATGAAAAACAAGTCATACCGTCTGTTTAATTCCCAAATCGGAGCTCCATTCACATGGGAGAAGAAATCTTAGGCCATCCCTGAACATAAACAATGTTGGACAATGACAGTAAACACAATACGTACATTTCTTGGTTAAAAAGGTCAATACAGGTTGAACCACTTTTGGACTTTTCAACATCCATCTAGAGTAAGTAGAGCTTGTGTTGGCCATATTAAAATCATCAGAAGTGATCGATGATGTTAATGAAACACTCATCGTGTCTGTCAACAACATCAGCAACCCAAGCTCAATGTTCCTTGTAGAGGAATTCCACATGCATTATTACGACTGTAAAAGTCAACATGAAACCAAACTTGACCCTATTTACTTTCTTAATGCATGTTCCTGGTCCAACATAGTCTCATGACAACTCTTAATAATTCATACAAGATATCATACAATCCTCTGCTGACCAGCTGCCCCCTTTCTGAATCACCTTCAATTTTGCTTATAGAGCAAACAGGTCTGTGGATGATGCAGTCAATATGGGACTGCATTACCTACTTCAACATCTAGACAGACCTGGGACTTATGCAAGGATACTATTTGTTGACTTCAGTTTGCTTTTAACGCCATCAACCCCATTCCTATGGACTAAATTAACACAGCTCTCTGTTCCTGGCTCTATCTGGCAGTGGTTCGCCAACGACGCTACAGTCATCGGCATATCAAAGATGACGATGAGTCTGCATACAGAAGGGAGGTTGAACAGCTGGCCGTCTGGTGCAGTCAAAACAACCTGGAGCTGAACACGCTGAAAACAGTGGAGATGATAGTGGACTTTTGGAGGAATACCCCAACATTAACCCTGCTCACCATTCTGAACAGCACTGTGGCAGCAGTGGAGTCATTCAGGTTCCTGGGCACTACCATCTCACAGGACCTGAAGTGGGAGACCCTCATTGACTCTTTTGTATTTTTAAGTGATGATAAGGGCTGGTAAAATCACTCTTGACCACATTCACCCAGCCCACTTCCTCTCCGAACTGTTGCCCTCTGGCCGGCACTACAGAGCACTGAGCACCAGAACAGCCAGACAGAGGAACAGTTTTTTTCCCCTTAGACCATTCACCTCATGAACAGTTAAAACTGCCCCTAAATACTTTCCTTTGGTCAATACAACCATGTGCAATATTCAATCCATCCATTCCTACTTATATCCATATTTCATTTATATTTTTCAACATATCCTCTTCTTCAAAACATTACATCACCTGCACATAATAGTATATCTGTATATAAAATATTCTAACAACATTATGGTACTATTGTATATTTCTCTTTGTATGTTATATTGTATTTATTTTACAAAAAGATTATGTCACTATATGTATATATGTTTAATGTACACGTTTTTATGTATGTATATATGTTGCATTCTCTTGCACTGGAAGCATCTGACACATTTACATTTATGCATTTGGCAGACAATTTATACAAAGCAACTTACAGAGCCCTTATTACAGAGACAGTCCCCTCGGAGCAACCTGGAGTTAAGTGCCTTGCTCAAGGACACAATGGTAGTGGCTGTGGGGATCGAACCAGCAACCTTCTGCTTAACAGTTTATTGCTTTAGCCAACTACGCCACAACCACTCCATGGTTGTGTGTGTAAGCATAATTGCAATAAAGCTCATTCTGATTCTGATTCTGAACTTTTTCAGAACAACCAATCATTTACATTTCATTCACTTTCAGTCATTTAGCAGATGCTTTTATCCAAAACGACATACAAATGAGGAACATCGCAAGCAATTTGTCATACAAAAATCAACATTAATTGCAGTATCACACTGCCAAGTTCACAAAGAGGCTGGAGTAGTACAGAAGCTAGCACAGAAGAAAGAGAGAGACAAGGTAAGACTTTTTTTATAATAGTAAATGCAATTAGTGTGGATTTGTTAAGTGCTCGCGGAACAGATGTGTTTTTAGCTGGTTCTTAAATATTCAGATGGTATCAGCAGATTGAATGGAAGTTGGAACCTCATTCCACCAAAGAGGAACAGAGAAAGTGAGTGATTGTGAAATCGACTTGCGATGGGACCACCAGATGCCATTCGTTTTGTGACTGCAACGAGTGAGTGGAGAAGGCCAGAGTTAAAACCCTGATGCAGGCAGCTACAGGTAGCCAGTGTAGTGAAATAAAGAGTGGGGTGATGTGAGACCTGTTTGGCTGATTTTCTCCCCGGGTGGCGGTTGCCTCCATGTCTGAGACTGTCAACCCGCACATCTTATCACATGGCTTGTTGAGCACGTTACCACGGAGATATCTACGCCATCCACCCCGGCATCCACGCACAACTCACCATGCACCCCACTGAGAGCAAACCACATTATGGCGATCACGAGGAGGTTACCACGTGTGACTCTACCCTCCCTAGCAACTGGGCCAATTTGGTTGCTTAGGAGATCCGACTGGAGTCACTCAGCATGCCCTGGGATTTGAACTAGCAAACGCCAGGGATAGTAGCCAGCGTCTTTACCACTGAGCTACCCCAGGCCCCCACAGTAGTTCAGTTTAGCCCCACATTACCAGAGTTTGGACCAGGAGCTGTGCAGCATATTCAGACAAGAATTTTCAGATTTTCCTGATGTGGTAAAGTGTGACCGGGTGGTTGATGAGATGTGAACGATGAAATTAAGCTAGTCATCTATCACCACTCCCAGTTTCCGGGCTGTCCTGGTTGGCATTAGGACAGCCATGTAGTTGAACCAAGATGAAAAGAATGTTTTGGTCAACAGACGGGTTGGCTGGGATTATGAGAAGTGCTGTCTTGGCAAGCTTGAGCTGAAGGTGGCATTCGTTCATCTAAGCTGAGATCTCCGAGAGGCAGGCACAGATACAAGTGGAGATGGTGGGGTCATCAGGCTGGTACAACAGGTAAAGCTGTGTATCATCTGGCTAGCAGTGGTAGGAAAATCCATGTACCTTAATGATCGGTCCTTGTGATGTACTGTAGATCGAGAAGAGGAGGGGTCCAAGCACTGATCCCTGAGGAACACCAGAGGTCAGCTGGTGTGACTTGGACATTTCGCCACATCAGGTGAACAAATTTGATTACTTTTACATTACATTACATGTTTATTTAAACAATTTAGATGACTGATGTATGCCGATAACATGCAATACAATCCCTCATCTTATTACAAGTCCTGATGTTTTTCTTTCTTTCGTCATACACAAAAGTAATTTTGCTATTAATATCATGGTAAGGTTTAGGTTTAAGGGGTTAGACTTGAGAAAAATCATAATAAAATCATTCATTGGTTTATTTATTTTTCTCTATGTGAGTAGAATTCATACTATTTTTTTTTTTACGAGTCAACTTGTACGATTTTGCACGATTTCAACATCTCTTGCTATTATCATGACCGGGTTTCCTGGTCTTACTGTGCATGATTCATCATGCAAAAAACAAGTTGGTTATCGTTAAGCAAAAATTATTAACTTGCTCCACCTCTGAAATGACTTTCCCTTTCGGCTGACATCACATATCCCTCGTGAATTATCCCCTGCTGGTAGATGCCATAACTACACTATCATGCTGCAAAAAAGCATCTTTCTCCATTGAGGTACCATTCATGTGCCAGCTTAAATATACTTGTTTCTCTCAGAAAGGCGTCAGATTATCAAAAATGAAACGGGCTGAGAACAACATTTCATGTTATCTTTAAAAGAACCACAAGATCAAGTTTTGTGGGCTTGAAATACTGCAACTATGAATCCATAGGAGCAACATTCAATCCCAATGATTGTGTGGTTTGAACTTTAGAAGAGAACAGGAATCTGTTGGTTTGGAAGATCTCGAAATGACTTATTTAATGGTTAGCAAATGGAGGTCTGCCACATAGATTCATGAGTAATAGAAATGACAGTTTTCCGCAAAGCGGTTTCAATAGTCTATGCTTTCAATGTTCATTTTGTCAGTGTTGGTCTGTGTTTATAAATGGGATAGAATTCATTCCCCCTAGGATATAAACACAGATGCAAGTTTGTGTGTGTGAGTGAATGTGTGTTTATATAGATCAATAGTCTCTCTTATATGATTATGACAGCAAATTAATCACTGTGCATAAAGAGTGAGATGAGAAATGCAAACCATATTGAGATAAGCTTTTGTGCATGGGTTTACCCCGTCACACCAACGGCACCAAATAGAAACCCCTTGCTGCTGGACAGCACCCAAATCAAGCAAATTATGGGACAAAGTCTTTTTATATGAACCTCAGTCACGCAAAACATGACTACATTCGCCTCCTGCCAGTTGACTGCCTAAACTTTTTAAAACGATTATTCAAAATTAATCTTTCAGGGTACAGAAACTGTGCAATACTGTGTCTATCTTCAGCAGTGAATCAGCTCATTAGTTTTTCATCACTATTATTATTGCTGACATAGTACTTACGATTCGGGATTTACAAAGTACCCATTCATCCCCACACTGTTTGTGCTATGGACATGAACTATACCTCAAATCATGTGCCAATACTTTCCCAAACAATCAGATTTCTGATCAAACTTAGGATTTTTGCTGAGCAGATGATATAATGGGTGAAAAACATGTTTTCAAAAAGCAGTTTTGCTCTTTTAGAGTCACTTTCTTTGCATACAGTATGTCAGTAGTCCAGTCATGCGTGGTCCTCCTGACTGAGGGTCATGGCATTGGCCTTTCATTACCTGGTTACATTTTACTCCAGTATGAAGTGCTTCCTCTTCTAGCCGGTTAGTGACCTAATCACCACTTAACCGCAACACAGTGCAGACCTAATAGCAGACATGTGGCAGCTGGCTCTCTCTCTCTCTCTCTCTCTCTTCATTGCTACTTCTCACACGTTCATTTCAAAGTTTCATTTCAATGTTAAAATGAGTTTCACTGTGATTAAAATGATTATCAAAAGCTGTAGATTAAATGTAAATATATTTAATTTTTATTACGAAATCTATATAGTAAGATTACTGTAAGTAACATTTGTGGCTACCATATTTGAGATTATTTATTGCCTGTCTGAAAAGTCCTGGGACAGTTCTCTAAATGTAAAATAAATTAGACAAACAAAACTGTATCTCACAAACCCTGCCATGAACATGTCCAGGTCACATTTCACCCAAAAATCCAATTAAGGTATAAGAAATTATATATTTTGTTTAGCCATTAAATGCATGGGAATTTCACCAAACATTCTTATATATTTTAGCGACCCGGCACATATCTATCACAACACGATCTACAAAATGCCCAAAATGACATTTTCAAACTTTTTTGTAGACAATAGAACAAAAATTATTTTTATATAATCTGATGTTTTATTTGTTTGTATATTAATGAGAAAATGCAACAAATCAGTGCAAAGCTAGAACAGTATTCATGACTTTCACACTGACATTTCATGAGACGCATCTGGCTTGAGCTCATTGAGCTACACAACACATAATCTACACATAAGATACAAATAAGTATTTTCACAGGCACTTTTTGAGTATAACTAGATGCACAACTTACATCCTTTCAGTAGTATACCAAAATGACAATAAATATATCATACTGTTCTCGTGTTAAACTTGCTATAGTTTACTTCCATGTTGTTTCTTCATCAAATAGCAATGTAAAATGTAAATAAATTCAATCACTAAATCAACAGCGCCACCTTGACGAATAAATAGCATGAATAATATGTATTTGTACATGCGTTTGGAATAATAATAAATCATCATTGTTGTTAATTCATTGTTACACTGAACATCAATGTTATAGTTTTTATATGTTATTTGTATGAATATAGTACTATATATGTAATATGTAATTAACAAAGAAATAGAAATACTGTGATAGCAAACTTAAATAGATATGAAATAATCATAAAAATATCATTTCTATCGGGAAGACACGCAGGCTTGAGTGAAGTTTAAGATGCCATTTATTTGATAAATGTAAAACAGGAAGTAATATCTCTCTCTTTGGCGTAGGCCCCGTCCGATGGTCCGAGGGAGTTGTACTCAGAACCGTCATGTTCTGCCGGAGATAGGAGGCAAGGGCGAGGAGCCTACCCCCGTGCGGGACGGGGCTCAACTGGTGGTGGTGGGGTGGTGGAGGTTGCCTGTGTTAGCACACTGAAACAGCAATGTGATAGATTGTGCGCAGACTTATAAAGCAATGGCTTACATGCGATTGGCTAGGAGTTACCTAGCTAATGATGTGATGATGTACAGCTGCTAGTCTTCCCGCTAGAACTACGCTGCGCTTCCATTTATGGAAGAGAGAAAAAAAAAAAGACACTCTTACATACCAAGGGTCTCTAATGACCCTATACACTTTTGGGGCCTAAACCATTATAATTATTATCTGTAAAACATTTTTTTTTAATTATGGCATTTTTTTGTGTGACACTATTTATAAGAGAGCGAGATTGAAGAATACTAAAGAGGCGTGGGTACATCTCCAATAGTGGATGAGTACCTGGAGGTGGAACGAGGTCCCGGGTCACCAAAGTGACCTGAAGTATGGATTTAAGGCAAAACAAATTTGCATCATATTTTCAACTCGCCCCTAGTTTATTTAAAAATCCTGGTTACAGTAAGGCACTTACAATGAAAGTGAATTGGGCCAGTCCATAAACATTAAAATGTTATAGTCTATAGTGTACATTATAGTTTCAATATTCACAAGACACCTGATTTAAAGTGATAAAATCTGTTCTACATGATATTAGTCTAAAACAATTGCTTATAGGGTTTACTGGTGTTATGTCATTAAAACAATGAAGTTGTAATATGGATCATAACTTTAAATAGATAAGGTAAGTAAGAAATTTTATGACACTAAATCATGTTAACATATACACCATTTACATCTTGTAGCTATGCTTTTGAAAATGTTTTTGGATCGTTCTGCTGATGAAACATTGAGACGAAAAACTCCAGACAACATGAGTTGTGGTAAATGAGATGTGATCACGGAGCTTTTTGATAGCTTTATGCTGTGCATCTCATTTAAGAGACCCTCTTAAATATCCCTCAATTTCATTCGAGTCAAAACGTACTCATGAAATGAGCTTTAAATAGGCTGCGGCCTGGAAACTTTTAAGCTCACATATGTACAGAATTGGCAGGAAGACAGAACAGGAAGTAGATCTTACAAACCCTCCTCTATACTTTATGAGAACCATTTATAATGACCCAGGCTAATTGCTATCAAAATACTGACCTGATATTACAATCAGAGCCAAAATAATAAATGCTATATACTGTATATACACACACACACACACACACACAACACAACAGGGTCTCTGAACTTTCCAGAATAAAGATTAGCACAATTGATCTTATTTCAGAAACCATATTATACAGTTGACCCAACATAGTACCAAGTTTACTTTAAAGTATACAATTAAATACATGTGTTTTTACAATCATATTTAGAACCGTATTATTATTATGTTTATTAAGTGGACCTAAAAAATAACAATGCTGTCACATTCACTTATCCTCATGCTGTTCCAAACCCGTATGAAATTCTATATAACAAGGAATACAAAAAGAGATGTATTGCAGAATGTGAAGCCTCTGCTTTCTGATTTCATGAATCATTAACTAGTGTTGGAGAACCCCAGGAAAAAACACTTGGTGACCCAATTACTGTGGATTACAATCTGCATTTGTGATAATATGAGCGCTTCATCTCTCACCTACTGGCTGGCAGTGTAAATGAAGCTTACACCTGAAAATTGCTGGAAACATCAGCTAGTGTGACCGTCTTTAGCTGCAGTCACCATTTACTTTCATTGTTTGAAAACAAATGCATTGAAAGTGAATGGTGACTGAATGATAAATGGTCACCTCTGTGAGATCTGAGTTAAACAGAAGTTGTGGACTTAATAGCTTTTGTGCTGCACATATAATCAGATTTACAACCAAACATTCTTATAGGCTTAGAAATAATTTGTGATTTAATATTAGTTGAGTATGTGTTACTTAAACCACAGTAAATCCTGTTAACACCACCCTGCTGGGCCAGAAAGACCCCAGAAAGACCCCAGAAAGGAGGCTTCTAGTTAGTGATAACTCAAGACTAGTGTGTGTGTGTGTGTGTGTGTGTGTGTGTGTGTGTGTGTGTGTGTGTGTGTGTGTGTGTGTGTGTTTATCACTTTTATCACCAAATGTCCCCATAAGGATAGTAAAACCCGACATTTTTGACGTTGTGGGGACATTTTGTCGGTCTCCATGAGGAAAAAGCTTATAAATCATACTAAATTATGTTTTTTGAAAATGTAAATTTTCTGTGAGGTTTAGGGTTAGGATTAGTGTTAGGGGATAGAATATAAAGTTTGTACAGAATAAAAACCATTATGTCTATGGAAAGTACCCATAAAACATGGAAACCCAACGTGTGCGTGTGTGTGTTTTTTTTGTGTGTGTGTGTGTTTTTGTATAGTTGTGTGTTAGTGTTTACATGCACACTCCCACCTTCAGCTTGTCCTGAGTGATGTCAGTCCTGACTGCAGCGTTTCCTTTATAAAGATAAGAGGAAAACGCAGCCCATCACAATATAGATTATTTCTGTCTCTTGGGTTCTGACTTATAGTTTGTTCCATATGGCTCTCATTAGAGCTGATCTGTCTTTGATGAAGATAAGTTGTGTGTTAAGGATATTATTCTGGATATTTAAATGAATAGTTCACCTGAATGAAATTTATAAGTCACTTTTACATCATTACATACCTGCATGACTTTCTAACTTCTGTACAACACTATATGAGATGAAAGCAGAAAAAATTCTGAGGCATTCGTGATTCGCCTCAGAGTGTCAATGCCAGCGTTAAACAGCGCTTTGAACTCAACGCAAGTTAACATTTTTAAACTAACTGCATGCATTAATGCATTAATTCTGACAGCTCTAAAACAAACATAAGAGAGAGGACCCCATATGAAGTAATGTGAAGTAAAAACAAATTTTTTATTTTAAAAAGCACACATTTTCTTTAGGTCAAAAGGAACAACCCCAAGAAAGCTTTTTGATATTCGTGATTCAAACATTTTTAAAATTTGTTTATAAAAAAAAAACTAATCCTTTAAAAATATGTTTGAAAACTTTTTTTGAAATGAATGATTGAGTTGTGTAGACTTACCTTTTATTTGATGGTTACACCAAGTCATTAAATAATTTATTTGTAGAAAATGCAATAATTATTTTTATAAAATATATTAAACCAACACATACACAAATATACTACATTTCTATGAGCTTGACACATAAAAAAAAAAAAAAAGATTTCTAATTTTTATAATTTCGGACTACCAAAATTTGTTGTGGTGGTTATAGCCCTGGTTGGAGGGGAAAGGATTAAGAAAAGGATAAATAAATAAAAATAATAGGGCTTGGTGACGTTTGCGCAAAGTCCATCCTCAGAACAATCTAAGAATATACTGTAATTTAACAAAGTCCAATGCAGAAGAGAAACAAGTGAGTAAAGGATTGCAATATAGCAGTCTTAAGTAACTATACACTAAATAGAGAAAAAAATCACTATTTTTGTATTGTGACTCAGATATCGAAATAATATGACAATATATCATTTTCACCCCTGTTTTAGAGGTGGAGCAAATTACACATTATTTTGAAAGTCTGAATGAAATATTACAAACACAAGCATTTTTTATTTATTTATGCACGATATGGATATGTGGTCAGGATGCGTGATTAGTTGTCCAGCAACCAACTAGTTCATTACTGCGGTCAACTAATGAGTTTAGCTAGATTTTCTTTCCCTGTAATTAGTTTTCATTTTTAGTGCTAATATTTTTTGTAGAAATGTTTTAAAGGGGATGCATTTAGAGATATATCTTTTCAGCGAGGGTATTAGCATGCTGATTTAGTGTGCTATTCTGTTGGACTGTTAGCACGCTAAAAACCATGTGTCTGGATGTATTGTGGCAGATTCCTGGTGAAATGAACAATGGAGGCGCTACAATAACAAAGAGTTAAAATCACAATTAAAATGGGAGATTAACCAGTCCCAACAGGATTTTGCAGCACTTTTTCCTGATTTTTGCGGCCCAAAATGATTGAATTTGCTGTGGCTTTTCTCAAATTCTGTGATGCAATTTGCAGCATTTTTAGGGATTGTTTTGCAGTGAAAACTCACAAATCATCATTACCTCTGTAATTGTGTTAATTAAATTGTAAATGCAAATACATGTAAATATAACTGAATATGCAGTTAACAAGCACAAATAAAAAAATTAAAAAACAATTATAAAATACATTTAGGTGAAACCTGTGGGTTTTGGAAGACCCTTAATTATTTTGTATTAAAATGTTCTGCCTCAGACAATGCAAGAAAACGTACCTAAAGGTTAAAATAGACATGCAATAAATCTGTAAACTATAAACAAAAATGAGGATTCATTAGGCCTGTTTGCAATTATTACATTGTCTGATATATGGCCATCTACAAGTTCATATATTTGAGCATTTATGTACATATTTAAATTCCACAAATGTTTTAAATATAAATGTCACATATATGAAAATGGCAATTTTATTTATATTTTTAAATATATGTTGCATACATGTATATGTGTGACCTTTTCATATCAGTAAAACATTTATAGACATTTATTTTCAGCGTATAATGTACAGCATAAATTTGTAATGTCAAATTGTAATCACATTGTACTACACAACTGATGGGGATTTTAAGCAAGTGTTCAGGATTCTTTGTATATATGTGGGTTTTTGTGTCTCATTCACAGCACTCAGTGTGAAGATTAAACGCTAGCTGTGATGTATGTGGCATGTGTGCGGTCTGCAGTCCTGCGAACGTTTAGACGAGGATTTTGTTGCTATGGAGATGCTACAATGGCAGCTGTGCATTTTGATATGTTGCGACTGCTTCAAGCTTTTCAAGCATTTGTTTTGCTGCCGTCAAACATGAAGGAACGCTATAGGATCCCCTCATATTAGATATTTTTTGTGGAAAATGTGCGGAATTATATAAAAAATTACCCAAATAATGTAATTGGTTGAATTTGCCAGAACTTTTGCAAAATCCTGGAGGGACTGATTATCAGTTCATAAACACGTACATTTCGCCCTTTACAAGCTTGTTTGAGTGCAATCAAATTGTGTGGTAGCTCAACTGATAAAGCGTTGCACTTGACCACTTGTGATGCAAAGGACCGGGATGAATCCAGAGCATACGAGTCGACACGTGAGCTCAAAATGTCATAGAAGCAGAACAATATGTTTGTCAAGATGGTTGTCTCAGCAATTGTGTTTTTCATCTTACATTTACTTTTCATGACACTATCATTTAGGTTTAGGTTTAATGTTTAGGGTAGGGAGTTTTGATGATTAAAAACCCGATAAAGCATTAACCTTAAAAACCTCATCTGTTTGGGAGAACATTTAACTCACTTTTAGTGCCACAAAGTGGACATTTCACTTCAGAACTGCTGTGATATGTTTATGGAACCACGTAATATAATTTTGCAAAAATTACGTCACAGTCGCATAGTTTTCATGAGATCAGGTTGTTTATTTCACACATACTGGATACTTACATTATAAGTTGACCTCAGGGAACAACAACAACAACAACAAATACAGTATGAAATGATCCCTTAATACTTTTATTAGGCAATATTTGTTTGTGGGTTGAGAGGTTGGCAGTGGACGACGTGCTTGAACCACAACTGCCCATGAGACTCACCCGCTATGGTGCTGTAAAAGTGTGCTCTTCCATCTCTGGGCCAATAATCGCCAACCCATGACCCCAAAGTCACTGAGCATGCATGAGTGCATACGTACTGTACAAACAGACAGACTCGTATATGCACAGCAACATAGCTAAACAGTATAAAGGCTTTTGTGTGTTGGCTTCCACTTTTTGTTGTAACTGAGCCATTTATAGCAGGCATGACTGGTGCTCACAAAACTCATCGCCACATCATACACACACACAGAATGTGAAACAGAGGGACCTTTCTGAACAGTGTAACGGGTGTCACGTGAACACATGAAGCACATATTAAATCTTCATAATGACCACCATAAATCATACTTTGGATTAATATGAAATTTGGGGGGGTTAACCATGTTTGATAGATCTTAATATATGGGTGGCTTGCTAAGAGGGATAGCATTCAATTATACTGTAGATTTCCAAATCAGGACCAATGTAAAGATTCCCCTAACCCCCCTAACCTTCCCTTACAAACGTAACCATGGTTTTACAGCAGTAATCACAATGGTATGTTGAAGTAAAATTATAGTAACAACGATTTTAAACATGATTACTATATATCAGGGACTAAAAACAAAATGTTTTTAATTTCATTCCGGTTCAAGTTCTGCAGCCTACTTTCCAAAAGGTTACTGGTTAGAACAAAATAAAAGAACAATTAATAATGTTCTTTTAAAATGTACTCTGCGCTAAGGGGTGGATGAAATACAAATTGCAGTGTTGCCAGATCTTACAAGAGAAACAAACAACCTGGTCTGGGAAAACAAGCTCAAAATAAGCACCTAGCCTCACCAAAATAAGCTAAAAAATAAATAAAAATAAGGGAAAAAAGCAGTTATATTATTTCCAGTGTGGTGGATTTATTAGTATAGAAATCATAACAAGCATATTTTTAATTAACAGTTAAGTATAATTTGTCTCTGGATTAACCATGCATGTACAGAATATGTGGTATTTATACATAGATGTTAAAATGGTCTTAATTCACAGAATACGACATACACAGCAGGCAATTAGGCAAAGAAATGTGTGATGCAGAAGTTTCCTTCAGGATCAAAGCACAGGTTTAATTTTTTTTCGGCCAACATGAAGTGGTGTAGTTCCAAAAATATACTGTGATAAACCGTTTGGCCTTTAGTTTCATGAAAAAATTATCGGAACAAAATTAACAGGTTACAACCTGTTTCCAGCATTTCAAAATAATGTTTTCACTATGGAACAATTGAAAATCACCATGTTCCACTTTTCAGTTACATTCTGCTAAAAATGTTGTTCATTTTCGGTTCCATTTTTGTTCCTTGGACCGTTTTTAGTCCCTACTATATACTACAGTAACACCATGGTTAATTGCATAAAAACTATGAGCACATGACTCATCAACGAACGATGTAATTGACAGCAATCGTGGCCATCAGAAGGCGAAAGATAACGACCGCAACCAGGAACAACACACAAACGGAAAGGCATCTTTAAAAAGACGTTTCCGTGTGTGCCGCTCATTAGAATATACTCTTTCAGGATTACACTCTTTTAGAATATACACTTTTAGGGTTCTGCCTAAGCGCCCAGGGGCGATCTCTGCTGTGCACCGTTGCAGAGGGGGGAGAAACTGCTCAATGGCAGGAAATGAAAGGAAATATTAAAAGTGGAGACAGGAAACAGGATGAGAACTAGTGGGACAAAAGGGAGAAAAAGCGAAAAGCACATCCATACGTCGTTACACCAGACTTACACCAGAGTGCAAATAGCCGCACTGTGTGGCAGGTGCTACATCTAGTGCAAATAGTCACTCCGTTATTGTTAACATGCTGGACAAAATTTTTTGTAAGCCTTTGGAATTCTCTTTTAGCAATATTTTGATGTATAAATTAAAACTGCTGATTTGTTTTCTGAACCCCCTTTAATTTGAGAGAAAATCAGTAATAAAGATGGTGTGTGTGTGTGTTTGTGTGTGTGTGTGTGTGTGTGCATGTGTGTGTGTGTGTGTGTGTTTGTGTGTGTGTGTGTGATTTATGGCAAAGGATGTAAGGTCCTGCTCTCTTACTGTGGTAGGAAGTGTGAAATATGTTTTTGCTTTAAAAGAGCTGATATTTAACTCTGCCTCCAGATGGCCAACACAAACAGAGAAATGTGCCCCAAACTCTTACACAAATGAAACACACATATGCGTTCATTCACACACCAATGAACACAAACACACTAAGAAAACAGATCTGGACTCAATACAATTGCATTGTTTCATGGTTCATGGTTTCAATCAAGTTTGAATCTACACAATAAGTATGTTTATGCAACTTAATATGGTAATAACTATCAAAAATCAGCTCTTTAAAAAAAATCTAACCACGTTTACATGCGACCTGAAATCGTTAGGTTATTCTCAACTTTTGATGTCGAAACATGTACAGTCACATGGAATTGGGGTAATACGTAAAAACTTGGCATACAGATTGTTTTTTACTTAAATGGTTTATGCTGACTGATCTCACAGTGAAATCTCACTGTGCTTAATGAAATGCGAAATCCTGCCCCCGGTGGCCAAAGCGGTAAGTGTTGTTGGGTGTATGGGCACAAGTGAGCTCTATATTCCTGGTGTAATGTCCACAGAGAGGCACCAAAAGTGAGGTTTTTTTTCAGCTGTAAAGGCTGTGATACTGTGAAAAAAAATGCATATTTTATAAACCCAACGCTCCAAACCACAAACCTTAACCTAACCATCAGTGGAGTAAAAATGTATTTATCTGTGGGAAAAATATGCGCAACTCTAGAAAAACAACATGCAGACTTCCCATGTGATCATGTTTATGACCTTATATCAGTAAAGGAAAACCGATTTTATATGGAGTTTACATGACCACACATGTTGTCATATTATTAAGTGTAATCGGTGTACAATCGTGCATATAAACATGCTTGTCGTGACTTGTATTAATTGGTAATATAAACAATGAATAATTGGAAATTTGTGTTTTTCTATGACTTTTACAGTGCACATGTATGATAAATACTTTTTATAAAATCTGCTATTTTACAGATAATTAGTGGTTAAGCTTATCTAGTGTGGTATGCGTGTATGTTTGCACACAATGTGTCAATTTTGGCAATGCATACTATGCCTGTTGAATCATTTCCATGCTTAAGTTTAGGAAGTCTAAAGTCATTAACAGCGCAGTTCTTTGGACCACAGACTGGCCCAGTTTCACTGCGGCATTGGTATTCAAGAGCCTGTTAAAATCACTTAAAATTCACATTTAGCTGCATTATGTTTATTATCAACCTTCTACAGCTCAATAACTGCATTTAAAGTTACACTGCTTAGGTGTTTCAGGTAGTTGCTAGGGTGTTCTGAGTGGTTTTTAGGTGGATTCTTACTGGCCCAATTCAAAAGAGCCAACCCCAAAGTGGCATACTGGTCTCTATAGGGATCCCTCGGGTCCCTTGGAATCTTGGTACCCCAGAAGGTATCATTTATGTCCACATTATATTAAGAATTAATATATTTACTAGTCAAATTTAACATAGCATCAGTGTGTTTGTTGGCATGTGACAATGTGTGTCCACATGTTCTCAGACTTCATTTGAACAGTAAATCAAATCAGTTTTTAAGACAGCATTTGCTATAAGTGCAGCAATATACTAGGCACGTGCAACCAAACATGACAAACTATGCCTCACGGCCCATTACTGCAGCTCGTTTTTAAAGGGAGTAGAATATCTCGCCATATCATTCCAGCCCGATATTTTCAGGCTCCTGTGTGCTGGAATTCAGCAGTGATTATCTGGGGGGAGTTCGCCTTTCACTGGCCATGCTGTGATGCTATCTGCCTGGCCTCTCGAGTCCGTTCTATACAGACAGGATGGTGCCACAAACTCCGGAACCAGTAATGGGCGACGTCGTTACTAATACTACCTCTCTCTCATTCCTAAACTAACTGTCGTTGTGGGCTACTAGACTTGAAAGTACAGACACAATGTTTTCTTCACATCATTTTATGATCCATTAGGTCCATCCCTCTCTTTCTGAGACAATTTAAACAATTTAGTGGTGTTTTTTAAGGTGAAAATGATGTGGCTTTTGCCTAACTAAAACTAAAACTAACCGATAATGTCATAAAAAGCAAATGTGAGATGAAAAACACAATTGATGATGCAACCATGTAATTTTATGGTGCTTCTATGACACTTCCGGCTCACGTGTTGACTCGTGCGCTCTTGTGCCCCGGTCCTTTGCATCACAAGTGCAGCGCTCTATTGGTTCAGCTACCATGCAATTTGATCACATGTGATCAAGCTTGTAAATGTAGTTGGTTACATAACGCAAACTTTAAAATGTATCGCTATAATATGCGCTACAATAAAAGTGTTTAGACGAACATGGCGAAAGTAAGTGTTTATGAACTGTTCATCTGCCATTTTACTTGTAATTTGTGAGACATGAAAGTCATGGTTGTTGTAGCGCAGTTAGTGTTCATTTCACCAGGAAATTGATGCAATATGTACATCAGGCCATGCATGTAAAAATAGTTTAGCAAAAATGTATCTATAGTAATGGTAATGGATTGTATGGTAATGAATATCGTAGACACTTTTGGGTGGGCTCTTTTGACTTGGGCCAGTAAGCAACCACCTACAGTAGCAACCACTCAGAACAACCTGGAACAGCATAGGAACACCGTAGCAACCAGGCACAACACCCTAGCATGGTGGTAGATGGTTTTGCATGGGCAAAACTTGTTTTAATGTATTTTTTCCCCCAAAGGTCTAGATTTAAAAATGTTACATGAGGCCTATAAGATTGAACAAGGTCTGTTATGGACCAACTGTAACATTTGTGTTTGATGTTTAGCTTCTTAATGAGTTATAATGGGTTTATCAGGCTTTGATTATGTTTCGCTTCACCCCTCCATCTCTTTAGCAGTCATATTTAATCATATTACTCATAATTCTCCTGCTACACATTTTCCTGCATGCATCTTGTGTTCCCCTTTGGTTTATTCTTATTAGAATGTCAAACTCATGAGCGGTCCAATGTACTTGTTACAAATGGCTAATGCAATTACAGTCCTTGCCAAAACTGAATACACACACACTGGAATACACACAGACACACATGAGCTGATTTTCTGGCTGATGACAGCTTAACAACATCCAAATAAATTAGAAACATTCCAGGAAAAAAAAAAAAAAACTTTAATTGCAAACAAAAATAAAAGTGAATCAATCAAATGTAATCCCTCCAGACTAAGGCTATGGGTGGTACCAGTCTGTGCCCAGGTGTTTTGAATAGCGTTTGAATAGCTGACACGATATAAATTTAACAGCAGCTTGTGTGATCTCACACTATGAGGTCATGAGTCCTGTGTGAATGGGAAGTAGTGGATGGAAAAAAATGAAAATAAAATGAAATTACACAAATAAATAGGAGAGACCAGAGCTTAAATTTCGGCACATACCCTTCAGCCATATATATATATATATATATATATATATATATATATATATATATATATATATATATACAGTATATACAATTAAGAAATTAAAACTAGATCTTTGAAACCAACTCAAAACAATTGATTGATAGCCATATAGTTAATGAGATATAGCCATTGTGACAACTAGCCCTAGTCTCTATTGTACAGTATATACACAAGAAAATCAGTGTTAAAAATCAGCGAATGTATGCATGCACTTGAATGAATACCTATACGTCTTCATTTGAGAATACATAAACACATTCAGTATGTCAAATGAATCCTTCCTGTGTGTCGACGTGGCTTTGGATTGGTCTTGAGGTTTTAAAATGTTCATGTTTATGATGACATAAAACAGCTAAATGACACCTCTGGCATGCCTGTGTTGGCTAAGGCATCAGTTTAGCTTGATGGAGCAATAAAACAAAACACTACCCACAATGCAGAAATGAGCATCTTGCCATATCTCTAGAGAGCCAGCTGAGTGCTACATACTCCAACATGCAATGCTTTTGTTACTTTCTGTGGTTGTCCTGAAAAGACTAGCAGCTGCACATCATCGACCATTAGCTGGGTAACCCCTTGCCAATCACATGTAAGCCATTGCTTTATAAGTCTGCTCACAATCTATCACATTGCTGTTTCAGTGTGCTAAACACAGGCAACCTCCACTACCCCACCACCACCAGTTGAGTCCCGTCCCACACAGGGGTAGGCTCCTCGCCCCTGCCTCCTGCATGATATGACGGTTCCGAGTACAACTTCTTTGGCCCACCAGACGGGGCCTACACCAAAGAGAGACTTTATTATCTGTTTTATATTCATCAAATAAATGTCATCTTAAATTTCACTCAAGTCTGTGAGTCTTCCTGATAGAAATGATGGTCAATACTCTCTTGCCTTTTCAAAAAGCAAAAAGATGCTTTGTTGCAATTACAAGAGACCAATACTATGCTGTTTTTAGACCCCATGATATTTGATTTTCTCCCCAAATGGGTTTGTCTCAAATAAGTTAAAGGTGCACTCAGTAATTTTTTTCCTCATCAAAAACATTTAACTCAAAAAGTCATTCATTGTAATTTTGCAATATATTTTTTAAACCATGTGCAGTCACATTAAAATGTAGATTCCAGTCATATCAGTAACCTTATAAAAGCTGTTTTATTCTACATGGAGAAGTCCACATGGGGCTGACATGTTATAATCACATGACCAGCCGAATACTTCTCGCTTAATCTCAGTAACCATCCTGTTATTTGACACTCAGTGATTAATCATGGCTGACTGTGAATATAACATTTCTACAATGCCTACAATCTGAAACTGAAAACTATTGATTTTAAATGATGCTGCATCCAAGCCACTAGGTGTCACTGTAAGTCCAAAATGACGCAAAGACAAAAGTTACTGAGTGCACCTTTATAGCTGAAGCATGTCATTTCTGTGACACTAGCGCCACTGAATGGAATTGCAAAAATAAACAATGTTCATTTGATCCTCTACTGTTGTTCATACAATCAGATGGTCTCAAAACAAACACAAGCATTTTTATAGCAAGAGAGACACAGTGTTTACAGTTTTAGAGAAAATTAACCTACGGTATAAATTACTTTCTTATAACAGTCTTTGAATATTAAGGTGGGATAGCAGAAATTATTTGTCATAATCCATCTGCAATTTGTTTTCTTGTATTACGTATATTTAGATATTTGTATCATAAAATAAGAAAAAATTACTAAATTTTTTTTGTAGAGCCAACATTATCACATGGGAAGTCGGCTCAGAAATACCAATAAAGAAGAGTACACAAAAGAGTAATTCACTTAATTTGAATTTATAGTTACAAATATAAAATATAGCATTTTTTTTTATAAAGAACCATTAATTAATTTAGAGGAGAAATTGATTCTTTATCAGGAATAAATACATGTTTGACTATTTTCTGTTGTGGCATTTTTATGTCACTAGAACACAATATGTACCACAGAGGGTTAATATAAAGAAATGTCTCTCAAAAACATTTAATATATGACTTATTTCCAAAGAGCTCTCTTGAAACTTAAGAAACACTGCAAATGCTTTCGTTGCAATTTTTAGCAATTTTGTGCAAATTGCATGTGCAGTTCATGTCTACTTCCTGCTGCTAACGGCGTTTAAAGGGTTCACAGAGCGCCGAATCTGATAGGAATATTTAAGGGTTGCTCAACCTAGAGATATTTCCTGTAATCAAGATGGCTGTTACAGCACAGATTTAAAAGCGATTTGAGGACATTTCAGCCAAAATGTAAGTGTGTTTCAACAGTGACAAACATAGACATGTAGGATGTACTATTTAAATACAATCAGAGATAAGACTCTAAAATCTGAAATTATGAGATTGACACATTTATGACAGTTTTGTGATTTCAAACATACAGCAAATTAGTATGAGTACTAGTAAATTATTATAATTTATTTTGGTCACATATGACACCACAACGTTAAGATTGTGTGAAAACAACAATAAATATAGAATTGGTTTATTTTAGTCTTTGTTCAGGTTATCATAGTTTAATTGTATTAGTTAATGTTAATGTTAGTGTAGGGGTAATGAAACACAATTACATTTTTTTTATTATCTTCCCTGTGCCCCACTGATAATGTTAGTAAAGATGTTTTGCACCAAAACAGTCATAAATTAGTATTGACTGTCTCTGGCCCTCTGTCTAAAAGGCTTGGTTTTGGCTTCAGCGCCTCCTTAAAACTTCAACATAAACCCCCACTGTTTTGATTGGCTAACATCAAGCAGCCCCTCGAATACGGACATATCTGAAACTCAATTGGAACAGAATGAACAAGCTCAACAATATTATCAAACAAAATGTCAGGGTTTAAACATGACTCACATCCAACACATTGCATCCGGTTATATTACACTGTTTATCTCAATTACAACTGTTATCACTCAGCACCATAAAATATCAAATAGTCATGACACTTGAAATATTCATGAATGAAACAGTTTAGTTACGTTTTTAATCAGGTCCAAGTGGTTTTAACGGCCCCATCCTTCAATAACAGTTCCTTTACAAAGCTTCAATCGTATTATGACTGGTTCATGGAAATGCATCAAAACAGTCAAAGATGTCCATCTAATGCATGTATACATAAACCAACAATTTACAAAAATGCAGATGAGCGAAATAATGTGTCCGGGATGTTTGTGCTCAAAACAGCAAGACCTAGAGCAGCAATTAGAACATTTATTTTGAGACAAAATACTTATATTTTTTATTTTCACTTTTGTTCAATGTGATTAAATCAAAAGTTTTTATTAACTGTCCAATAAGTGAAAAGATAAGTGTTGCCGGGGCTAAAGGCTAAAAGCCCCCGATAAAACAGTTTTTTTTTTTTTTTTTTTTAAGTGGGAATTGTTGTGAAAAATGATACAAGTGGGCTCACAGTGACTGATCCAATCACAATTTTGCAGGATTAATTTGCAGGATTAATTTGTTTACAGACTACTTGAGATATCATGAAATGCCAAATGTGATTGAAATGAGCTGAAAATGGTGCACTGTTTTCTGAAGTGTTTATTTTTAACAAGTGTGGGGTCGAATGCAAAAGTACAAAAAAAGACCTCTTTTTTCCCCTCCCTTTTTCTCCCAATTTGGAATGCCCAATTCCCAATGTGCTCTAAGTCCTGAATATGGGTGGCGGAGGACAAATCTCAGCTGCCTCCACGTCTGAGACCGTCAATCCATGCATCTTATCACGTGGCTTGTTGAGCGCGTTACCGTGGAGATATAACATGTGTGGAGGATTCACGCTATCCACCGCGGCATCCACGCACAACTCTCCACGTGCCCCATCGAGAGCGAACCACATTGTAGCGATCAAAAGGAGGTTACCCTGTGTGACTCTACCCTCCCTAGCAACCGGGCCAATTTGGTAGCTTAGGAGACCTGGCTGGAGTCACTCAGCGCACCCTGGGATTCAAACTAGTGAACTCCAGGTGTAGTATCCAGCATCTTCACCACTGAGCAAGCGAGGCCCCCCACACAAGGTGTTGCTTCATCCATTTTCAATAAAAAGAAACATATTCTGTCAATCTTGATACACTTTGCAACTATGGAGCCAGAATTCTAACAAAACAATTTGAATTTGAATTGTGTAAATTTGAATTATAGACTTTTGAATTTGAATTATAAGTGTGAGTTGTCCAAATGTAATATTACGTAATATTGAATTTGGTGTTCTGAATTTCTTCTTCATCTTGAAAACTTGAAGCTGTATTTTTTAAAACTGAATATTTACAGTGGCAGAACCAAAAATTTGCTGTTTGAAAATACATAATTGTGCCATATAAAAAAAACAATTCAACTTTGTTAAATATGAAATGTTGGAGTTTAAAAATTTTCAAATTCAAACCTATTTAAAATACAACGTAATATTACATTTGGACAAATCACACTTATAATTCAAATTGTTTTGTCAGAATTCTGGCTCCATAGCAACCAGAAGAAATTTTCCATTGTCCCCATTTGTCCCCTGTACATAAAAAGCACATTAAAATGAACAAAAGGCATGGAGAGTTTTGAATGTAATCCTCATATATATATATATATATATATATATATATATATATATATATATATATATATATATAAAATTAATCCCCAACTTTTGTCAAATTGTGGGGTGTTCGTCAACCTGGACAGCTGTCAGTTTTGGCGAAAATTCCATGAGACCTGTATCAAATTGTAATTTAGAGAGTCTAATCTCTGCATCTCAAATGAATATAACAGACTGAGCACACGGTTAACATTTTGATTTAACTTTAAGAAATGTTTCTTCATGTGTTTTATCTAAATGTAGTCCAAGTTATATTTACAGCCCACTTTGTCTGTCTGTAGATGATGTGTTGCAGGAAACTCTTTTCGATCTCTCCTTCTGCTTGGCTGCACTTAATCACAAGCAAACTCCATCTTACAAGACATGGGGGTTATCGATTTAAATTGAGTTAACCAGATAAATATTGTACTTGCCCAAAGACCTTCCATTCATGTTGGTGGTCAGTTTAAGGAGCTCGATTGTAGCATGCTTTCCCAGATGACACTGGGCTCCATTGTACCTGAATGCACCCTGAAAGTCTGGTCTGCCAAAGCACCCTCTATTTCACTATCTGATGGCATGGAACATTGATCAAGCCTTCACTACCGAGCTCAGTTGTCTTTTTCTTGGCTTGGCAAAGTTTTATTTGGTCATTTGATAGCTGAACTCGATAGCGCCAGGGCCATGGGGTCAAGAAACTTATTGACATATCATCACAACAGCTAAACCAGGTGCTTTGACCAAGCACTGGTGATGTGTGGTTTTAGCAAGTCAAGCATTTCGAAAGTTTTGCTGCTTTTGTAAAATGATCAGTTCACCCAGAGCATGCGAGTCAACTTGTGAGCCGAAAATGTCATAGAAGCAAAGAGCCAAAGAGTCCGCAAAACAGGAAAAACAGTGCACACATATTTATTTCAACACTCTGTATTTCAATGAACTATGTCATTTCTTTGACACTGTACAATCTAATTAGTTGACCTTACATCGATTTTTCAAGACAATCGGTTTGCATGCATTTTCTAAGTAAATTCATTATTTTAAATTAACTTAATTTTTTAAAATAACGTTAACTAGTTACAAGTAAGCTTAACTCATCTATGATTAAAGTGTTGTTGTTTTGATATAATTATTTAAATTGGGTTATAACATGTTTTATACTGTATAAGGGAACTGATGACTAGACTCTAGGTTAGCCATATGGCACACTGGACTCTACTTAGTACTTCTTATTGCACATAAATTTGCACTTTCTTAAAGTAAAATTGAGTAAACTTAACAGGCTAAAGGTAACACTAATCACACTCATTGTGACTTCACAAAAATCTCAATTATCAACCAGCAACAACAAAACAACAGCAATAGTAATTAGAATGAAAACTTAATACATTTTTAAATAATAAAAAAAGTATGTATATTATTTTACTACATAAGTTCCCTTGTTTGACCAGACAATTTTTATTAATGACAACTTTAAGGTTTAGAAAGTAACGGTGTCATGAAGTCATTGCCGCTTGAGGAAGTCTTCCGGCCCCTTGCCAGCATCCACCAGGGCCAACACCAGGCCACAAGCTTCAGAGAGAGCAGCATCAAAGCTTTGAGGCACTCCTTTGGGACCAGGAGGAGGACCAGCAGGTGCTGCGGAGCTTAGTACCCCAGGAAGGGGGTGGCCTCTCCGTCCCCGGCAGCAGTGCACCCCCACATGTTGCTCACCAAGAGGGGGCATCAAGATGATATGAAGGCCAACCTTGAGCTCTTTGAGCACACCACCAAAGCTCTGAAATGGCCGCCGGAACAGGGGGTGGTCCATCTTCTACTGCTGCTGACCGGGGAAGCCCATATCGTGGCACAACAGCTTCCGGTCACCAACCTCCTGGACTACTCAGTGCTGAAGAAGTCCATCCCATTTGCCTTTGCCCAGCAGCTCTGTGATGCCTGCTGGCAGTGGTGCTGGGCAAGGAGCACAGGGACGCCGAGGATGTCATCAACCTGGTGGTGCTAGAGCTGTTCCTCTACTGGTTGCCGAAGGGAACGGCCGAGTGGATAAAGTGATCCAGCTGCCATAAGACCATCTGGAAGCATATCCGGGGGCCGGTGTTCCCCATACCCTTCTTCCCTCCAATGTCTCCTCCCCTGTTCTCTCCCCTCACCTCTTCCTTCTTTTCTGTTCCATTTTCCAAGAAGCAGGGGAACATTCCCCCAAGACTGGCTCCCCGGTCATGGGGGTTATCTGCTTCCACAAACTCCTCATATCTCCCCTCTCTTCATCCCAGGTGATAGAGTCCGCTGCCATAAGTGTGGGCGGAAAGCTTGGGGCAGTCTGCTGCAGTTGTAGGGAGCTGGGTCATTTTCGAGAGCAGTGCACGTTAATGGAGGTGGGGGCCTTGATCTGGATCCCCAACAACCCACAAACTGACCCCTAGTGAGCAGGGACGTACCATATACCTGTGAATATTATGGATTCAGGTTGTAATCAAAAATCACTTCATCAGTACTTGGTTCAAAATGGGACACTGGAGCAAAATAATCGGGTGAAGGTGAGGTGTGTGCAAGGGGATTTTCATGATTATGCTGTAGTGACCATCACGGTAATATTCCAGGGACAAAAGCATAATATCGAGGCCATGGTTAGTCCTTGCCTCACCCATCCGCTAATTTTGGGAACTAACTGGCCGGCTTTTTAATCATTATTGAAGGGGTTGTGTGTGGATGGGTTCTTTGAGAATGTGTGGGATGTGCAAAGCGCTGGCTGGGGAGGCGTGGCCTGGGCGTCTGCTCTGCTCTGCATCAGGCTGATGCTGGGGAAGGGGAGGTGTCATCTTCCCCAGACCTCAGGGAATTCCCGGTAGGGATTTCCTGCTAGAGCAGTCTTGAGACAAAACCCTGAAGCATGGATTTTACCAAGTGAAAGTGATTGATGGTTAATGTCTCCAGCCAGGCATCGCACTCACATATCCATATTTTTTAATTATAAAAGATTGGTTGTATAGAGTGACACAGGACACTTGGTCAAATGAAAGTATAACACAATTGTTGATACCAAAGAGCCATCTGGAAATGTTATTCCAGGTGGCTCATCATAATCCGATGACAGGTCACTTGGGACAGGGAAAACACTAAGCTGTCTCATAACCCATTTCTATTCTCCGGGCATTCACAGGAATGTTCGCTGGTGGTGTGCAGCATGCCATGAACATCAGCTGGTGAATCCACTGGCCACACCAAAAGTGACATTGAGCACCCTTCCATTGATCGAGGTTCCTTTCTAATGAATTGGCAGGACCTCATTGGGCCATTAGAACGGACATTACACGGGCCTCACTTTGCATTAGTCCTGGTGGATTACGCAATTCAGTATCTGGAGGCAGTGCTCACTGATAAGGGCATGGATTTTCTGTCACATACACTACGCAAGCTGTATGAATTATTGGGTATTAAATCGATTCGGACATGCGTGAACCATCCACAAATGGACGGCTTGGGTTGTAGTTCTGCAGAGGGAGGAGCTCAGACCAAAGTTGAATCTAAAAGCTAATCACTTCACCCCTTGTGGAGACCACCTCTCACCATCACAACATACAGAGGTTTCCAGGTTGCAAATTAATTTCTCTGGCGTGTTCTCACCTCTCCACAGCCACACTAATCTCATAAAACACCACACCGAGACAATCCCAGGGGTAGTGGTACATAGTCATCCATAACACTTACCTGAACACAAGAAATTAAAGGTTATGCTTGATATAGAAGTAATAGAAGAATCCCACAGTGACTGGGCAAGCCCAATGGTGTTGGTACTGATGAGCGACGGATCGGTCCGGTTCTGTGTGGATTGAAGAAAAGTTAACATGGTGTTGAAATTTGATACTTATCCAATGCCTCATATTGACGAACTGCTCGATCTGTTGGGCACAGCTCGCTTTTATTCGACACTGGATTTAACAAAGGGATGTTGGCAGATCCCCTTAACATCAATGTCCCATGAACAAAACCGTTTGGCCAATTTGTGACCCTTCTGTTCAGTTTGTTTGGGGAACCGGCTACGTTTCAGCATCTTATGGACAGGGTCCTCAGACCACACGCCGTGTATGCCGGCAAATGCAGCATCTTTGGGCCTTTCTGAGGTCGCTGCGACGAGTGGGGCTTACAGCAAACCTGATGAAGTGTGCAATTGGGTGGATGGAGGTACGGTATCTGAGGTTCCACTTGGGTTATGGTCAGGTGTGGCCCCAAATTGATTGCTACATGCCCGAGACCTAAGAACAAAGAGGTGTGACAGTTCTATAATAAATAGGCTGGCTGACTATTATTTAAGGTTTGTGCCTAATTATTCAGACTTCACCAGCCTGCTGACTGATCTCACAAAAAAGGGAGCTCCAGACCTGGTCCAGTGGACAGAGCCATGCCAACAAGCATTCATGCAGGTAAAAGCCACACTTTGTGTTGGGCCGCTTTTGCATTTCCCTGACTTCTCTCTCCCTTTTGTTTTGCAGATGGGTGCAACAGACAGGGGACTGGGTGCTGTCCTGTCCCAAGTGGTGGATGGGGAGGAGGCTCCACCGCATGAAGGATGCCAATGCCCGGATTACCCTTTGGTATCTGGTTTAAGTTTAAGTTTGAGGTGGTCCACTGGCTGGGGACACAGATGTCTCTCAAGAACTTCCTCTCGAGAAGGGGGGGGGGGGTGTATGTGGAGGTGAGGGCGTGGTCGAGCATTCATCTGGGGAGAGAGGAAGCAGTAAGGGTTTTCACCTGTGATGAACTGCTGGTAATTGCTGTTTCTCTTTTCAGTGGGAGATGGGGGAAATAAAAGGGGCGAGTGTTATGAGTATTTATATGAAGCTTTACCATTATGCAGTCAAGCTAATGTGTTTGTGTGAAGAATAAACTTACCTTTGAGTTGTATTCACCGTCTCCCACTTCCTCATTCCTTGAACATGTTACAAACGGTAACTTGTTTAAAACTGGTAAGAATAGTAAAAATGTAAGATTAAGTTGAATAAACAAATTGTTTTTAAATTTGAGATTACTATTAGTATTTACAGTGTAGCTTTATTAACTAAATATGACATCTAGCAGATGTGCAATGTTCTAGAGATCCTCACTGTTATGAGGTGACACCAAAGACCAAATGATTAGCGCCTGTGAAGAATGGCGCCAAATGAACAAACCGATAGATATACACAACAATATAATTGCGGAAATAAATACAAGGAGACTAAACATTTGTGATTTGTTCTTCAAGATCTCGCTTGCAAAATCAGTATTGTTTACTGTTGGCAGAGGGTCTGCTGGTGTTGCTCATTCTCGAAATCGTCACCAGCATAATTTATTTTCCCTCTCTGTGGCCATAAACATTTACTCAAAGCCATTAAACAAATCTAAATTCCATTAGTGAGATAAACAGAAATATCTGTGTATTCTCTTAAGCAAGCGCATGAGAAATTAAATGAAAACAATCCAACAAAGGGTTCAACCAAATGGCACCATATGGTCAACTTTCTCGGACGAAATTGAAATGTCAGGGATTTGTCTTAGGATGACAACAGCTTCACCTTTTTCTCAAAATTTGCCCACGACTACAGCACACATGCAACTTTAACCAAACAAAAAGCAGAGGTAGTCGTGGCATTTATTGTTAATCTTCTGGTCTTAGATGGAGTGGAAATAAAAATGGGGGATGACGTGGGCTTGGGCTTGGAAAGAGGGAAACGTTCTGGGATTTTGGGAACTCTTAAGGGCAACAAACATGATCATCGCCAAACTGATTTCCTAGTTTGGGTTAGTTGAAAAGTCCAAAACTCGCTGCCACATTACAAGGGTGCTTCTATGGGGTTGCTAGGGCATTGCAAAGTGGTTGTTAGAAAGTTGTGGGTGGTTTCTTACTGGCCCAGCACTTATATCTATCACAAAACGATCTACAAAATGCCCAGACAATTAGAAAATAATAGAATAAAATATATTTTGAGATATATTTAATATATTTGCACAATGAGGCAGTCCATATGTCTTATGCACTGTGTTACTAAGTCTTCTAAAACCTTATGATAGCATAATCCCATAACCAAACACAATGCGCCATTTCAAATGTGTTCAACAGTGAATGAGATTTGAAAGCTTCAGCGGAGGGGGAGATTTTCGGACAAAAATGACATAAATCTTGGTCTGTTGTAGCTATTGTATGGCTTCAGAAGACATGGAACGTAAAGTTGTTTGGACCAGCCGCGGCTAATCTATCCACAGTTGTCCTGAACAACCACTAGGTGGCGCCATGATGATTCTGATTGCCGCTGGACTGGTTTATGGCTACGGTCTCCATTAGAAGTATTGTTAAAACGACCAAAACAAGCGATCCAGATGGAGATTAAAAACAATTTTAAGTTTTAGTTGGAGTAAAAGTACTTCAGGCTCAACTTATGCAGTTGTTGGCTGTCAAATCGAAGTAATTAATAATATTAACCTAACGTATATCCTTAACATCACAATACTCTCTAAAAACATGAGCAGATGCGAGTGAAAACACTGGAGACCAAAAAACGGAAACTCTCGTTGTGAATCGTAAAACACGATTCAGGGAAAAGGTTGATATGGCCAGGTCGGGCAGTTCCCCACAAAATATTCATCCACTTGAATAAGAATATCCATATAATAAACTGCCAATATTGTCATTTGTTACAACACGTTCTGCCAGGTAATGCATTTATGTGTTCAACGAGTGAAATAATGCAAAACTTCCCTGTGGTTAAACATAATGTTCAGAGCAAGAGTCTGCCCCTCCTATATTTGCGGTCACAAGCTGTTAATGTATGGACTACTTTAAAAGTTATGGTGTTTTTGGATCATTTTTGGAATCTATACAAGTCATATGGACTACTTTTATGGTGCTTGATAGATGTAGACTGGAGCTTGATAGACGTAGTCACTATGAACAGTGGTTGTATGTAAAATAATCACATAAAAACAGTGTACTACTTTGTAACAACTAACCCTAACCTTTACATTTTTTGCTGGACTAATACGTTCAGTATATTTTTGAGATAATAAAAGGGCCTTGGGGTCTCTAAGAGCCCAAACAGAACATGAGGGATAGTTGAGATCTGTGCTGATGATGGGGTGAGAGTTAAATTCACGAGCTTGACCCCCATGGAAAACGTTGCAGCCAAAAGCCTTTGCACAACTGTGATGAATGGAGAGTGAGTTGCTAAATATCTGGCCTGTCAGTTTGCGATTGTCTTATTGACTAATTGACTTATTCTTTTGTGTGAGAATGTATTGCACAAACAATCCCTGCATTTTTATTGAGGCTTACTATCTGCCTAACACATCCTTTTTTTTCTCCATGGAGGAAAGAAAGATCGCAGAAGTGTTTTCAGAATGTATTTCAGAAATGCAAAAGAAAATAATTAAAACTACATCTAAAGCTGATGACACTTACATTTTTGTGCAACCAAGTTGAGATGTTTTCATAACTTCTGGTAAGTCCATTGCCGTAACAGGATCTGACTTATGTGGCAAAAGAAAATAATACATCAAATATTTAAAACCATGTAGTGAAAACTGGGTTACTGATTGATACAAACTGTATAATGTGCACATGCACAGAGATCTATTACAGTGAAATATTAGCTTGGGTTGGGCTGAGGCGGCATGCGATACCTCTCAATTACCTGCACTTTTCAAAATCTGCAGAGATTTTCAAGTTAATAAGAGTGTGCAGTTCAATTTTATACATCTATTGTACTGCAGCCTATAATAATAGCAGATCAGTGTGTGTGTGTGTTGGTGGGTTTGGGTGATTTACGGGGAACTTTTTTTAGGTTACAAACTTGTAATTACAAGGGTATTATGCTATAAATGAGGTTGATGAGGACATTTCTAGTGTCCCTATAATTAAAATAAGTTTAAGTGATTGTTAGGTTTAGGGTTAGGGGATAGAATTTATAGTTTGTACAGTATAAACATCACTATGTCTATGGAGAGCTCTCATAAGGATAGCCACACCAACATGTGTGTGTGTGTGTGTGTGTGAGTGAGTATTTATCACTTTATGTTTTCTGTGAGGGTTAGGTTTAGGGGTAGGGTTAGGGTTAGTGGATAGAATATATAGTTTGTACAGTATAAAAACCATTATGTCTATGGAAAGTCCCCATAAAACATGGAAACACTACATGTGTGAGTGTGTGTGTGTGTGTGCGCGGTGTGTGTGTGTGAGTGTGTATTTATCATTTTGTGGGGACCAAATGTCCCCATAAGGATAATAAAACCCTAAATATTTGACGTTGTGGGGACAATTTGTCGTTCCCCATGAGGAAAACAGCTTATAAATCATACTAAATTATGTTTTTTGAAAATGTAAAAATGCAGAATGTTTTCTGTTAGGGTTAGGTTTAGGGGTAGTGTTACGGTTAGGTTTAGGGTTAGTCTTATGGTTAGGTTTAGGGGTAGTGTTACGGTTAGGTTTAGGGTTAGGGGTAGTGTTAGGTTTAGGGTTAGGGGTAGTGTTACGGTTAGGTTTAGGGTTAGGGGTAGTGTTACGGTTAGGTTTAGGGGTAGTGTTACGGTTAGGTTTAGGGGTAGTGTTACGGTTAGGTTTAGGGTTAGGGGTTACCCCTAAATATGACTCATTCTTAGTTCATCTGCGCTGTCATTGAAGCTTCTGAAGTTTTGGCATGTTGAGACGCAGTTAACGGCATTTAGTGATGAAAAGTGAGGCTATGCTAACGCTGATGTATGGAGCGATGCCCACCTCAAGTGATTGCTATAAATAATGGTTACTTGTAGATGAATTATTTCAGACATAAACAGAATCTCCCCTCAAGTGTTTTCACATGTCTTTGATGGCTTTTTACTTGTGCCAAAGACATGTCATGACAGAGGGCCGTGAATAGGAAAAGTGCCGCAGGAGGACAAATCTGTGTTTAGGGGTAGTGTTACGGTTAGGTTTAGGGTTAGGGGTAGTGTTAGGTTTAGGGTTAGGGGTAGTGTTAGGTTTAGGGTTAGGGGTAGTGTTACGGTTAGGTTTAGGGGTAGTGTTACGGTTAGGTTTAGGGTTAGGGGTAGTGTTACGGTTAGGTTTAGGGTTAGGGGTAGTGTTACGGTTAGGTTTAGGGGTAGTGTTATGGTTAGGTTTAGGGTTAGGGGTAGTGTTACGGTTAGGTTTAGGGTTAGGGGTAGTGTTACGGTTAGGTTTAGGGGTAGTGTTACGGTTAGGTTTAGGGTTAGGGGTAGTGTTAGGTTTAGGGTTAGGGGTAGTGTTACGGTTAGGTTTAGGGGTAGTGTTACGGTTAGGTTTAGGGTTAGGGGTAGTGTTAGGTTTAGGGTTAGGGGTAGTGTTACGGTTAGGTTTAGGGGTAGTGTTACGGTTAGGTTTAGGGTTAGGGGTAGTGTTAGGCTTATGCCCCCAGGGAAAAGGTTTTCTTCCAAAACACTAAACAGCAACACAAACTACTACATCTTTCCTAAAACACCTGTTTGTTACTATGTACTACAACATTACTGTGCAATGCCTAATGGTTGATTTTGATGTAATTATCACATTTATTTTGAGACAAAATGTTTATTTGTCATTTTCACATTTGTTCAAGGTGATCAAATCTAATTATTTTAATAACTGTATAATAAGGGAAAGGATAGTATTTGGGGTATCTGTATCTGTTGCAGACAAACTGGTTTGATATTTTCCCCAACATCATTCCATTCAGTTCTGTTTTGTACATGGTTCTATGGATTTTGAATCACCTGTCTTTTATAGAAAAGCACCTTTTGAAACAGAAGAATTTATGAGATGCTAAACAAACACATCCTCAGCCTTCAGGGAGCTAGAAGATTACTCTTAAAGTGAGGTAAAGATGGCACACCTGGTACTAGTCCACTTCACAAACAAACCCAACCACTACAACACCAGAACACCCCTAAATATGACTCATTCTTAGTTCATCTGCGCTGTCATTGAAGCTTCTGAAGTTTTGGCATGTTGAGACGCAGTTAACGGCATTTAGTGATGAAAAGTGAGGCTATGCTAACGCTGATGTATGGAGCGATGCCCACCTCAAGTGATTGCTATAAATAATGGTTACTTGTAGATGAATTATTTCAGACATAAACAGAATCTCCCCTCAAGTGTTTTCACTTGTCTTTGATGGCTTTTTACTTGTGCCAAAGACATGTCATGACAGAGGGCCGTGAATATGAAAAGTGCCGCAGGAGGACAAATCTGTGTCCAGGCTTGATAGAAGATATCATTCAACAAAATACCACAATCCCCTCCTCTTGGATAAGGAAAAACTAGGGTTATAAATTCAACTTATGTAATTAATTCATAAATATGAATAATAAATCATAAAAACTCATATATTTCATAGGCTGCACAGAATAAAGAGCTGTTCACACATAATGCGTTATTGCATTCTTAATATATATATATATATGTGTGTGTGTGTGTGTGTGTGTGTACTTATACAAGAACAAATCCTGTGTGATTTTCTCAGCAAATATAAATAAATGAAGTTAATTCAATTAATCGTTTAATTATTGTATTAATTTAATAGGAAAATGTAAGATAATGTATTCAATTAAATATTGATTAGTATTTAATTCTAAATAAATTATTTATTTAATTGAGAGGTGGGCAATGCAAAGGAATGCACAGAGAGAGAAAAAATGGACTCACAGGCACTTACCAATGATATAGTGTATGTGCAGAGCAATATTGAGTTCTTTGAGCATAAAATAGTTTCTTTTCATTATTCATTGCTTTTTTCATTAATATTGTTTTTCTACTCATTGATGACCGAATGCTTTGGTCTCATCCACATGTTCAGTATTCAATTACCCAGATAACCACTGGAGAAATTTGATTACATTTCATTTAATTTGTGTGACTAGCCAGAATTCCTATAAGTCTATACTACAATGTGCAGATTTCTCAATAGAAAAGTGGCTTATTCCCAATGCAACTGGTATGAAAACCCCAATAAAAGAAACTAATTTGATATAGAGCAATATATAGTGCTTTTAGAATCATCTCAATTATTAGTGATGCTTGGGATAGCTTGGGTTGCTTATACTTAGGATTAGGGGATTTTCTCAAATCGGGTGATAAAATCCCTATAAACGGATAAAATCCGCTATATCTAGACCAGATGGAGATGGGCTCATCCTAGCAACCACTTAGCAATATTCTATTCACCTTGTGCGGCAGAGAAACTAGCACTCAGCCATCTTGTAAATGTTGTCTTTGAACTTCTGGTCTAGCGTTTTCTATATAGATATCTATGGTGTTGATGTCAAAGTGTAATTAGCTAGTGAAGTGGATTTACGGGTTATAGAGTTGTCATAAGCTATCATGAGTATTTTAATGTGTTCAGTGGATGTCATAACAACTGAGAGCAAAGAGGGGAGATTTTAAAACAAGATTACTTCATTCATAAACACGAGATCTTAACTTTATGCTGTAGATGTACTGATATTCCTCCGTGCTCATGAAACTCCAAGAGACAACACAAAGTCATTAAAAATATCTCTACATGACACCTCTGACCATCTTCTCGTGTCATTCACCTATTGTGTTTTTTGAGTGTTACACACACACACACACGCGTGCATACACACATGTGAATGTATGTTTCATTTTATATTCCGTTTACAGCTATTTTAATCACATTTGAGCCTCTTAAAAATGTCATGGTGACAAATTAATTTAAAAATTAATAATTGGAATTATATTACAGTTATAATGTTATGAACTTGCTTATTCAAGAGCATAGAAAAACTCATAAACACTGAAAATTACAAGATACGTGTTACTCCTCACGAGCATTTTCACGTAGTAAAGGATTGTTGTAGACTCACACCATCAGATCTTTCTGTTCTCCATAACTCTTCCGTTATCCATTTTGATCGATTCTTCTCAGTAGCTTTATACAAACAGGAAGTTAGATGACAAAATGCAGAAGAACGGTGCGCTGTAAAGGGGCGGGGCTGAATAACGTGGATAAACCTCTAGAATCCTCTTAGCAACACTGGCAACCACCAACAACACCCTATCATTGTGATGCCACACTAATCTGAGATGCAAACTGACAGTTAAAACACATCACTGTTATCTATGTGCAGATCATTTGCCCAAATAAGAGCAAAATCTGAGACTTTGAAGAAATGATAATGCTCTCTCTGTGATAATACATCCTTTTAACCCATAACACATTTAATTCAGTCTAAATGTCTGGGCTTTCCTCCGCTGAAAAGTGCGCTTGTGCTAGATTTCTTTCAAATAAATTCCACTGATATTTTTCTATATCTAATGCAAGGACCTCCATACCCTTGTACCCTTGAGGTAATTTAGAGACATACAGACCTTGACTAAATGACTATGTGATGACAGCCATGTACAGCCCTGTAGCTAGAGCAGCCTGAAGAATACAGGATATGAACGAACACACACACACACACACACACACACACACACACACACACACACACACACACACACACACACACACTTACTCACACACACACACACTCACTCACACACACTCAAACACACACAATCACACACACTCAAATTTTGACGTCAAAATTAACAGGCATGCCTCCAACTCTTGCACACATTGGATAAGCCAGTAAGAGTGCCGGTGAAGATGTTTAACAACGTGTTCTGATCGGTTTATGCTTAAACCGTTTATGACCTTACACAGATAAAGAAAACAAGTGTTGTATTTGTTTTTAGGTCAAAAGCAGAGAATAATCAGAGGATTTTAAATCTCAAGTAAATGTGATTTATGAGCGTTCATGGATTTTTGGTTGTTATTTGTAGTGGTGTGCATGTAAACATGCTCATTGGCTCAACCAATGGTGTGAGTTTAGGGCGGGACTATTGTGTTTGTCTGATTTTCTGATTGTTTGCAATTATTTTCCATTCCAGTTAATTACACTATAGTGACACATATATGACAAACCTTTGAATGATGTTCAAACAATGTTGCACTAAGAACGGCTCCTTTTTTAACAGCTTTTTTATTTCATTCGAATGTTAAACATTTACCTTTCAATAACGATAGTGTATTTTTCAGAGGTTTCTGGAGCATTCTGAGTAACATTTAATAACTTATAATGTTAGGTGGGAACCTGTACAAAGCATAACATGGAGAATTTCAATGACTTTCGGGTCTATAGAACCTTGATCCAGGCATGGAATATTAATAATAATACATAAAAAAGTAGGTAGTTCTAACTATATATTTCACAATTCTGACTGTTGTTCTCGCAATTGCAACTTTAGAACTTGGAGGTATTAAGTCGCAATAGCATGATATAAACTCGCAGTTACGAGATATACATTTGCAATTGCATGATATCAACGCACAATTGCGAGATTTAGTCACAATTATGAGAAATCGCAATTGTGATAAATTACCTCGAAATTTCAAGATATAATTGCAAAATATAAAGTCGAAATTGTGAGAAATGGAAGCGCAGCATAGTTCTAGCTGGAAGACTAGCAGCTGTACATCATCACATCATTAGCTGGGTAATTCCTAGTCAATCGCATGTAAGCCAATGCTTTATAAGTCTGCTCACAATCTATCACATTGCTGTTTCAGTGTGCTAACACTGCAACCTTCTCCACCCCACCACCACCAGTTGAGCCCCGTCCCGCACGGGGGTAGGCTCCTCACCCCTGCCTCCTAACTCCGGCAGGATGTGACGGTTCCAGGTACAACTCCCTCGGACCGCCGGACGGGGCCTACGCCAAAGAGAGAGACATTACTTTCTGTTTTACATTCATCAAATAAATGGCATCTTAAAGTTCACTCAAGCCTGTGTGTCTTCCCGATAGAAATAAAGTTGCAATTGTATGATTAAAACATTTAAATTTGTGACCTTATCTCTCACAATTGCACATTTTTATCACGCAAAAGAGCACAACAGTCTGATCCTGGAAGTAATAATCCCATCAATATTTTCCATAGACTAATTCATTTTCAATGATAACTTATAAACCTTTTAATACAGACCTACTGTGAGCTCTGAGGTTGTTCATCTATGGTATATGCTTCCGTTGATGCCAACCATCGACATTATTTCAACTTCATTATTTAAAAATCATGTTTGATAGTGGAATTAATGGTAAATAACTACATTACACATGGTCAATCAAAGAACCCGGTGAAATGTGCCTTGGAGCGACCGCCCACTCCCATGATGAACTGTGAATTACCTAATCGGGTTGGTGTCACTTCCCCCTTAAACTACTATTCTATTTTTACATTTCGGAATATTTTGCAATAAACTTAAAATATACCGTTTTTTACTTATAATAAACAAACTAAAATCAATGGTTTTAAATGTTCCCGTCATTTTTATTCAATGACGTCATTCACAATGCTTCATGTGATTGTAGTCTGTGCCCTCACGAAAGATGGTAACATTTACATTTATGCATTTGGCAGACGCTTTTATCCAAAGCGACTTACAGTCCTCTTATTACTGGGACAGTCCCTCCGGAGCAACCTGGAGTTAAGTGACTTGCTCAAGGACACAATGGTGGTGGCCGTGGGGCTCAAACCAGCAACCTTCTGATTACCAGTTATGTGCTTTAGCGCACTACACCACCACCACTCCCAGGTAAGTGCACAGTCTTGTACCTTTTTCTTTATGTCAGATTTTCCAATACTTTTTTCCCCTCAAAACCAATTGTGATTCTCCTCGGAGCTGGGTTGGTTTGGTTCATGGCTTACAACTCTTTTATGAAGGATTTTATGAAAAGTCTATGGGAAAAATTTATGGTAAAAATACTTCAAAACCCAACTGGCTGAAAAAGTGGGCGGTACTGTTGCGTTCTATTGCGAGTAAGCCCTGTTGTACCCCTGTGCTAGTATCTACTCCAAACCAAACATAGCCCATAAAGAAGCTTAGCCTTTCCCCAAAGCCCCCAAGTATAAAAGTCACAACTTTTGCCAGAATAAACATCAGAATTACAGTTGTTCTTATTTCAGAAGCGGGATATGTCTACCAGACAAACCCCATTCTATCTACTCTCAATATTGTCCATTGCAGAATGTACATAAACACCTTTACTATACGTATCTCAGACTATACGGTAAGGGAAAATCAGTGGAATGGACACATCAGGAAGGCAAGGGGGGGAACTTGACGAATGAGGGCCATGAAAGTATTTGGTTTCTGCCAGTCTCACCCAGCAGACGACACCCGTGTCCATTTTTCAGCCAGCATTGAGAAGTCTCCTCTCTGTGGGCGGCAGTAGAGCTAAAGTTTCCACCCCCTGACAAATGACGGCACATCCATCGCCAGACTGCCCCGTCTGTCTCCACCTACGTTTCCAAACGTCATCATTTAAACCACTTCGCACATGTTAATAAACTCATTATGTGTAGTTAAAAAAGACCAGTGTTTATGGTATCGTTGACAATGTGCAAGGCCAAGTTATAACACATGTGCAAGCAGGGTCTAGATGAACAGGTCAAGACATCCGTCAACAGATTTGTGTGTCTAAGCCTCTCCAGAGGGTTGCCACTGCTTGGAGCATTAAAACGGTAAAAATGTTTATTAGGTATTATGTATTTAAAAATTCACATAGATTGTAAGCATTCATTTTCTAGTGTAAATAAAAGCATTTTTGTGGACCATTCATTATTGTATGGTCACTGATAGTTGGTGGCAAGCTGAATACTTGAGTGGTGGTGGCGTAGTGGGCTAAAGCACTAAACTGTTAAGCAGAAGTTCGCTGGTTTGATCCCCACAGCCACCACCATTGTGTCCTTGAGCAAGGCACTGAACTCCAGGTTGCTCCCTGTAATAAGGGCTCTGTAAGTCGCTTTGGATAAAAGCGTCTGCCAAATGCATAAATGTAAATGAATACGAATCATTGATTTTTGTTTTCTGGATCGATAAGTATTAAAAACATTATTCAATCATTTAGTCTCATTAAAGCTGATATTTTTTAAAACTGATATTTTGGAATTATCTTTTATTGTTATTTTTTTATTTTTTTTTAAACATGCAGTAAAACAGTTGTTTTAGAATATTATTAATATTTGAACTTTTTTTGTCCATCTAATCAAAGTCAGGTGGTGTAGCCAACATGCAGGTAGCCATTCTGTTGTCATGTGACAGGATAAAAAAACTGAAAAACATAGAGGATCCCTTTAGACCCTCATGACTGTGTCTGAAGTTTTTAAAAATATCAGATATTTTGACATTTTTATGAAAAGGAACATATTGTCAGGTCAAATTTGTACAACTTCGTTGCCGTGATGTACAGTAAGTGCTTTTATAAAATTATAAACTTCACATTTCTGCATTTAAATCCTCCAAAAATTGGCTCCATTCACTTCCATTGTAAATGCCTCACTGTAACCTCGATTTTTGCTTTTTTTAAAGAAAAGGAGGGATGAGTCAAAACTTTTTGCGGTGATCAACATAATGCCACCAGTGCTTCTGATTAAGCTTTACTTGTACTGAACCCGGAATATTCTTTTAATGACTAATGAGGTAATTTTTGACAAATGTATTAATTCTTTATTTTTGCTATTTTCCACATTTTAAAATAATAGTAATGTCACCAATACTATAAAATAACAGAAATTAAACTATGGAAATTAGTGACCAAAATAAAAGTGGGTGCACATGATACACACGAATAGGGTACTGAATTCAGAACACTCAGTTTGGTAAATCTTGATCCAACAGTTCATGAATTAGGCTATTGCAGCTATTACAAAGCGTGATAAACTTGATATTAATCTTCTGAAACTGAAACATAAGTGTGGCAGGGTGGAGGGCGGGGCCGGGTCGTGATCCTACACACCCGGTCCCATATTCGGCTAATTGAGCCTCCGAGGGATAAAGGTCGACTGCAGAGGATTGTGAGGGAGAGAGAGATCGTTTACGGACATGTCCGTCGTGTGTGTTTGTGTCTTCTTTTAAGTTTATCATTAAACTATTATTTACATTGAAAAGCAGGTTCTCGCCTCCTCCTTTCCATTGATCCCTTTACACTGGTGCCGAAGCCCGGGAAGGAGGAGGGATACGCCGTAGTAGAGTTCTCGCCACTACCGTCCACCCCAACGGAGCAGCCGCGGCCATCTGCCGGGGGACGAGGAGCCCAACTGCCTGAAAGAGGACGATGGCCACTGACCGCGAGGGGAGAAGGGGCTCCTAGTCGACCTTTATACCTCAGAGGCTTGATTAGCCTAATACGGGCCCGGGTGTGTAGGATAACGACCCAGCCAGCCCTCCGCCCTGCCACATACTGTATATTTTTGTAAATGTTTGTTTACAGTTTTTTGTCATTAAAATGACAGGCATGTTTTTTACAGTGTAGCTATTCATTATAACCTCAGCCGCTAGGAGAAACACACACAAATATGCGTTTACATTGAAATCTCCATACAACCATTTGGATTATCAGTAAACATTCCCACCGATGCACTGTTAAGCCCTTGAAATAAGAAAAGCCTCTCTAATGGATGGTGTGATTTTGAAAGTTGACATGCTGAAGTCATTCTACTTTTCATTTAGACTCTCTCCAACGAGTAACAAAGACTTTCCCACTATAATTTGGGCGTGTAGATACATGTTTATTTGTTTAGTGATGGGGCTCCATGTTCAGACAGAGGCAATTATATAACTTACTGTAACTTACAATATACAATGGGTTCAAAAGCCTGAGACCACTAGTGAAAATGCATCTATTTTCCTTTGTTTAAATGAACACAGTACTTTTTTCTTTACAAATTATACTCTCAGAATAACAATTTCAGGAGGTAGAAATCATCTTTCTTCCTCCATGATAACTTTTCATTACGTGAGCCAAATGCTTCTACAATGTTTAAAAATCCATGTCAATTCAAGCAATTATGGTTTATATACAGTATTGATATATGCATTGGAACACTCCACTTCAAACAGGATTTATAACTTCTTATTTATGGTCTATTTGGTGAGGTCACAGCTTTTGGATAAACGTTCTACTTGACAATGTAACGACCGTGACCCTGCACAATTACAAGGTTAAATGCTGTTTATATAATCTGGGGACCAATTGGCCAAACAAATGACAAGTTTTCACCCTGGGGTTTTGTCAGAAGAGCACTCCATCTCTATATCTCACTAGAAACGGAAGAGGCCTGAATAAGTGGACTGTCCTCTTATTTGAGTGAAAGTTTGTCCTGGAAAATCTCAAACAAGGACAAGCTGTCCTGATGGTTTTTAACATGTTTATGTGAAAGGTGTGAAATGTGGAATCCTCTTGTGACGCTTCAAGGGGGATGGAGAGCACGGGATCCCGAAGTTTCACAGCATATTGTACATGAAGAAAAAGGAATGGAAGTGGAGCGTAGTTCTAGCGGGAAGACCAGCAGGTGCACATCATCACATCATTAGCTGGGTAACTCCTAGCCAATCGCATGTAAGCCAATGCTTTATAAGTCCGCTCACAATATATCACATTGCTGTTTCGGTGTGCTAACACGGCAACCTCCTCCACCCCACCACCACCAGTTGAGCCCTGTACCGCAGGGGGTTAGGCTCCTCGCCCCTGCCTCCTATGTCCGGCAGGACATGACTGTTCCGGGTACAACTCCCTCGGACTGCCGGACGGGCCCTACGCAAAAGAGAGAGACATCACCTCCCGTTTTACATCTATCAAATAAATGGCATCGCAAACTTCACACAAGTCTGCGTGTCTTCCCGATAGAACCTTGTTTACACCTGGTGTTAAAGGGTCTGGCTTTAAACCCTCCAAAAATGGTCCCCGTTCCCTTTCATTGTAAGTGCCTCACTGTAATCTAAATTTTTGCTTTGCTTCTTTTTTAAGAAAAGGAGGGGCAAGACAAAATAATAGTTTTTAGTAATCAACATTATGCCACAAATACTTAACTGAGCTTAACTCACTTTAAACCCAGAATATTCCTTTAATATCCGTTTTAACGTGGCCATTAAGTTTCCTGAAGACTGTGTAATTAGACTATTTGGACACATTTGTGAAGCATTTTAATACCTAACAGTAATCTGTCTCATCTGACCACTTATGATGGGATAACTTGAGACTGATATTAATACCAGGAGAAAAGGAGGCTAATATGTATGGAGACCGTGAAAGTTTTGTTCTGATTTTCTAAAAAGGCTTATAAACACACATGGTAAGGATTTCACCATGATTAGACACTGATATGTGGATTTTGATTGCAGGTGTAACTTTTCTCCTGGTTTACAGCGATCTGTGTCACCATGCCTTGTGTGAAAAGAGGAAACCAGATATGGAGTGAATATTGCTGGTGCTGGGTTGCAATATTGACCTCGGATCTTTTCAGGTTACAGTTTGGCCTCCCTGTCTGTTAGTGTGTCGCTTCAGCACGACTTGTGGGGTGAGAATATTCTCTGCTAGTGTTGGAGAAGGAATTGCATGTCAGCCTTAAACTGTGTCACATATTCTGTACATGTGTGTGCTATATTTGTAACTCTGATAATTATGACCAGCCCCATGTGGAATATGCCCACTTTTTTTTTTTTGACGTTTTCTGGGTGGATTATGTGGATAATATTTTTAGAAGTGGAAAAATGTGTCAGGTGGAACTGAGAGTGTTCTTATTGTTTGCTGTAAAATGGCCAAAGTATTTTATAAATGAAACAGGTGAATCTGTCAAAGAAAACAGGTTCATATTTAACAACAAAATCAACTTAAATTAACTATATATATATATATATAAAGTCCCTTTTTCAGGACTGTATTTTATAGATCATTTTGTAAAAATCCAAATAACTTTACAGAACTTTATTGTAAAGCGTTTAAACAAAGTGTTCTATGCTTGTTCAATGAACCATAAACAATTAATGAACATGCACTTGTGGAACGGTCGTTAAGACACTAAACGCTTACAGAATAGTGATGTGTCGTTCATGAACGATTCGTTCATTTTGAACGAATCTTTAATATGACTCGGGACTACCGAGTTGTCTCAGAGAGTGATTCGTTCATTTTGTGTTGACCGCGCATGCGCGCAACATCGCATAAGGTACATGAAGTCATAAATGATTAGTTCATCTTTCGCGAGTCTTCGGGTTCGGCCGGGTCCGAGTCTTTCGTTCTTCCTGTCAGTCCCATAGAGACTATGCTGCTGTCAGTACCGGAAAGAGAAATGATTAGTTCGTCTGGTTCGGTTTCGGCCGGGTGCGAGTCTTTCGTTCTTCCTGTCAGTCCCATAGAGACTATGCTGTCAGTACCGGAAAGAGAAATGATTAGTTCGTCTCTTCGGTTTCGAGTCGTTCGTTCTTCAAGTCAGACTCACAAACCCATAGCACTATGCATTTTGCATATTGTGATTTAAGTTATATGGTTATGCTCTGTGGCTTTATAGTGTCCTTTTCATTCTTATTTATTTTTTATTTATTTTTATTTAATTCCTTTTTGGATAGTTATCCAATTTTTTTAAAGCATTGTTGGCAAAAAATAAACAAACAATAAACATCCAGTCAATATAGTGTGTACAGTGTTGTAATAAGCTATGTTACAAAGGTGTAGGTTTCATAGGTTTATTAAATAACTGCATATTTAAGTTATATACTGTGACTTTTCACAAAACAACTCGTAGACTTTTTAGGTGATTTTTTATGGACTAAAAAACATAGTGAATGGAAAAATGCATGAATACTACATTCTACATTACTACATTCAATGTTATAGAAAAGAATCTTCATGACAGAAATTCACAAATACATATGAAAAAAGATACAATTTGAGACCAGAAATGTAACATGTAACTGTAAAAGTAAAAATCAAATAAAAAAACTAACTACAACATGTTTGTAAGAATGATGTGAATTATGAACTAGGTTAAGTATTTAATAGGGCTGTCACGTGACAAAAGAACGAAGGACTCAGACTCGAAAGATGAACTAATCATTTCTGTCTCTGCATAGTGCTATGGGTTTGTGAGTCTGACTTGAAGAACGAACGACTCGAACCGAAGAGACGAATTAATCATTTCTCTTTCCGGTACTGACAGCATAGTCTCTATGGGACTGACGGGAAGAACAAAAGACTCGGACACGGCCGAACCCAAACCCGAAGACTCGACAGTCGAGACTTGAACTAATCATTTATCTTTCCGGATCCGGACCGGTATGCTGCATGTGCATGCAGTCAGTGAGTGCATTGGCTGCTGTGTCACACCACACGGCCCACACACAGACACTGACGAGTCGACATCGACAACTAAGTATTTTTAACGTTTTGAAGTTCGAACCCGATGACACAAGAGGCGGAGAAAAAGGAGGTGAGGTGAACTAACTGCAATAGCTTAAACTTAAGACCCAATTAATAAATTAACATTTCGGTTTCTTATAAATTGGCTTTGGCTGCATTACCCTATAGTTTATTTTTATTTATTTATTTCAAATTGAATCAACATTTTCGTAAGTAGACTACTTGATGTTTTGGGCTATTTAACATGACATTTAATTATATTCTGCTGAAATGAACGAAATGACTCGAAAAAAGATTCGTTCATTTTGCTGAACGAGACTCAAAGATCCGAGTCAGTAAAATGATCCGAACTTCCCACCACTATTACAGAACTTGAGGAATTAAGGTCACAGTTATAAAAACTTAGGACACTAAAGAGACCTTTCTACTGACTCCAAAAAACACCAAAAGAAAGATACCCAGGGTCCTTGCTCGTCTGTGTGAACGTGCATTAGGCATGCTGCATGGAGGCATGAGGACTGCAGATGTGGCCACAATATATTGCAATGTCCGTACTGTGAGACGCCTGAGACAGCGCTACAGGGAGACAGGAAGGACAGCTGATCGTCCTCACAGTGGCAGACCACGTGTAACAACAAATGCACAGGATCGGTACATCCAAATATCACACCTACGGGACAGGTACTGGATGGCAACTACAACTGCCTGAGTTACACCAGGAATGCACATTCCCTCCATCAGTGCTCAGACTGTCCACAATAGGCTGAGAGAGGATGGACTGAGGGCTTGTAGGCCTGTTGTAAGGCAGGTCCTTACCAGACATCACCAGCAACAATGTTGTCTATGGGCACAAACCCACCTTCGTTGGACCAGACAGGACTGGCAAAAAGTGCTCTTCACTGAAGAGTCAGCATTTTGTCTCACCAGGGACGATGGTTGGACTCACATTTATCGTCAAAGGAATGAGTGTTACACCAAGGCCTGTACTCTGTATCGGGATTGATTTGGAGGTGAAGGGTCCGTCATGGTCTGGGGCGATGTGCCACAGCATCATCGGACTGATCTTGTTGTCAATGCTGGAAATCTCAACACTCTGCGTTACAGGGAAGACATCCTCCTCCCTCATGTGGTACCCTTCCTGCAGGCTCATCCTGAGATGACCCTCCAGCATGACAATGCCACCAGCCACACTGCTCATTCGGTGCATGATTTCCTGCTGGACAGGAATGTCAGTGTTCTGCCATGGCCAGCGAAGAACCCGGATCTCAATCCCATTGAGCACGTCTGGGACCTGTTGGACCAGAGGGTGAGGGCTAGGGCCATTCCCCCCAGAAATGTAATAATGTAATATGTAATTCTTCAAAGCATCTGACTGATAAAACTTTGGGCAGAAACCAAGACATCATCTGTGATTAGAGGATTTAATAATGGGAAGATTGAAGCAGGGCAGATTGTGCACTTTTCACAGCTTCAAATTGGGCCAGGCTCACCTGAGGAAACTGATACACCTGAGAGCCCCACAGGGAGAGATGCTCTTTTGTGTTTAGTGGAGAGTTAGAGGAGCTGGAGCGTGCGCTCACTGAAAGAAACCTGTATGCTTTTACACACCTCACAATAACCTCATATACAGAACGCACAAAACAAATCTACATGCCTCATGGAAAACAGTATCAAATCCTGCAGCTTTCACACACATACAGAAACTGACAATTTCTGTGCAAAATGTCAATGAAAAGGTGCACAACAGTAATTTAAGTACATTTTGAACTGATTGTTTAGTGTCGTGTCTATAACGGGACAGTCATTATTGGAAGTTCATATCTCACAATGCATGTATATGCTCCATAATGTTTTTGTTTTTTGTGTGTTTTTTTTCATATGAAACTGAGGATGTAAGTCAATCATGGCATTCTAATAGTTTCCAGCAAGAATAATAAATGTAAACATGACACAAGGAGACCTGAGATTTAGTCTGCATTTATTAGATTTATTAGCGTTTTCACATCCGCGATGTTTAGGACCATTACATTTTAAAATAATGTTACATTACACCTATTCTTAAATTAAAAGTATATACAAATAAATACAAATTCTGTCAGCCGTTACTCATTAACATCAAGTTCATTGTATTTCTGGAAAGTAACTTTTGTGTTTAGCTATTTTTGTGTTTAGTTACTTTTGCGTTTAGTTACTTTTGCGTTTTAGTTTATATCGGAAGATATTCAAATCATACTTATAGTAAACTCAACGCTGATTTGTATTAACATTACCCATACACAGGGTTGGGAATGTTACTTTTGAAATGTATTCCACTATAGATTACAGAATACATGCTGTAAAATGTAATTTGTAACATTTTCTATTAGATTACTCAAGATCAGCAATGTAATCTAAATACTTTGGATTACTTCTTCAGCACTGGCAGATTTTTTCACTTGTTTTGACTATAAAAACGTTTGGTTAAGTATGTAACCTCCGTTCCCCGAGGGAGGGAACGACACGTTGTGTCGGAGAAGCGACACTAGGGGACTGCCGATACAGAGGCAGGCAGGGATTCATCCAGTGCCGCGCATCATCTGTACCTGGCTACACGTACCCTTCCCCAATGCCCCATACGAACATCGGGATCCTTCTAGTTACCCTGAGAGGGGAACAAGGCGATGTTTGCCAACATGGGAACGGGCCAGCCTGGCTGGGCCTCTTTTCTCTCTATGTTTCGCATAGAGCAATCACGGCCGGGGCCCTTACACGCATATAGGGAAGGGGGTCTTACCCACACCCTGCGGAGACCACACCTGCCCTTTTTCTTGGTGAGGAAAGTGGTAGACACGTCACATGGCCGTCTTAGGAGTTGCTACAGCATGGCGACCGGGGCAGCTGTAACTGCCTAAGGGAGACACGGGGGTCCGCTCGTAAGGGGACAGAACCGTGGAATTACACACAGGGGGAGTCCGAGCAGGAGGCCTTACCTGTGGAGCACCTATACCAGTACAGGGTAGCCATCAGGGTACCCGCAGTGGCTTGGGTCGGCGAGTTCCTCCGCTGAACCGCGGACCCGGAGGGCTGGGGAGGAATCGACCAGGGTCCCGACTCGGAGTGGGGCGCCCTGGGAAAAAAGGCGCACTACTTAACCTTGACGTCAGGAAAGGGGCGCAGGGCGCAAGCGATCCACCCGGCCGGTCAGTCTATGTGTTACCGAGTTCTACAGGCTCGGACCTGAGAAAACACGAGACGCAACCGACTCAACGCGGAGGTTGTAAAACCTCGCGAAGGTGTTGGGTGTTGCCCAACCCGCGGCTCTACAGATGTCTGCTAGGGAGGTGCCCTTGGCCAGTGCCCACGAGGACACAACACCCCTTGTTGAGTGAGCTCGGACCCGCAAGGGTAGGGGCACGGCCTGGGTGTGATAAGCCAGTGTGATGGCGTCAACAACCCAGTGGGCGAGCCTCTGTTTGGAGACGGCATTCCCTTTCTGCCATCCCCCAAAGCAGACAAAGAGCTGCTCAGAGCGTCTGGTGCCCTGTGTGCGGTCCAGGTAAATGCGCAGGGCGCACACTGGACATAGCAACGAAAGGGCTGGGTCTGCCTCCTCCCGGGGCAGCGCTTGCAGGTTCACTGCCTGATCTCGGAATGGTGTGGTAGCAACCTTGGGCACATAGCCCGGTCGCGGCCTTAGGATCACAGACGTATCCGCCGGACCGAACTCCAGGCAAGTGTCGCTGACAGAGAACGCTTGCAGGTCCCTGACCCTCTTGATAGAGGCGAGCGCGATCAGCAGGGCCGTCTTAAGAGAGAGAGCCCTGAGTCTAATTGATTCAAGCGGCTCGAAGGGAGGTCTCTGGAGTCCTGCCAAGACTACCGAGAGATCCCAGGAGGGAACTAGGCCTGGCCGGGAGGGATTCAACCTCCGGGCGCCTCTCAGGAACCTGAGGATCAGGTCGTGCTTACCCAAAGACTTGCCGTCTACAGGATCATGGTGGGCGGCAATTGCGGCAACATACACCTTGAGGGTGGACGGGGACAGCCTCCTGTCCAGCCTCTCCTGTAGGAACAGGAGCACTGACTTGATCGCGCATCTCTGCGGATCTTCGGTTCAGGAAGAACACCAATCTGCGAACGAGCGCCACTTTAGGGCGTAAAGGTGCCTGGTAGAGGAGGCTCTGGCTTGGTTGATTGTATTCACAACGGTCGCCGGTATGCCGGCTAGCTCTTCCGCATCCCACTCCAGGGACCAGACGTGGAGGTTCCAGAGGTCTGGGTGCGGGTGCCAGAGCATGCCCCGTCCCTGAGAGAGGAGGTCCTTTCTCAGGGGAATTTGCCAGGGAGGAGCTGTCGCGAGAAGTCTGAGTTCTGAGAACCAAGTCCGAGTGGGCCAGTAGGGGGCCAATAATGTGACTTGCTCCTCGTCCTCCCTGACCTTGCACAGCACCGGTGCAAGAAGGCTCACTGGGGGAAATGCGTACTTGCGCAGCCCCGAGGGCCAGCTGTGTGCCAGCGCGTCTTTCCCGAGGGGAGCCTCTGTTAGGGCGTACCAGAGCGGGCAGTGGGAGGTTTCCTGGGAGGCAAACAGGTCTACCTGGGCCTTGCCAAACCGTTCCCAAATCAGCTGGACCGACTGGGGGTGAAGCCTCCACTCCCCGCCGACGACGTTGAGCTTGCCGGGGATGTGAGTGGCACGCAGCGACTTGAGTTGCTGCTGGCTCCATAGGAGGAGACGGCGGGCGAGTTGTGACATGTGGTGGGAGCGTACGCCGCCTTGGCGATTTATGTACGCCACCACCGTGGTGCTGTCCGATCTCACGAGGACGTGTTTGTCCCGAACTAACGGGAGGAACTTCCTGAGAGCAAGAAGGACGGTCAGCAACTCCAGGCAGTTGATGTGCCAACGCAGCGGGGCCCCTTTCCAACGGCCCGCTGCTGCGTGCCCGCTGCACACGGCACCCCACCCGGACCGGGAGGCATCGGTTGTGACCAAAACGCATGGGGACACCTGCTGCAGGGGCACTCCTGCCCGTAAAAAGCAGAGGTCTGTCCAGGGTCGGAGTGTTTTGAGGCAGACGGGGGTGATCCTTACCCGATGCGTGCCGTGGTGCCATGCTTGTCTCGGGACTCGAGTCTGGAGCCAGTGCTGGAGTGGTCTCATATGCATCAACCCCAACGGCGCGACCGCCGCGGAGGACGCCATATGCCCCAGGAGCCTCTGGAAAAGTTTTAGAGGGACCACTGTGCCTGGCTTGAAGGAAGCGAGGCAGTCCAGCACCGACTGAGCACGCTCGCTCGTGAGACATGCTGTCATCGAGACTGAGTCTAACTCCAACCCGAGAAAAGAGATGCTCTGAACCGGAGTGAGCTTGCTCTTTTCCCAGTTGACCTGAAGCCCCAAGCGGCTGAGGTGCCGGAGCACCTGGTCTCTGTGTGTGCATAGTAACTCTCGAGAGTGTGCTAGGATGAGCCAGTCGCCGAGGTAGTTGAGAATGCGGATGCCGGCTACTCGTAGCGTGGAAGTACGCGTCCTTCAGGTCTACCGCTGCGAACCAATCTAGATGCTGAACACCAGCCAGAATATTTCTCTGCGTGAGCATTTTGAACGGGAGATTTAACAAGGCCCGATTGAAAACTCGCAGGTCCAGGATTGGTCGTAAGCCGCCGCCTTTCTTGGGTACAATGAAGTAAGGGCTGTAGAAACCCTTCCTCATTTCGGTTGGAGGGACGGGCTCTACCGCGCCTGTGGCTAAGAGGGTCGCGATTTCCATGCGCAGGGAACTGGCATGCTCGCCGTGTACTGCGGAAAAGCGGACGCCCCTGAAGGGGGGCGGGAGCCGGGCAAACTGAATTGCGTAACCGAGTCGAATGGTCCGGTGCAGCCAGCGTGACGCGTTGGGAAGGGAAAACCACGCTTCCCAGCTCTGTGCTAGGGGCACCAAAGGGACGAGTAATTTGGACGTACCCGGCGGGGCCTCGCTGCGGGGCGGAACAGGTAATGCAGCGTCGGGCGGCTTCGTTGCGGTCTGAGGCTGAGGTGCTGAGAATAGACTCAAAGCACTTACCTTGCTCCGCGCGCCCGGCAGGGGGCGGGTTCGTGACTGAGGAGGAGGTCTGATGTTGGCGTCCTCTGGACTCGTCTGAACCGGCCGGCCGGGGGACAGTCGTGGGCAGGCGGAAGGCGGGATCGACGCGTCCGGTGTACCGGGACTGTCGTAATCTGAAAGCAGATTGCCGTGAGAACGGCATTTTCGGGCCAGGTGACCCAGAGGCAAAGGAAATAGCTCTTTTATTGAGAATGTGGGTACCACAGCCCCCGTCAGGGGGTGTGGCAAATGAGAAAACAAAGGATTCTCCTCCCGGCCCTCCACCGGGGGACAGAGCGGTCTTACCTCCTCCGGAGCTAACGTCTTCGGCTCTGGGTCGACTGTCTCAGGAACGCTTGGGAGCCTTCCGGGTCCTAGAGGGGTTCGTGAGACAGGGGCGTCGCCGCCTGCGCGGGTGCTCGACGCTGGGGCTGAGAGCTGGGCCCGGGTTGGGGCGGAGCAGGAGCTGGTTTCTTCGCTGCAGGGGGGCGCCCTCGGCGAGCAGACGGGGCAGGGCCCGTAGCGGCAGGTGTGCGGCGGGGCGTGATGTGAGAGATGGCCTCCGTCTGCTTCTTCACCGCGGAGAACTGTTGGGCGAAGTCCTCGACGGTGTCGCCGAAAAGGCCAATCTGGGAGACAGGTGCGTCTAGGAAGCGGTTCTTGTCGGCCTCACGCATGTCGACCAGATTGAGCCAGAGATGGCGTTCCTGGACCACTAGGGTGGCCATCGCCTGTCCGAGTGCCTGCGCTGTGGCCTTCGTCGCTCTCAGGGCGAGGTCGGTCACTGAGCGCAGTTCCTGCAGCACATCAGGATCAGGTCCACCCCCGTGCATGTTTCTGAGTGCTTTGGCCTGGTGGACTTGCAGGAGGGCCATCGCATGCAGGGCGGAGGCAGCGCGTCCAGCCGCACTGTAGGCCTTCGCGTTGAGCGAGGATGTTGTCCTACAGGCTTGGATGGGAGTACGGGGCGGCCACGCCAGGAGGTAGGGCTACTGGGGCATAGATGGTACGCAACTGCCCTATCGACCTGGGGAATCGGCCCGTATCCGTGGCGCTCTCCGCCGTCGAGGGTGGTGAGAGTGAAGCGGGTGGCATCTAGACGAGCGGAGAGCGGGGCTCTCCACGTAGACGTCAGCTCGTCATGCACCTCCGGGAAAAACAGGACCGGGGGGATGCGTGGCCGCGAACGGCGCGCTGCCCCCAGGAACCAGTCATCCAACCGTGAAGGCTGTGGGGAGGATGGAGGGTTCCAATCCAACCCCACGCTCACGGCGGCCTGGGAAAGCATGTCAGACATCTGAGCGTCGGGCCTCAGCCTGGGCCTGATGGCCCGAGGCGGCAGTCCAGGGGAGTCCTTGGCATCAGACATCACACTCTCCGATGCAGCGGCGAGCTCATCTGCTTCGGGCTCGGGAGGATAGACAGCCGGGCCGTGAGGCGAGCCGCTATCGCCGCGAGCGTAGACGGGGACCAGCGACCGTGTCGGGGAACGGGAGGTTCGCGGGGGGCTACCCGGCGAAACTGCACCCGCTGCCGCCCCAAAATCGCCCCCAGCGCCAACCACATCGTCCTCAATCCCGTGGGAAGAAGGAGCAATGCGGGGTGCAGTTGGGGTGGCTTGCTCTCTGTTGAAAGCAAGCCGCGACCGCAACGTGGTCATGGTCATGTTCTCGCAGTGAGAACATGAGCCATCCACAAACGCCGCCTCAGTGTGATCGCGGCCCAAACACACGAGACAGCGCCTGTGGCCGTCTGAAGCGGAGAGCACTCTACCGCATCCAGGAACAACACAGGGGCGGAAGGGCATCTTGAAAAAGACGCGTCCTGAAAAGGACGTTCAACGGCGCTGTGTTTTGCTCTTTTAGAGAAATTCACTCTTTTAAGGGAAATAACTCTTTTAATACACAGTATGTGTGTGTGTCTGCGCTGTCGAAGCGCTCAGGGGCAACAATGCACGCCGTGCAAAGTAGGAGAAAGCCGCTGTTGAGCGCCGTCAAATCCAACAGCATGCAGCTCGTCAGAGAGAAACAGGAACGTAATAGTGGTGTGTAACTCGCAGCAAACTGCAGACAGACCATCGGCTCCGAAGAAATTTTCCTGAATGAACTCCCGTATTTGCGCCGCTTAAATACCCGTATGTCCAGGGGCGGGACATGCAAATACTGGCTGCCAACTCTCATTGGCCTTTTTTCATAGATCAGAGGTGGATATCGGCGCTCAAGAGAGACCCCTAGTGTCGCTTCTCCGACACAACGTGGAGAGAGCGACAGAAGGGGAACTCAAAATACACGTTAAAATACATTCTCTGAAAAACCAAATATCTTATACAGTGTAGTTTCTAAAACAAGATCAATCAAATTTATAATAATACAAAAATTATTATCAAGAATATGATTTTTGCCCTAATATCAAAAGTCTTACTAGAAAAAAAAAGTATGATCCAATGTGAATTTTCTTGATAAAGCATATGATCGTGTCTGGTAACGTGCATGTAAAATGGCTAGAAAAAGCATTTTAGCTTAGCGTAAAGCTGACAATTTAAACAAGGTTTATTTCTATTTCTTCTGCTCCAAACTTACTTCAAACGTACTTCTCTGTCTGCTCGTATGAATGTAACACATCATAAGAAAGTGTTTCACCGTTGTTCAAATGCACTTTGGATCATTTATATGTATAAATGTTTTCCATCTGAAAGGACTAAATATTAAATGACAATAAAATGCAAAGTAATCTCTTCAGTAATCAAAATGCGTTATGAATGTAACTGTAGTTGAATACAGTTACTTATATTTTGTATTTTAAATACGTAATCCCTTTACATGTATTCTGTTACTCCCCAACCCTGCCCATACACTCTATAGGAGTTACCTTATTAAGGTATAGAAACTGCGCATAGAAATTTTCCTTTTTCTTGTCTACTGAAGTTTTTGGCTAATGACTTGCAGAAGAATATAATTGCCCCATTACTATGTCTAAAACTTTCTCTTGTTCTTTTCTACTGATTATGCATCATTTCAAATGGCATTTGATCTCAACCAGGAGCGGTGAGAATATGTTACCGTATCCTCTATGATTTTTAGACTTTTTTATATATTAGCAGGCTCAAATATGCCCAAAACTGTTATAAATCTAATGAAAATAAACTTCAATGTCCAAAACAATTAATAATAATAATTTTTTTCTCTTGTACATTATGCAGCTTAGTATTTTGCCCTGTTCAGCCTCAAATCTCATAATGACTCAAAGTACACCTTGTTCAAATGATGCTAGAACAATCTGAACTCATGAGGAACTCAAAGAGTACAGAGAAGGGGGAGAGAAGAAACGAGAAATGAGAAAGTAGATTTTTACATTTTATGAAAAATATGTATTGGTGCTTTTGGGTTTTGTTGATGTTTGCTAAGGCGTTGCTATGTGGTCGCTAGCACAAAAAAATAAAACTTTACTCAACGGTACTGTGGCATCGCGTTAGTAGATTGAAATAGTTCCGGGTCAAAATCCTACTTGTTGTTCTGGCGGCCATACATTTCATCACTTATTTAAGGTGGTAATATCCAAAGTCCCAATAAATGTGTTTGTAATATATGGCTCAGTAAATGTATACATTTTAATGTAAAGTCATGGGATGTTTTAAATTTTATATTAGTTTAAAAATTAAGTCCTTTTTTTTAGTTCCATGGTGTATTGTCCACTGTTGTTAAAGTTAGTTAAATGAGTAAAATGTTCTCCCAAACAGTTTCACTTTCGGCTCAGGTCTCGACTTGCATGCTCTTCAGACTACTTCAGGACTCATACCCCGTCCTATGCATCACAAGTGCAATGCTCACCTATTTTTATCATCCTCCAGATAAAAATCACAAGTGTGATCCCACAAACATCCATGGCACAAACAACGTGGGACAAAAGTTTAATACATAGACTTTTCTTCAAATCATTAACCATAAGTATGAGTAATAGTAAGAGTGTGCCTACCCTAGTAAACACCAATAATAAACAGCATTCACTCTCTGGGAAGAGACTGCACAGAGACAATGTACTGAAAGAAATGCCTGCGGGGGAGAAACACGGATGCTTATTGAGTTTCATATGTTCATATTCATGTGTTTATGTTTCCAAACTGGCATGAGTCCAGCCAGGACACACTGCCAAGACAACTTTAGTCTGAAAGGCACCATTGGCTGGATCTGCAGATTTGGCAGATTTTTAAATAAAAGAAGTGCAACTTCCTGAATACAAACTGTATACAGCACACACTTATTTGTGAGCATTTGTGCGGGCCGATTTGTGCAACTTTATACTGTAACTTTAATAAAAAAAATTCAGCAGCGTTAAAACAAGGGTGTAGCTTTGCCAACAACAAAAGGGTGTAGCTTTGCCTTTTCCAACAAGTATCAATGTTGTGCGTTAAATGCTACATATCTTTTTATTTTATTATTATTGTACACTTCTCATTGTAAACACAGCATTACACCGAGACGAACAGAGGCAATAATCAAACAAACGTCTGTAAAATTTTCCAAAACAATCTCATCATTTGTGCGAAATGACGAAATTGTAGCGTTTGACTTTATTCACATACACACCAACCAATCAACAAACCAAACTTCAAATAGTGACAATAAACGCATACCATTTTTTGCTAACTTCCTATCCAACACTTTCTTATATTTAAAGAAAACTTCTGTTGAAACGTTATGTTACTCTTTATGCAACAAGTAGCTTCCTCAACACTGATTAGCAGTCATGTTTCTCTGAGAGTGCAGGGAGATTTTTAGCTTCTGTGTTTACGGTACACCTCTGACACGTTTTGTCCTGTCATGGCCCACCACGTTCTATCCACCCTCTGCCTGAGGGGGACCTGCCCACCATTCCCGCAGACAGAGCAGCCATTGTTACCTGAGCAGGGGCAGGCCAGTCTGTCAGAGGGTGTGGAGAAACACAAAAGGCATGAAAAGAGAAGGTGAAAGTTAACCAAGACACAGAGACAGAAAGTTTAGACAGAGAAAGGGCGCAAATATACTTCACGCAAGTACACAAACACAGATCCAAATACTTGGCCAATACTCATGGCGTATAGAATTACCTTAACATATGTGTTGCCAGACCATTTACGATAATGTCCCCTATAGTGGCCCTTGCGGCAATGCTGAGAATGCATTACAAATTGCATTGTGATTTATTTCGGAGCTTGAAGATGCACAAAAAAATTGCATGTGTTGCTACAAACGTTTATGTTCACATGCTTTCGTAGACTATATCTTGAGACTAAGACATCAAAATTAAAAAGAAAAGGGTGTATGGTTGAATCTCTAAAAAAAATACATGTCCAGGTCATGTTTTGCCCTAAAATGAATATATTTCAAAATAACATATATTTTGCATAATGAATATGAAGCCTATTTAAAAAAATAATAATAATAAAAATAAGATTGTGACATTATTTTATGACAATTAAGCACATTCTGCCCAAAAATTCTCGTTATTATAACACAATTTTTTTAAATCTTTTTACAGTAATAAATAAAATCTGATTTTTAATACAGTAATACAGTTTTTTTTATTGTTTCTGTCCTTAAACAAACTTTATATTTTAAATAAAATATAATGACTTTTTTTGCATGACAGTAATAAAACAAACAAAACAAAAACAAAAAGCAAAGCAAACAAAACAAAACAAAAAACAAAAAGCAAACAAAATAAAAAACAAAGCAAACAAAACAAAACAAAAAGCAAAAAACAAAACAAAACAAAAACAAAGCAAACAAAACAAAAACAAAAAGCAAACAAAACAAAAAGCAAAGCAAAAAGCAAAGCAAAAAACAAAACAAAAACAAAGCAAACAAAACAAAAAACAAAACAAAAACCAAAAAGCAAAGCAAAAACAAAACAAAAAACAAAGCAAACAAAATAAAACAAAAAACAAAACAAAAACAAAGCAAACAAAACAAAAACAAAACAAAAACCAAAAAGCAAAGCAAAAACAAAACAGAAAACAAAGCAAAGCAAACAAAACAAAACAAAAAACAAAAAGCAAACAAAATAAAAAACAAAGCAAACAAAATAAAACAAAAAGCAAAGCAAAACAAAACAAAAAGCAAAGAAAAAACAAAACAAAACAAAGCAAACAAAACAAAACAAAAAACAAAAAGCAAAGCAAACAAAACAAAAAACAAACCTAATGGTCCTAACAAATATATATTTTTTCCTTTAGATTTTGGGGTAAATATAACTTAGTTCACAGTACATATTCACAGTTTTTGAGATATTCCTCATAAGATGTGCTTGTCAGCCTCTTGTAATTGCTCCGTTTACTCTAGACTGCTCGCAGTCTTTGATTTTAAGCTATTTATTTGGTCCTCCATCTTTCTGCTGTCAGCCTGGGCTGAGCTCATGCCAAGCGAGTGTTTGTGATTTGCGTGCTCGACCACCATCTCCGTCTGCAGGACAAAGGTAGCTCTGTTGTTTCAGACACAGCGCTGGTGTGTAAATTGAAGCATTCTGACAGCGTTCGGCTCAATAGTCAAATCTCCCCAGGTCCTCACCACCTGAAACTTATTAAACATAAATCTGTTCAGCCCTGCTGATGAAACCCGAAACTCATATTGACTTTAAGGGAGAGCGCTATAAATCTTCAACTCACTTTCAGTACACCCCCCTCGTTTTGCATTCCTCTGGTATCCTTATGAATCCCGGTCTCAAACTGCATAAGCTTTAAAATTGTAAAATGTTGCTAGCTAAAGGGGTATGATGGCTCTTTGGAAACTAAAGAAATAAACAGAAGAAGGGGCCAGAGGTGGTGAATTTTGGAGTTTGGGGGTTGGGTGTCGTCACTAACAGGCAACTGAAATGAAATTAGTTCAAAACGGGAGGCTGTGTGGAAAGAAGCGTTCTCTGGTTTTGTTTTGAGGCCTTGAAGTAGATCTGGTTGTGTTTCACTGCTGAATAAAAACAGCGCAAACTAAACTGGTCTCCCAGCCTGTCTATATAGGAAAGGTTGGTCTATTTTGCTGGTTTTAGAAGGGTTTTGGGCACTTAGAGTTCAGCTAAACACCAGCTTGGCCAGGCTGGGAGACCAGCAAACCACCCTAGGCTGGTTTATGAAGGTTTAGACTGGTCTGTTTTGATGTTTTAGAGGGGTTTGGGACACAGATCAGGCTGGGAGACCAGGTAAGACTACTTCAGGCTGGTTTAAACTACATTAGGCTGGTTTAAAATGGTTTAGGTTTATTGTTCTGTTTTAGAGGGGTTTTGGACACTGGCCAAGTTGCAAGATGAAATAAACAAGCTAAACATCAGCATGGCCTAGTTGGAAGACAAGTTTAGACAAACAAACTTGCAAAGACTGGCTTAAGGTGGTCTGTTCTGCTGTTTTTAGAGAGTATTTGGACACCGATCAAGCTAGAAGACCAGCTAAACCAGCTTAACACCAACTTGGCCATGTAGGGAAACCAGCTAAGACCAGAAAACCACCAAAAGCTGGTTTATGATTGTTTAGACTGGTCTGATTTAATGTTTTTAGAGGGGTTTTGGGCACTTGTCAACTGGGAAACCAGCTAAACTGGCTGAAAACCAATTTTGCCAGGCTGGCAGTCCAGCTAAGACCAGCCAACCATCTTATGCTGGTTTAAGATGGTTTAGGCTGGTATGTTTTGCTGTTTTAGACAGGTTTTGTGCGCTTGTCAACCAGGAAACCAGCTAAACCAGCTGAACACCAACTTGGCCAGGCTTGTAGACAAGTCTAGACCAGCTAACCACTGTATGCTGGTTTATGCTAGTTCAGACTGGAATATTTTGCTGTTTTAGAGGGTTTTGGGGCACTTGTCAACTGGGAAACCAGCTAAACCAGCTGATAACAACTTGGACAGGGTGGCAGAGGTTGGTAGACCAGTTATTTTAAAACATCTGGTGGCTCTGTAGACTCCACAGACTCACACTCTATATATATATATATATTCTTGTTGTATTCTAATCTGTCTTGGATACTACTATTCTGATTCTAGTGACTTTTCGCTTATGATGTATTATTCCTCTTTGTATGTTGCTTTGGATAAAAGTGTCTAATACATTTAAAAGTAAATGTTGATAATAATAATAATAACTTTATTTGTGTAGCACCTTTTAGCAACTTAGCAAAAAGTGCTTCACAATACAAAATCAAATCAAAAACACATGATAAAACATATAATAAAACACATTCACTTAGAAGTACTAAAAGCAAGTCTGTACAAATTCGTTTTTAAATGTGACTTAAAAAACAGACACCGATTTAGAGAACCAGTTAAAACTAGCAAACCACCAAATGCTGGCATTAGGTGGTCTGTTTTGCTGTTTTTATAAGTGTTTTAGACACTGATCAGGCTGGGAGACCAGCTAAACCAGCTAAACACCATGTTGGCTAGGTTGGGAAACCATCTAAGACAAACAAACCACCCTAGGTTGGTTTAAACCAATTAAGGCTGGTCTGTTTTGTTGTTTAAAAAGGGGTTTGGGGCACTGGTCAAGTGGCAAGACCAGCTAAACCAGCTAAACACCACCTTGGCCAGATAGGGAAACCAGCTAGGCTTTTCCTGGCTTTGCTGTGCAGATTACACTGGAGTTAATGAAAGTGGACCTCAGGAAATATTTGACATTGAGTGAGACTCCAGGTGTCTGTATCCTACCACCAAACCACAAACTTGATGTTTTTCTTTAGGTGTTTTGCATACAGCGCAATTTTATCAGCAATATTTTACTCTCATTGAGCCTTGAGACATTTATCAAGCACGAATGGTCTGTGCAAGTCGATTAAGCTTTTACTTGTGGGTGCCTCGACAGGCGATACTTTTTCCTATGTGCTGGAGGCAAAACCACAAGTAGCTTGGCAAAACTCACCAGACTGACCGTCTCCATTTTCTAACCGATGGATCATCTTGCCGTTGTTCATGGTATGCTTTGCCACGTCCAGGGAAGATGTGGTTTGTGAAGAGAGAGAGAGAGAGAGAAACTCCATGGCCTCCATAGCTCGGGGGACGAATGGGGCTGGATTGAGGGGTATTTGTAGCATTTTCTGAAATGTTACCATGATTGAAAGCTGTAACCTCTGCTCTGTGTTTAGAGTCAACATGAAACAGCATTCCCAACCTATTTTACTTCCATAAGTAAAAAAAAAAATTATGTTGCACTTGGAAACTGAATCAGGAATTCATGGGCGTTTAAAAACCCAAACTGATCCAGACCTGAATATTAGTTTACAGTGTCAATGTTTCTTTTTCAAATCTATCATTATTAAGGGAAAAATGGACTCACTAACATGTATTTCCAAATCCACATGACTTTCTTATGTGGAACAAAAAAAAGGAAATGTTTTAATAAATATCACAGGCTGTCTTCTTAATATATTGGCAGTGAATAGTGCCTTACTTTAACTAGCAAATGTGAGAACTTCTATTGTTTAGTGCTAAAAACTATGCAAGACATTTTGAATTAGCTCCCCTTATCGCACTCATGAGCACGCAATAGGCATCAATATTATTGCTGGAAATTGACTTAAATTTCAGGTTGTTTCTAACCAAAAGTTCCCCATATCATATCCCTTCAGAACACTTTCAATATGACACACGAGGTCACATGGACTACTTTTATGAGACATTTGGGTCCTTTTTAAAGCTTTAAAGTGAGGAACCATCCACTTGCCACTGTATTTCAAAGATGCAGGGAGATTTTCTTTAAAACAACACCTTTTGTGTTCCACATAAGAACACATTACTCCAAGGTAAAATCAAAAAAAGCCTTAGTATCACCATGGTAAATGACCATAACCATGGTACATTTACATTACATTTATGCATTTGGCAGACGCTTTTATCCAAAGCAACTTACAGTGCACTTATTACAGGGACAATCCCCCCGGAACAACCTGGAGTTAAGTGCCTTGCTCAAGGACACAATGGTGGTGGCCGTGGGGTTCGAACCAGCAACCTTCTGATTAACAGCCCTGATTAACAGCCCTGTGCTTTAGCCACTACGCCACCACCACTCCACTATGGTAGTGTCACAGTGTCTTTGTTTTCGTTTAAGACTGAATTTCATGTCACAGTTGTGGTGTAGAACATCTTTATAATTGCATATTGGCAGTTAAAAAGAACAAAACAGCGAGGGTGTGAGAGGTCAAAGGTCAGCTGGAAGATGAACAAGATAAGAAAAAGAAACAGGGTAGAAACGCAATCTTCCAGCTCAGTGGGAAAAACAAACCTGATATGAGTACCTAAATTTGGCATAGGCTGCGTACATGATGAGATGCAGAAAACGTTTAGAGAGAAAAAAAAATGAAGACCAATTCATATTCGACCTCTCACTCATCACTTACAGTCATAGGACCTACTTAGACATTATTAACACGCCACGTTAATGGCTCAAAATAAATAAATAAATTAGCATATCAGTTACAGAGAATGAGAGTCAGAAAGTCTGCGGTTGGCCTGCAGAACATGGGCTACTTTAAAACAGTTACTATTGATTGTTTTTCTTGCGGGTTGAGGGTTTGGCAAATTGCCCCAAAATAGTGTGTCAGTGAAATGATGTAACTATGGGTGATGCATATTTAGTAAAGAGCCTGATCGCATGAAAACAAGGCGACTGTGGCAACACTTTTGCAAAATATTTGAATGCAGTTCCTTAAACGTACTGCGCCAGTTCTGAGGTTATATATCCACTGATTGGCGCTATAAGCGAGTTACATTTTCTTCAAAACAGATGAGGTTTTAAAGGTTAATGCTCTACAGAGATTTAACCTCCCTCCCTACACTAAACCTAATTGACAATGTCATAAAAAGTAAATGTGAGATGAAAAACTTAAGACTTAAACTTAAAACTTAACTTGCTAAAGGAGTGGTGGTGGTGTAGTGGGCTAAAGCACATATCTGTTAATCAGAAGGTCTCTGGTTCGATCCCCACAGCCACCACCATTGTGTCCTTGAGCAAGGCACTTAACTCCAGGTTGCTCCGAGGTGATTGTCCCTGTAATAAGTGCACTGTAAGACGCTTTGGATAAAGTGTCTAAATGTAAAAGCAACCACATCATTTTGTTGTGCTTCTATGACACTTTCGCCTCACATGTGGACTTGCATGCACTTCAGGACCCTTACCCTCAGTCTTAGAAAGCTAGCATGCATGCAAAGGCATTTTCATCTGTGTGGAAAATGTGATTTGTCTCAATGCACCATAAAGATCTCCCAACATTTTGATGTCTGTGTTTAAGGGTGACGTACGGCCATGCGCTGAGGCCACGACACAGAAAGGCTATACTGTAAAACGAGAGAGAGGCAGGCGAGGGTGTGTGTTAGGAAGTGTTATAAACCTGTACCATACACAAAGGGTCTACTGTTTAGGGGTGGCCCGCAGGTTATGCACAAGCCGACACATATGCACACCCGCTCCTGCCCGCTGAATTACCCAACCTCCTGCCTGCTACAGATTTCATATAAATAAAACAGCACGCAAAGAAAATGAGAGCAGGGAAAGAGAACATAGACTGAAAAGAAACTATTTAGGCTTCAGTCTTGGTCCACAATGTTCCATTGTTCTTGGAACTGGGCAGGAGCATTCATTGGAAGAGCGAACAGCAGGTTTTGTGGAAAGTTCGAATCGCATTTATTCTTGTAATAAGTGCTCTCCTAAATAACATAAATACAGCAGTTATTTTCTCCGGAGGGATCTCCTTGGCAAGCAGATGCAAGTTGTGACAGCAACTGAATTTAGAGTGTTCTGCTCAAGCTAAAACAGGAAATAATGTCACAAAATGTTGTCTAATTAAAATGATAACGTGTGCATCTTGTATATTTGAAACATGTTGGTGCAACAGTGCCATCACAAAAAAGAGATGTTCAGATGACATTTGTTTTAAGTCATTAAATACATATTAGGGAACAACTGAACTAAAGGCTCCCGGGGGTAAAAGGACATTTTTATTAGATTTTCTCCCAAAACACTAAAAAACAACACACTACCACAGCGCTTTCTTTAACACCTGTTTGTTACTATGCACTGCAAAATATTCCTGATACATTAGAATATTGTGTGCAATGTCTAAAGTTTGATTTTGAGGTAACTTTATCTAATAGTTTTTTAAATGATGAAAATGTATGCTAATGATCTAATGAGAATCCTAGAAATTATCACATTTATTCTGAGACAAAATACTTATTTGTCATTTTCACTTTTGTTCAATGGGATTAAATCAAAAGTGTTAGGCAAGTGAAAGGATGGTATTTGCCGTGAAACGTTGCAGAGGCTAAAGGCCCCCATAAACATTGTTTTTCTTAAGTGGAGCGAATAGGTTTGTCCTGAACATTTTTTGAAGATGAAGATTCATCTGTTTATAGAAAACTTTGTTATGAAATGCCAAATGTCTGAAGTGGTTATTTTGAATAAGCATCATCTTAATTTGTTACTCAAAAAAAGAATATTGCTGGCTCAAAAGTGTATTGAAAAACAAAAAAATCTAGATACACTTTGTGTATGACCTCATATTTTCTTAAAGGGATAGTTCACCAAAAATTTAAATTCTCTCATCATTTACTCACCCTCATGCCATCTCAGATGTGTATGACTTTCTTTCTTCTGCTTTACACATTCAAATATTTTTAAAAGAATATTTAAGCTCTGTAGGTCCATACAATACAAGTCAACAAGGTCCAAAACTTTAAAGCTCCAAAAAGCACATAAAAGCAGCATGATGCAATCATTTTGGGTGAGAAACAGATCGACATTCAAATCTTTTTTTACTCTAAATCTTAAAATGAAAGTGAAAGAAGAGATTTGTAGTAAAAAAAATATTTATATTAATATTATTAAAGAAATATGAATCTGTTTCTCATTCACACCTATCACAACACTTCTGAAGACATGGATTTAACCACTGGAGTTGTATGGATTACTTTTATGCTGCCTTTATGTGCTTTTTGGAGCTTTAAACTTGTGTTTTATGGACCTACAGAGCTTAAATATTCTTCTAAAAATCTTCATTTGTGTTCTACAGAAGAAAGAAAGACACAGAGAATTTTCATTTTTGGGAGAACATTAAAGGTGTGCATTTAGCCCCATTTCAAAATACTTTTTCAAAATACTCCCCTCTCCGGGAACCAGCACCTTATCGTGGTGGAGAGGTTTGTGTGCCCTTATGATCCTGAGGGTTGTGTTGTCTGGAGCCGTGGGTCTCCCAAGGCAAAGTGGTCTCAGGTGAGGGGCCAGACTAAGAATGGTTCACAATGACTCATGAATAAAACGGCAAGAGGAGGAGTTACCCTGCCCGGAGGAAGCCCGGGGCCCCCGTCTGGAGCCAGGCCCAGATGGAGGGCTCGTCGGCGAGCGCCTGGTGGCCGGGCTTGTCACGGAGCCCGGCCGGGCACAGCCCGAAGAAGCGACGTGGAACCCCCTCTACATCCCTTGGGCCCACCACCCATTGGAGGAACCGCAGGAGTCGGGTGCGCTGCCATATGGGCGGCAGTGAAGGCCGTGGGCCTCGACGGACCAGACCCGGGCAGCAAAGGCTTGCTCTGGGGACGTGGAATGTCACCTCACTGGGGGAAGGAGCCGGAACTAGTGAGGGAGGTGGAGCGCTACCAGTTGGATCTGGTGGGGCTTACATCGACGCACAGTTTTGGCTCTGGATCCGTACACCTGGATAGGGATGGACTCTATTCTTCTCTGGAGTTTCCCAGGGTGTGAGGCGACGGGCGGTGTGGGGATACTCACGAGTCCCCGGCTGAGCGCCACTACGTTGGAGTTTACCCCGTGGATCGAGAGGGTCGCCTCCCTACGCCTACGGGTTGTGGGGGAAAACTCTGACTGTTGTCTGTGCATATGCACCGAACAGCAGTTCAGAGTATTCGGCCTTCTTGGAGACCCTGAATGGAGTCCTGAATAGGGCCCCGTTGGGGACTCCATAGTGATGCTGGGTGACTTCAACGCACACGTGGGAAATGACAGGGACACCTGGAAAGGCGTGATTGGGAGGAACGGCCTCCCTGATCTGAACTCAAGTGGATGTTTGTTATTAGACTTCTGTGCTAGTCATGGATTATCTATAACAAACACCATGTTCGAACATAAGGATGCTCATAAGTGTACGTGGTACCAGAGCACCCTAGGCCGAAGGTCGATGATCGATTTTGTAATCGTGTCATCGGATCTGAGGCCATATGTTTTGGACACTCGGGTAAAGAGAGGGGCAGAGCTGTCAACCGATCACCATCTGGTGGTGAGCTGGGTCAGGGGGTGGGGAAAGACTCTGGACAGACCTGGGAAGCCCAAGCGAGTGAACTGGGAACATTTGGAGGAGGTCCCTGTCCGCGAGATCTTCAACTCACACCTCCGGCGGCGTTTTTCAGGCATCCCTGCGGAGTGGGCGATGTTCAATGCTTCCATTGCCGAAGCCGTGGTGGAGAGCTGCGGCCTCAAGGTTTTAGGTGCCGCAAGGGGTGGTAAAACTCGAACACCGTGGTGGACACTGGTGGTCAGGGAAGCCGTCTGACTGAAGAAAGAGGCCTTCCGGGATTTGTTGTCCCGGAGGTCTCCGGAGGCAGTTGCAAGGTACCGATAGGCCCGAAGGGCTGCGGCCTCGGCCGTTAGGGAGGCAAAGCAGTGGGTGTGGGAAAAGTTCGGAGAAGCCATGGAGAAGGACTTTCGGTCCGCACCAAAGTGCTTCTGGAAAACCGCTCAGCCACCTTAGGAGGGGAAACGGGAACCATTCAAGCTGTATACAGCAAAGATGGGACGCTGTTGACCTCAACTGAGGAGGTTATTGGGCGGTGGAAGGAACACTTTGAAGAACTCCTAAATCCAAACACGCCCTCTATGGTAGAGGCAGAGCCGGAGGATGATGGGGGATCAGATTCTATTTCCCTGGGGAGGTCACTGAGGTAGTCAAACAACTCCGCGAGTGGCAAAGCCCCGGGATTGATGAGATCCGACCAGAAATGCTGAAAGCTTTGGATGTGGAGGGGGTGTCATGGATGACACGCCTCTTCAACACTGCGTGGAAATCTGGGACAGTGCCTAAGGAGTGGCAGAACAGGGTGGTGGTTCCCCTCTTCAAATAGGGGGATCAGAGAGTGTGTGCCAACTACAGGGGTATCACACTTCTCAGCCTCCCTGGTAAAGTTTACTCCAAGGTGCTGGAGAGGAGGGTTCGGCCGATTGTCGAACCTCGGATTGAAGAGGAACAATGCGGTTTTCATCCTGGCCGTGGAACGACGGACCAGATCTTTACTATTGCAAGGATCCTGGAGGGGGCCTGGGAGTATGCCCATCCGGTCTACATGTGTTTTGTGGATCTGGAGAAGGTGTATTACCTGGTCCCCCGGGAGAGACTGTGGGAGGTGCTGCGGGAGTACGGGGTGGGGGGTCCCTTCTTAGGGCGTATCCAATCCCTGTACGCCCAAAGCAGAGCTGTGTCCGGTCCTCGGCACAAAGTCGAAGTTCATTCCATGTGGGGGTTGGTCTCCGCCAAGGCTGCGCTTTGTCACCAATCCTGTTTGTGATATTCATGGACAGGATATCGAGGCGTAGTCGGGGTGGGGAAGGCGTGCGGTTTGGTAGGCTGGGGATCTCATCGCTGCTTTTTGCAGATGATGTTGTCTTCTTGTCATCATCGGTCCGTGACCTTCAGCTCTCACTGGATCGCTTGGCAGTCGAGTGTGAAGCAGCTGGGATGAGGATTAGCACCTCTAAATCTGAGGCCATGGTTCTCAGCAGGAAACCGATGGAGTGCGTACTCCAGGTAGGGAATGAAGTTTTGCCCCAAGTGAAGGAGTTCAAGTACCTCGGGGTCTTGTTCTCGAGTGAGGGGACAATGGAGCGGGAGGTTGGCCGGAGAATCGGGGCAGCGGGGCGGTATTGCACTCGCTCTATCGCACCGTTAGTCACTGAAAAGAGAGCTGAGCCGAAAGGCAAAGCTCTCGATCTACCGGTCAATTTTTGTTCCAACCCTCACCTATGGTCATGAAGGTTGGGTCATGACCGAAAGAACTAGGTCGCGAGTACAAGCGGCCGAAATGGGCTTCCTCAGAAGGGTGGCGGGCTTCTCCCTTAGAGATAGGGTGAGGAGCTCAGTCATCCGTGAGGAGCTCGGAGTAGAGCCGCTGCTCCTTGGCGCTGAAAGGAGTCAGTTGAGGTTGTTTGGGCATCTGGTAAGGATGCCCCTGGCCGCCTCCCTAGGGAGGTGTTTCAGGCACGCCCAGCTGGGAGGAGGCCTCGGGAAGACCAAGGACTAGGTGGAGAGATTACATCTCCACACTGGCCTGGGAACGCCTCGGGGTCCCCCAGTCAGAGTTGGTTAATGTGGCTCGGGATAGGGAAGTTTGGGGCCCCCTGCTGGAGCAGCTGCCCCCGTGACCCGACTTCGGATAAGCGGTTGAAGATGGATGGATGGCAAAATACTTATTTGTTATTAAAATTTTAAATAATTACATAAGCTATTAAATCACCCTCTGTAATGATTGATTCTGATTAGTCAATTGCACCAATTGTAATTGAATTGTAATTCAGATACTTGAATTGCAGTATGTCAAACATTATTACTACTAAGGAACATTAGGAGAATCATCTGATACTCTGATAAGTTGATACTTGAATTAAAAGTCTCCTGCTCTATGAAACCGTATTTGTTTTAAGAAATTTTTTTTTACTCTTTATGGCTCACCAAGTGGCAACCATACAGCAAATGCAGAAGACAGTATATGCAGCACTGTTGCAAGGAAACATGTGTATATCTTACCAAAATTGTAGCAAAATAATGAAAGTTGAACCTGGTCTCATGAGTTCTAATAATATGAGATGGTAAAATACAGAGTTGGATCTTACAACAAAATATGACATTTACTCCCATTAAGAATAATCCATTTGATCAATATTAATTTGAAATTCTGTTAATTGGTTGGTTTCTATGGGAATAAAAATCACACCTACATTTACATTTTGATTTATTCATTTGGCAGTAGCTTTTATCCAAAGCGACTTAATACTTAAAAAAGAGAATTCATCATAAGCGATTCATCTTGAGAAAGTAGTATAAAGAATGTGGCATTACAAAATTTCAGTTGCATCAGAATTAATAGTATTCAAGACAGATTAGAGTGCAACAAGAATATATGAATGTGTGTATATATACAGTGGAATACTTGGTTTACATGAGCAAAGAAGGCTGTGAAGAATATGTCTTTTATTGTTTATTCTTTTGATCATTCATACAAAATTTTTCACCAAAATATATCCTCAAATGGATATCAAATAATTGCAAACACAACACAAGTTTTATCCAAAATTTAAAAATAATAGTTTGTCAAATATACAATATGTGTGGCACAATAATTAGTTATTATTGGTGTCCAATTATTCAATACTTTGCCAAGTTAACAGCTCTGAGTCTTCTCATATAATGCCTAATGAGGTTGGAGAACACATGGCAAGTGATCTGAGACCATTCCTCCATACAGAATCACTCCAGATTCCAAGATCCACACTGGTGGACTCTCCTCTTCAGTTCACCCAACAGGTTTTCTATGGGGTTCAGGTCAGGGGACTGGGATGGCCATGACAGAACCTTGATTTTGTGGTCAGTGAACCATTTTTGGGTTTATTTTGAAGTGTGTTTTGGATCATTGTCCTGCTGGAAGATCCAACCAGGATCGCAGGTTTACATTTTTTAATCTGTTGGTATACGATAGAGTCCATGATGCCATGTATCCGAATAAGATGTCCTGGAGCTCTGGCATAAAAACACCCCCAAAACATTAAAGATCCACCACCATATTTAACCATGGGCATGAGGTACTTTTCCATTTGGCTACCTCTCTGTGTGCATTAAACCCATCTCTGATGTTTGCTGCCAAAAAGCTCTATTTTTGTTTCATCTGACCACAGAACCCGGTCCCATTTGAAGTTCCAGTAATGTCTGGCAAACTGAAGATGCTTGAGTTTGTTTTTGGATGAGAGAAGAGGGAGGTTTTTTTTCTTGAATCCCTCCCAAACAACTTGTGATGTAGTTTTGGAGACGTTCTGACCCCAAGACCCAACTCATTTCTGCAATTTTTCAGCTGTGATTGGTTGTTTTTTTGCCACTTGAACCATCCTCCTCACTGTGCTTGGAGACAATATAGACACATGTCCTCTTCCAGGCCGATTCTTAAGCTCTCCAGTTGATTGGAACTTCTTAATTATTGCCCTGATGTTGGAAATGGGTATTTTCAATGCTTTAGCTGTTTTCTTACAGCCACTTCCCATTTTGTAAAGTTCAACAACCTTTTGCCGCACATCATAACTATATTCTTTGGTGTTACCCATTGTGATAGATTAGATAGATAGACTAAGGGAATTTATCTTGTGTGTTACTTCATATTTATACCCCTGTGAAACAGGAAGTCATGACGGAGAATTTAATGTTCCTAGTAATACACATATTTTACTCATAAGAATTTCTAGGGGTGCCAATAATTGTGCCAAACATATATTTAAAAACAATATTTGTCTTTTGATAAACCTTTTGTTGTGTTTACAATTGTTTGATATCCATTAGAAGATATATTTTTGTGAATATTTTGAATGAAAGATCAAAAGGATAAACAATAAAGTCACAGCCTTCTTTTCTCATATTTACCAAGGGTGCCAATATTTTTGGCCACCACTGTATACTGTGTATATATACACACACAAATATGCATTACCAATTATTACGAGCTGTCATTAGACTTTGTTGGAAAGTTGAAAGCTAATAATTTTTAGGAGCCTGGTTTGTTTAGTTCCAATACTGTTGCAACCCGGCAAAACTGCTGTCATCAGGAACACTGATACAAACTGTTTATATCACAAATGCAAAAGTACAATAATGACCCAGATAAATTGTCTAAATGTGCTGACAACAACCCAATGGTGCTCATAAATATGCATATAGTTTTCATTTAAGTTTGGTGAGAGTGCTTCAATGGTTTTGGCAAGTACATAACGATGAATAAATATTTACTGTAAATGAGAGGATGGATGGTAGAAAATGACTTCATTCCTCATGGACTTTGAGTATTCTTTGTTTCGCTAAATATTCAGGACAATAACGCAAACCCAAATGTTCACAGACATACTGGTGGGTTATTACGCAAATAAATATAGGACTTTCTTACAGTAAATGCTTTATGGTGAAGGAGCTGCCACGTCAAACCAGACACAATTACAAAACTTATCCTTTATTTATGAATGTAAACAACTAATGAAATGCAAAAATATTGATACATTTTTATGTGTAGCTGAAGTCTCCAAACAGGCATCTTTTGGGGATCTCTTTATAAGAATGAGCATTAAGATAACCGATATTACAAAAGGTGAATTATATTGAAAACACTTAAATAAAATGAGTTTATAAAGAGTGCTTGACAATTGAGCAACTCATTTTAGTGCACTGCATAATTTATCTCTAATGACATTTATCCTCAAACTTTCCAATGAAGTAACAGAGGTCTCTTAACAATGTTTGGCCTAGCTGGACAATGCTTGCAAAATCTTCTGCAGAGTGATAAATTCAGAAAAGTTTGTTAGCATTTCCTGTCAGGACTTTGACAAACTGATGCAGAGACGCCATTATGCCTGTCAGAACGCAGTAAATAGACCCCACATCAGATGTAAGTCACAACGATGTGATTATAAGTGAGGGGGGACATCCAAGCCTTGTGGGGCCTATTTCTGAACATTCAAGAAAATGTCAAAAGATATTTTTGTTCGTATTCAAAACAAAATGCCCCCAGATAACTTCATAAATTCACAGTACGCCCACCTCTTCAGACACTGCTACACCACTGCTTGTAAGGCCAGTGGTCTTTTTAGTATGATCAAATTGCGTGATAGCTCAACTGATAGAGCATTGCACTCACGATGCAAAGGACCGGGGTACGAGAGCATGCAAGTCAACACATGAGATGAAAGTGTCAGAGAAGCACCACAAAATTACATGGTTGGATCATCAATTGCAATTTTCATCTCACATTTGCTTTTTTTGACAGTATCGGTAAGGTTTAGCTTTAAGATTTAGGGTAGGAAGGTCGGTTTAGTTAATTCAAAACTTGATGGAGTATTAACCTGCAAAAACGAACCTGTTTGGGTGGACATTAAACTTTGTTTTAGTGCCACACAGGGGACATTTTACCTTGGAACTTCCGTGATAAGAGCAGGGAACCACATAGTATTTATTTGCAAAAATGTTGCCACGGCTACGTCATTTTCATGAGATCAGGCTGCATATGTCAAGCTAAATTTCTTTTGGTCAAGGTATTTCAGTTGAGCTGTCGTGAGTTAAAATGTTTTGCCCTCATTGAACTAATTTGTCTGGACAGTCAATTCCACTGCTGTCGTCAAACAATTCCAAGTTTCTTAACGTTTTCAAACATGCCAAGAATGCTGTGTGGAATTCTGGCCTAGCTTATACAATAGCATATAGAGCATTTTAGAGATTACAGAAAGAAATATTTGTTTAATATGAATTTAAACTGGATTGAATTGATAAACTAGAGTCAAAGAAAGGTTTACAATTGGCAGTTTTCAAATGGTAGTTTCAAGACATCCTCATGCTGCTCCAAACACGGATGCTGTATTTTTATTTATTTTTTGTTCATGGACCTTTAATAATATTTATTGCAAAAAAGCACTATACAAATAAAACAGAACCCAATTGAATCATTAAAGTGCGCGGTGCTACATACAAACTGTTATTTTGTCCTGAACCTTGAATTATATATTTTTTGCAGGTCCTCTCACACCTGGTTGTGTTTCAGGAATGGGAGTCTTACAGTTCTGTCAATCACACACCAGCTAAAACTCCCGAATACTGGCCCGAGGCCACACTTAACCTAGCTCCATTCAAAACTCATTCTGGGACGCCACTCACCCTGGGCAACCAAACACTAACGGTCCTATCCTGTAAACACGAAGCCAGGTGTGCCAAATAGAGAGCTAAATAAGGGCCAAAAGGAAAGAGACATTATAAGTCTGTGATAAATTCCCCTGCACATGGAAGTTTACAGTATTTTACCGTACTGAAGACTGTTTGTTTGAGAGGTGGAACGGCTCGTAAAAATACAAGTCAATGCAAAATAAACTCAAAAGCAGACTAAATATCCTTCAAAGAGAGCTGGTTTCTTCCTGATTTAAAGCATTAGTGTTTTATTTTGTTTTGCGTATAAATAGCACTGAAGTAAAAATATTATTTTCATTCTTTACCAGTGGTTAAAACACTTTACCATGGTTTAGGAGTGTTGGTTGTTTAGATGTGAAGTAATTAACCATGGTAAATTACCTAACATAGCCTTGAGTTGTTTATTGCTTTAAAGAAATGTCCGTTTCGGCTTTGAAACTTTTGAAAAGGTATCCCACTTCATTATAAAAGGGACATGTAAATTATTTTATAAGTCAGAGTAGAGTGGAGGAGGGCGGTGCCGGGCTGGAACAACACACGCCCGGTACCCAAACAGCCTGATTGGGCGCGCGAGGGATTAAGGCGGCCGGTGACGACGGTTCGAGAGAGAGAGAATTACAGGCAGCTGCTCAAGGTGTTTATGTTTGTGTGTTTTTCCTTTATTTCTTCTCAATACTATTTATATTGTCAAGCCGGTTCTCGCATCCTCCTTTCCCTTAACCCGCTTTACATTGGTACCGAAACCCGGGAGGAGGAGGGATGTCCGTCGCGGAGTCCTCAACACTGCCGTCCACCCAGAGGAGTGTCACTGGCATCCGCCAGGCCATTAAGTAGCCCAAGAACGTGGAGAACGGCCACCGTTTGCGAGGCAAGTGGGTCTGGACTCCATGACCGCCTGGAGCGAAGGAGCCACTGCCAGGGGTGAGTGCCCTGCTATCCCCCAGAAATACGGAGGGGTCCGAGGGGTCGAGAGGACCGCTGTCTGGGAGGGGCGGAGGGAAGCGACTCTCCGACAGCCTGGAACAGTAGGGCCGCTGCGAACGCAGAGAGGCATTCTGTCCGCTTGCGGTCGGTCTGACTCTGTCCGCCTGGGGAGGAGCGGCTGCCGTCTACCTGAGAGGGTGGAGGAGAGATTTGGGACCACGTGGCGGGCATTCCTCCTCCTCACGGGTTTCGGCACCAATGTAAAGCAGTTCAATGGAAAGGAGGAGGCGAGAACCGGCTTGATAATATAAATATTAGTTTAATGAAGAAATAACCTTTATCCCTCACGCGCCCCCATCAGGCTGATTGGGGACAGGGCGTGCATTGTTCCAGCCTGGCCCCGCCCTCCTTCGCTCTACTGCCATTGATCAAGCTAAATGACTTTGTCTTGCTAACATATTTGTAAACTTATACTGATATGTGAACTATTATAAATAGTCTTTATACTTTTTAACAAGCTTATTGAAATTGCATTTGTAATCAGTTTGAATTAAACATTATAAATACCATAAAATGGGACTTAAAAGACACCAAATTGTGTTACATAGTTCCAGAGAAGCTATTATTTAACAATAAGAGGGAAAAAATGTATACTTATGTATGCAAGTTACTCCGTTTGTGCATATGAATGGAAAGGCAGCACGTTAAATGGCAGGAATGTTCTATTTTTGCATTGTTTATATCTCAACTCATGCTATCTAAAATAATCATATAAAAATAGACAGCCTCCATTAACTTTCAGAGAGTTTAAGCAGAGTTAGGAAGATTAGATAACAGAAAACTCATGAAACACAAGTGGCAATGGAGCCTCTGAATTTCACTTCACAGATCATATCATACATTCTAATGCATGATGTAAATGGATTTTGACAGCTTGGGAAAATTCTTCATGCCAAATTATCAGAAATATCTCATTTTTATAGGGGATCAGGTAGCTGGAGTTTCACATTTTCCTTCACGTCCCAAAAGTGGGTTTGTGAACCCCTAGAGATTAATGGCGGAACTGCAGTTTTTTGACATTGCAATATAAATACAAATGCCAAATTAAATTATAATATACAGTTTTTTAAATATGCGTCACATAACAGAAAACAACATGTTTTAATATGCTGAAGCACAAATAAGATTTCACAGTTTGTTCCTCTCTTAAAGTTATTGAATAGCTTTAGAAGACTCATGATATAGTGTGTGTGTCACATGGAATGCTTTTATTTAATTTTTTTGTCCTTTCTGGAGCTTAACAGCCATAGTTACACTGTAGACTAACAAAAAAATCCTGTTGTTTTTACAAAAAATAATTGGCAGCTGTGATGTCAAAAATACAGTTTAAATGTAAACCACTTTACAGAACAACCTGTACATTTTACAGTTTAAAATGGTTGTAATTTACATGCTGGCACTGTAAAAAAATATAAAAATTCTGTTCAATTTACAGTAAAAAAAAAAATCATAAACATGTCTTCTGTAAATTTAAAAACTCTGTTGTTTAATTTATAAGGAATTTGTTAATCATCATAGTAACTACAGAAGAGCACATGATGACATGAAGTTCATCAGAAGAGTCTCTTCCAGGAGCAATGAACATTAAACATTATAGAGACAGTGCTCAGTGTCACTCACACAAACACTAAACACCATCACGGTAACACGTGAGATTTAAATAATGCAGTAAACATGAACTAAATTTCATCATATATAACACAGGACACCCCAGTGTACGTAACTGATATTAACAATATGATGAAACATAACTATTCCCATAAAATATAATGAAATGTAATAGATCACACAGGGAATTGTGGGAACACCCGATTATTGTAATTTTAACAATAATTTACTGTAAAAAGTACATGTACTCTCTTGTTCTATTTACCATTAATTATACAGGAAAATATTACTTTTTACATTTAAATAATTACATTTTTACATCATTTTATTGTAAAAACCACTGTATTGTCTTTTAAAATATATATAAAAAAATTACTGTATATTTTACAGTAAATATTTGTTAATCAATTAACATTTTATTTCTGTAGCATTTTTACAGTATTTTACAGTGTACTATCTGTATGGAAATGAGCTGTGTGGAGATTATTCAAACTTTCTCTTTTTGTGTTCCTGCAGAAACAAATGACACTATACCAGCCTTAGAAATGAACTTGTCCACTGGATTTGAATTTCAGGGACATTTTTTACCTTTATGAGGTTTTTAATCATATTATTGAAAATAATGACAAACTCTTAAATTTAATCAATTTATTAAAACAAATTCTCAATCTAAATAATCTGAATCATTTTTATGCAATAATATGTATACTTATTCCTAATATTAACAAAATTATTATTAAAATTATTTATATTATTAACAATATTAACAATATATTTTATTAATCTAATATAATAAGAAATATCTAAAATTTCACAAATAAAACAAAGGAATTCATTATGGACATTTATTTCCCCCACATTTTGAATTTTGGGGGCATTTTTGTCACTTTCAGTGGCATTTTAGCCCTGAGCCCCCACAACTTTTTGACCCTGCATTATATGGGTTTGGGATTACATGACGGTGAGTAAATCATGACCGAATTTTCTGTTTTGGGTGAACTATTCCTTTGAAACAAGAAAAAACCTTTGCATACACCTACAATTTTGTGTTAAACATTAACAACATCCAGGATGCACAAAAAAAATAAAAAATTAAATTAAATAAAAAAGGCCACAAAAGTTGATCAAATAGCTATTTCAATTGGACGTCAACTTCATCAACATCTCCATATAATAGACAATAAAAGCATGTCAAAAGCACCTTAACATTTTTATTCACAAACAACCACAACATTCTCACAATTAAAAGTGCCCTGAAACCAAAACCTTGTTTTGCTTTTTGGCTTCTCTCCTGTTTCAATTATCCATGCAGGGGGCTGCAACGAGGAAGACCATCCGTTTTGCGTCCCGCCACCCCATTACTCTTGATTGGCTCTCAGTTGCCTTGGAGATGGAGCATGACCTTTTGTGAAAGGTCCCAGAGCTCGCTGACATCACCTTGGCAACAGTGCCATGTGTACAATAGACCATCCTGACAGCGAGAGCTCGGTTAAGCACAGGAAGTGGTTGACAGCTGTTTAGGTGTGTTTACAGTCTTTGCTTCCCACTGTAAGTCATCAGGCAAAGAGGAGCCCTATTAAACTGTAACATTAAGCTCTGAGGCCCAGTGTTAAAGCCCAAAGCTCCTCTCATTCATTGTGTTCGAGGTCTAAAGTGTTTTTCAATGCACAGCAAGGGTATAAACAGACATTGCTGTGTAGGTTTGTAATCACAAACATGCAGTAGTAAATAATTTTATGTCACGTCCTGTGTCATGTTTACAACAATGATGCCAAACTCCATGGATCCTTGTTTGTCAACATGTCGTGCTAAGTTTAAATATGCAAGCCACGCTTAAAATGTATGAATGTTATTGCAATGGATAACAAAATAAAAGGTGGCATTTATTAGAGAATAACAATTTATGCAATACATACAATGGCCCCAAAAAATATTTGGACACTTAAATGACAGTTAAGAATGTCTGAATGTCACTGCAATAGATAACAAATATCAAACCAAGAGTAATTTATTTTAAAGCTAGTCATTCTACTCACCCTCACTCCATCCCAGATGTGTATGACTTTCTTTCTTCTGCTGAACACAAATGAAGGTTTTTAGAAGAATATCTCATGTCTGTTGGTCCATACAATTCAAGTGTATGGTGACCAGAACCACTTCATGTCCCTCCACTTTCACTTTCTTCTACTTTTGTTTTTGGCGATTCACATTATTTATGCATATCACACCTACTGGGCAGGGGGGAGAATTTATATGAAAAAAAAGGACTAAAATATTGATCTGTTTCGCACCCATACCTATCATATCACTTCTGAAGACATGGATTAAACCACTTGAGTAGTATGGATTACTTTTATGCTGCTTTTATGTGCTTTTTGGAGCTTTAACATTTTGGTCACCATTATCTTGCATTGTATGGACCTAAAGAGCTGAAATATTCTTCTAAAATCAGCAAAAGAACGTAATTCATATACATCTGGGATGGCATGAGGGTGAGTAAATGATGAGAGAATTTTCCTTTTGGGTGAACTCTTTGTTTAATTATTATTATTATTAATATTTATAATTATTGTTTGCAATTTCTTAGAATAAAATGGGTAATTTTAGCCATTAATTATTATAATTTTATTGTAATATTTATATGCCTAAACTGCAAATAAATAATAAAGACTTTTAATATTTATAATAATGTTTTTGTTTGTCTTTTATGAACAAAATTACAGAACATTATCAATGTTTTACATTAGATAATACAGATGTTTTCCTGTCATTACCTCAGGCAAACCTATACGACTTTTTGGTAATAACGGTCATTTTTTTAATTAGAAGTTTAAGATGCACATTGATTTATATGGTAAATAATTGATAAAATCTCTCATTTTAAAAAAAAATTCCCTTAAGGATCAATATTTTTATCAAAAATACATTGTATCAAGAGGATAAATCCACATCAGAAGTATTGATTCTATTGGTTGCACAAGCACACTTTTATGCAAAACATTTAATAAAATGTCTATTAGGTTGGAAATGATAAAGCAATCGTTCAAAATGAAGAAAAAAGCATAAAAAAAGCATATTTTAGTTATCAAATATTACATGTTCATATGCAATGTGTTGATCTACACCTGTAATAACTCTGCTAGGACACCTGTATGAACTTGAGGAGACCTGATGTCATACATCCAAAAATCACATAGACACCAGTCAAATATGGGTCAGAAAGGTGAAGTTGAACAGCATTTGTTTGCAGATGCCACTTGCTTTGATATTTTGTTACGTAACGCCATGAAATCAATATGTATTTTTAAGTGTGGCTTAAGTGTCCAAATGCCACTCTATTACAGGCTTTTGGCTCTTAGAAACAGACAGAAGAGCAGAGCTGGGATCTTGCGATAAGCCGGACCATATGAGTTTCGTTCTTTCTTCTGCAAACATGAACTCTGCTCAGCACTGGCCCGAGCAACAATGCAGAGCCTCCAGAGGCCCCGCGGTGAGTTTACTTAGTGGCGTAATGTATGAGCTTCCTGGGGCCCCACAGCTGGCTAATGCCTGCCTTATCATGGACCCTCTCATCCATGCCAAGATCAGCCACCTCGCAATAAAGCTCTGTGAGAGCCTATAGACACTGTGTACACTGTGTAACTGCAAACATACCTCAACAAAATAAAGAGAGGAAGAGAGAGGGGAGGGGCCTATCAAACATTGATTGTACTGAATGTTTATGCACTTTCTGGGTGTATCTAGAAAAGACTGAACTAGATTTAAACAGAATATTTTCATGTCTGTATCACAAATTGTGCACTGCGAGATACATGCCAAAGTTTAATGAGGCAAATGAAACTTTTGTCATTATTTACCCTAATATGACTGATTTTATTTTTTTTTCTATGTTCATACATCTTTTTGCCATTTAATGAAAGTGAATACTGAATCTGGGCTGTCAAGATTGAAGATTTCTAGAAGAATATTTCAGCTCTGTAGGCCAATACAATGCAACTCAGTAGGGTCCAAAACTTTAAAGCTAAAAAGCACATAAAGGCAGCATAAAAGTAATCCATATGACTCCAGTGGTTTAATCCAGGTCTTCAGAAGTGTTATGATAAATGTGGGTGAGAAACAGATCAATATTTAAGTCTTTATTTACCATAAATATCCACTTTCACTTTCTTCTTCTTGTGTTTTTGGCGATTCGCATTCCTCTTGCATAACGCCATCTACTGGCAATGTAGGGTAATTTATAGAAAAAAAGGACTTCATTATTGATCTGTTTCTCACCCACAGCTATCATATCACTTCTGAAGTCATGGATTAAACCACTGGAGTGGTATGGATTACTTTTATGCTGCCTTTATATGCTTTTTGAGCTTCAAAGTTTTGGAACCAACAGAGCTGAATAATTTTTCTAAAAATCTTTGTTTGTGTTCTACAGAAGAAAGAAAGTCATACACATCTGGGATGGCATGAGGGTGAGTACATGATGAGAGAATTTTCATTTTCGGGTGAACTGTTCCTTTAAGATTTGTAACCATCCCTTTAAGCCATGTGGATGTTAGTTTGAATTTTTTCATTTGTGTGTGTGTGTGTGTGTGTGTGTGTGTGTGTGTGTGTGTGTGTGTGTGTGTGTGTGTGTGTGTGTGTGTGTGTGTAGCAGCATGTTTCCAGCAGTGTCATGGTCTTTAGTATCATAAAAGTAAAATGGACTGAATTAAAGTGTGTTTGAATTGGAAAGGCAGGTCTTTTTGACTCATCATACCAGCCTGCAGAGAGTCAGAAGATGAAGGGAGAAGCTGGAGAGTTCATTGCATTTTCCACCATAGCTCACTCTATACTCCATCTTGCCCTTTGGGCAGCTGTCTCATTGGCAGAAAGTGTTTTGCGCTGGCATAGTCATGGTGACTTTCCATCTGCCCTCTTTCACTCGTTTTCCTGGCATCTGTCTGCTTGTGTTACTCCTACTGTGTCATCTATTCAAAGAAAATAACAACGATGCCCATGACTAAAGGAACTGCTGTGTATATCACCAGGACAGGGCTGTTAGAAGATGATGTACCTTTCTTAAAGTACACAGAACCATCTGTCCTGATTAATCCCCTGTCGTAGCAGTTACACAATAACAGTTGTGAAGAAACAGAAGTTAATGGCTTAAACTCAGTAGTTTGTAATTTAGTTTTACATTACTTTTTATACAAACTCTTTGTAGCTTAGACATTTGAAAGCCAAGACAGCAGAAAAGTCTGGTCTAGTTTGCACTTAGAAGAGACCATCTGACTGACATGTAAAGTGACCAGCCACAGTTTGTGGGACAGGTTTCTTTGAATTGGAGTGACTGGTGTGAATTCATATCAAATCAATTCAAATAATGGCACTGCAATCTCATAGAACAGTTGTCTAGAATACACCACAAAAATTAAAAACAAAAAACAAAAACAAAAAATAGTTTACTTGTGACTAAATGTCTAACAAAATAAAATTAAATTGAAGATTTTATGCCACTAAAATAAAATAAAATGTATCATACTACTATTAAACAAAAGTATACAGTATATACAGAGCAGAATGAAGTCAACAGTACTCAAACAATGGTGAGGTTAGCTGGGTTCTTAGCTTCAAAATGCTAGCTTTGATCCCCATTAGAAAACAAATCAGTGTGCCAACAGCAGCCCAAAACCCAAACAGTAGCGGATGTGGATAAGAGACTGCAAAAAAAAAAAAAAAAAACGTTTTCCATTGAGCACCCCTCCTTCCACAACCATCACATGAAAAGATGGCCTCTCTTTGCTCTCCTCAAGAAATGAAGAGGAATGTTAAGCACAGCTTTAAGAAGATTAGGCAGCATCTCAACACAGCACATGGCTTTCTCTGGACATGCCAAAGGGTCTTCCGAAAGATAAGTGTGTTGGATCTTTCCGGATTTCAGGCAGGGTTAGCTCACAATGCCTCCGCCCTCTTTTGTGAAAACACCATCCGTTAACTTTAAAAAATCATTTTCTTAATAGAGCCTAGCGTATCATGATTTTCTAAAGTCTCTACACCATCAACCCATTGCAGAATAACTTTCATTTGACATATCTACTGCCTCCTTGTGAAACCTTCCAAGCACTTCTGAAAGTAGAAGACCATGTAAAATTATTTCCAAATGGCTGCCTTTGTATTGTGATGCACATGTCTTTAAGCTGTGAACTCTTTGCTGATTTTGATAAAGAAGCAGTAACAATAAAGTTGACATTGCTGCTGATATTTAAAATTGAGTATTAACTGAATTGAAGCAATGTGTGCTTAATTAATATTTCATACATTATTTTATTGAACAACTGTGTTGAAAATGTATGCATCAAATATGATACAACAAGCTTTTGAGGTATATCTCTTAAACATCATTCCATTCTATCACATATCACTATAATAAAAATACAGAATTTCAAAATAATTAAATATATATTTTTCTAAGATATATTTCAAGTGGGAACTGCTGTGGTTATAAAAAAATAATTGTTTTCATTGCAAGCTAAGATGACGAAAAAAAAAAAAACACAGGGGCACGCAGCCTTGTGGGCGACCATGAAGCTGTATAACATCAATGAGAACTTGATCAGAGTCATAGAGGATGTCAACTAGGAAAAAGTCACCAGTGCAGTATATTTCAATGGCAGCATACTGTAGGTGACTGGTTCAGGACGACAGTCGGAGTCACACAAGGGTGCCTACTCTCACCGATGCTATTCAATATATTCCTGGAAAAAATTATGAATGAAGCCTTGGAAGACAACAAAGGCTCTGTAAGCATCGGAGGTAGGACAGTGACAAACCTGAGATTTGCCGATGACATTGACGGACTAGCTGGGAATGAAGAGAAGATCACCAATTTGGTGGAAAGGCAAGACAGAACATCGACAGATTTCTGATGCAAATTAATGCAGAAAAGACAAATTTGTTGATGGACAACGGCAATGGTATCGGCACCAACATTAAGATCGGCGACAAAAAGTTAGATATGGTCCCCAAATTTAAAGTACTTAAGCGCTATTGTGACGGGCCCGAAGTAATATCCAGAATTGCCCAGACAACAACTGTTGTCACATGTGAGTCGTGGATCCTGACCGCTGAAATTGAAAAGTGAAAACAGGCAACAGAGAGGAGATTCTTACGCATTCCCCTTGGCATCTCTTACAAGGATGGTAAATGGTCTGCACTTATATAGCGCCTTCTTAGCAGTATTCAAAGCTCTTTATACTGCGTCTCATTCACACACCAATGATGGCACAGCTGCCATGCAAGGCGCTAGCCTGCCATTGGGAGCAACTTGGAGTTCAATGTCTTGCCCAAGGACACTTCGGCATGTGGAGTCGTGTGGGCTGGGACTCGAACCACCAACCCTGCAATTAGTGGCCAACCCACTCTACCATCTGAGCCACAGCCACCCCTAGGATCACAACACAATCCGGCAATCCATCAGGCCGTACAAAGATCTCCTGTCTATTGTGAAAAGGCAAAAGTTGAGGTGGTTTGGACACGTAATACGTTCCAATGGTCTTGCGAAGACAATCCTGCATGGGACTGTGCCAGGAGGAAGAAGAAGAGGTGGCCAAAGGAAGAGATGGGATGTCAACATCCGTGAATGGACGGGTTTGTGACTACGCGACACAATGAAAAAGCAAGAGGACTGAGAGGTTGGATAGAGATTCATGTGGTGCCCCAGTGGTCTAAAGACTAAGGGACTGAGGATGAAGAAGATTTCTACACCGTGGCATGTATCGGCTTAAGGGGATAGTTTACCCAAAAAGGCAAATTCTCTTAACATTTACTCACCCTCATGCCATCTCAGATGTGCGTGACTTTCTTTCTGCTGCAGAGCACAGAATTAAGATTTCTATAAGGTTATTTCAGCTCCAGGGCTGGACTGGTAATCTGGTATACCGGCATTTTCCCTGTGGGCCGACGCACTTTGGGGCCGATCAGGAGCGGACTTGCCATCGGGAGAACTGAGTGGGCCGGTGGGTCGGCCGCGAAATGGGCCGAATGGACCACGAAAAGCTAAAATGAGCCGCCGCGTTATACAAAACAAACCACAAAACGATTTCCGATGTGATATGACGATATGACCAATTATCTCATATGTCAGGCTTTGAAGGTTTAATCAGTATTTTGGATTTGTCTTACAGTACATTTTTTTTTTATTAAATAAACATCCTTCAAGCAGGGCCAGGTTGAGGGGACTGCGACCGCCAGGCATCAAAGTGGAGATTGGCTCACTCAGTCCAAAGCAAAAAAAAAGTCTTTGAGCGCAACCTCATTAAAGTCCACTTGGTCTGCCAGAGCACAAAATTCCTCCACGTAATTCTCCAGGGGTTGAGTCCCCTGACGAAGATGCAGGAGCCAAACTGCTGGGTCCATAATGGGTGGTCTAGTATTCTGTAACATTTGTAGCTGGTAATGGCAATGATGATGACACGATGACGATGACGTGAATTGAAGAACCCAATTGCAGTTTATTTACAATCGTGAAATCCCTAACTCAACACATGAACTAAACTAGACTTCAACATGGCTTGACTTCAACATGGCTTGACTTCAACATACATCAATACTAGACAAGAGACAATGGCAAACATTAGGGCTTAAATACATGGACATGGGGAAACATATGCCAATGAACAAACAGAACTCTAAACAAGATAAGACAATAAACTAAAACCAATGAAAAACTAGAACTGATAACAAAGTAATCAAACAATGAACCAATGAAAACAAGACACATGAACATGGAGGGAAACAGGAAGATCAAATGACAAGGAAACAGGAACAAAACATGACAGGAACTTTTCAAAATAAGAGACGTGAAAAACAGGAACCAACAGAATAAACATGAAAATAGTTTGCAAAACAGAACACGAGATGTTTTGAACACTATTTTATGTTATTTCTAGTAGTTTGGTAGTATGCTATTTCGAACCAGGGTTGCCAACTGTCCCATATTAGTCGGTCCCATATGGGACGCCAACTGTCCCGTATTCAAGCAGCTAAACACCAGTCTAATGGCATGTCCCATATTGAAGTGTTCTGCATTCGTGTCGCAAAAAATTGGCAACCCTATTCTGAACAAAGCCAAACACCATCTATAGAAATATTGGCTATATTCAGAATAGCATACTTACACACTAGATCATCTTGAAAGTTCATACTACATCCTGCCAGTCCACCACAAAACCCACCAGTCATGTTTTATTCAGAACATGTAAAAATCTAGTTTTCTCATACAAGTTGTATAGCCAAAATATCTGTGTAAGACCAGGGAATCTAGGGATACATTACAGCTTGTGACTTGGCTCCAAAACAGCACAGACAACAGGCACTAAATCAAGCTACAGTAAGTTAGTGGAATATCAAATTCACAGGTCATTTGAACTAACCACTCACAGTATGAGCCAAACAGAGATAAAAACAAGTTAGTGTGCCAAATCTGGGATGATAGCATTGTGTAAAATGTACATTGCTTTATCTGCGTGACCACCCTTTTGCCAAAACATTGAGCACAAGCCCTCAGTAGTGACCTTACTCTGCACCCTAACAGAGGAAACACCCCATGCAGACATCTTATATATGGCCATAAGAACATACACTGTATATATCAAATTATAGTTAAAAAATGTGGACATGTATGTGTATATTTTCAATTACACCATTTGTTTGTGACATATATTCTAAAATGCATGCACAAACAGGCATGTGAACATGATTGATCACTTATACAATCTAATATTTATATCCATATGAGTGATGTGTAGGAATTCATTGAACTATAGGGGGCATATACACTCACCTAAAAGATTATTAGGAACACCATACTAATACTGTGTTTGACCCCCTTTCGCCTTCAGAACTGCCTTAATTCTACGTGGCATTGATTCAACAAGGTGCTGAAAGCATTCTTTAGAAATGTTGGCCCATATTGATAGGATAGCATCTTGCAGTTGATGGAGATTTGTGGCATGCACATCCAGGGCACGAAGCTCCCGTTCCACCACATCCCAAAGATGCTCTATTGGGTTGAGATCTGGTGACTGTGGGGGCCATTTTAGTACAGTGAACTCATTGTCATGTTCAAGAAACCAATTTGAAATGATTCGAGCTTTGTGACATGGTGCATTATCCTGCTGGAAGTAGCCATCAGAGGATGGGTACATGGTGGCCATAAAGGGATGGACATGGTCAGAAACAATGCTCAGGTAGGCCGTGGTATTTAAACGATGCCCAATTGGCACTAAGGGGCCTAAAGTGTGCCAAGAAAACATCCCCCACACCATTACACCACCACCAGCAGCCTGCACAGTGGTAACAAGGCATGATGGATCCATGTTCTCATTCTGTTTATGCCAAATTCTGACTCTACCATCTGAATGTCTCAACAGAAATCGAGACTCATCAGACCAGGCAACATTTTTCCAGTCTTCAACTGTCCAATTTTGGTGAGCTCTTGCAAATTGTAGCCTCTTTTTCCTATTTGTAGTGGAGATGAGTGGTACCGGTGGGGTCTTCTGCTGTTGTAGCCCATCCGCCTCAAGGTTGTGCGTGTTGTGGCTTCACAAATGCTTTGCTGCATACCTCGGTTGTAACGAGTGGTTATTTCAGGCAAAGTTGCTCTTCTATCAGCTTGAATCAGTCGGCCCATTCTCCTCTGACCTCTCGCATCAACAAGGCATTTTCGCCCACAGGACTGCCGCATACTGGATGTTTTTCCCTTTTCACACCATTCTTTGTAAACCCTAGAAATGGTTGTGTGTGAAAATCCCAGTAACTGGGCAGATTGTGAAATACTTAGACCGGCCCGTCTGGCACCAACAACCATGCCACGCTCAAAATTGCTTAAATCACCTTTCTTTCCCATTCTGACATTCAGTTTGGAGTTCAGGAGATTGTCTTGACCAGGACCACACCCCTAAATGCACTGAAGCAACTGCCATGTGATTGGCTGATTAGATAATTGCATTAATGAGAAATTGAACAGGTGTTCCTAATAATCCTTTAGGTGAGTGTATGTGGCTATACTTCTCATCTATTCAGTTTTTGAAGACACTTGAGAAAATTGTCTAATGCTAATAGATCTTTCACATTGCAAAGCTAGTCGTGTTTTCCTATACAATTTAAATGGGTATTGCACAAAAATACCAAATAAATTACAGGAAAAGTCCATCAAAAAAGGGTTCAACATTGCTTGGTGTCTGACTAACCTATCGTGATAAATCGCCTCACTGTTTGACTTCAGCTTCCCCTTGAGGCTAGCTTTAGCTCTAATTAGCCCTTCCCCCAGTGGAACTGAGCAAAGCACTAGCAATTACAGTATTTTTATCTCAGAAATGATACATAATGTAAACCACTGTCTCCTGATAGCTCATTGTGGTTTGATGAAGGGCTGCAAGTGTGTAGATTTTCCTAGAAACCTCTTGGCAAGCGACGAAGAGTGTAAATGGTTTCCAGAAGGGAATGGATCCATTTTGAAGAATTTAAACAAATGTACCAAATGTAACTATAGTTAGCATTTGAAACAAGTGGGATAAACAGAGAACAGTAATTAGTAGTGCATGCGAAAGCAAGCACAACTTTCCTTACACATATATAGGGTAAGCTCGAAACTTTTTGCAAGTACATGAACACAGACACTTCTAGCAATTTTAGCAAGTGCAATTCATAGCACAAATGATTTCAGTAATTGATTCCAATATCAATTCCAACACTAATTACGATACCACAGCAAAGATGAATACTCTGTAATTCAATATGTCAACATTGTTCCCAGTTCTCAAGCACTGAGAGCCATTAAATATATTATAAAAATGGTTAAATCTATAATCCAAAAATGCATAAAGTATTAAATATAATTATATCCATCAACCCCTGCGATGGACTGGCGACCTGTCCAGGGTGTCCCCCGCCTTTCGCCCAATGTTAGCTGGGATAGGCTCCAGCCCCCCGCGACCCTGTACACAGGATAAGCGGTTGACGATGGATGGATGGATGGATGGATATCCATCAACTTTTCAGCACATGCTTCACGTCTTTCCACTTTCAGGGTTACAGTTATAGGCACGTTACTCAATGCAAATGGTAATGACGTTTCAAATTGGATTTCTAGGGGTCGTTGCGTGCAACAGGTCTAACTGATTTTCAGCATCTTGTGCCATGAGCCCACTGAAGTCATGTCAGGTTTAAAGACCTTAAAATTTTTAGAAATCCTCTCGAGACATTGTTGTGATTAAGATTGTGTTATTTTTGAAAGGAACAGTCTCTTAGAGGAGCCCTTTCTGAAAAAGTTTTGTGTTCCCTTGCAATTAATTAACCATGGTTTTACCACTGACATGCGGTCTGGGTAGGCAAACTAGGCACTACCTACCCTGCCAAAATTAAAAAATAAAATGTTTATTAAATAATAAACTTGTATTTATATTTTTACTTTTTATTCTTGTGATTTATATATGCAATATGTGTGTTATTCCAATTGTTTAGACGTTATGATGACAAATGTAGCAGTTACGCATAATCAACTAAAAACAATGGTAGAATAAGTAGTGCTTTTACAGTCCATTCATTGCAGACGACAAGCGGAAAACCCATGTTGCGCGCATGCGCACTTCGATCCTGTATTCTTTAACATGTACGGCAAAAAGCACAAATCTGATGTGCCTTTTGACGTAAATATGTTATGCCCGTAATCATCTCCGTTACGTATCAGACATGGACCAATTAAAATCGAGATATTCCTGGACATTTGCGTAGCTAACGTCATTACACAACAGCTAGCGTACATGCCTAATCCCCGCCAAATTCAAAATCAAAATGACAGCACCCGGCCGTAATCACGGAATTAAATTTTTTTTCCAAGCTCGATTTTAATTCCAAATATGAGTTAATTGCACGAGGGAGGTCTACGCCAGCCTTAGATGGACTAGTACAGCAAAAGGGCCCAAAAATTATCCGATCATTTCAAACTGATTGGTATGTAAGAAAAGATTGGCTATGTGGCTGTGCTAACAATCAGCGGCTGTACTGCTATCCCTGCCTGCTTTTTCAACCAGTCAGACTGTTTGGACTTCAGCGGGATATTGTGATTTGAACAACCTGCCCGCAGCTTTAACCAAGCATGAAAAGTCGTCAGCTCACATCCAGTGTCAAATTACACTGAAAACCTTTGGAAAATCTCGGATCGACCTTGCACTTGACGAGCAAAGGAAGCTGAATATAACCTGCACCACCACCACCACCACCACGCAATGACTGTTTTTAAGGTGACAATCTGTTACACATTTGAAGATTTACTGTATAATGAAGATTGTTGTATTGTATCTTCTGTTATAAAGATGAAGATTGCACATACAAAAATAAGCACATAATGTTGTAAAAAATAAACAACTTATGTTCTGTTATATATTCTGTGTTTTGACTACTGAATTTTGTATAATAATATCTAATGAAGATATATTAACAAAATCGTATATATTATATAAAACATATATAAAATACTTATACATTTCTTGATATGCCGCGCTTGTGCATAACGTTCACTGTTATTATGTATATTAGCTTAAACAATAAATCAGGTAATCTGGCTTTCATAACTCAGTGCCTAGCCTCTTTAAGACATCACCGCACATCACTGGGTTTTACTACAGTGACCATAGCTGAACGATGATATTTGGAGTAAAAACATAACTACACAATTTACCATGGTTGTACTAGAGTAATTATATTTTAACCATGTTTTTTTTAGTGAAACTATAGTAATAATACAGGGGGACAAATGAAGGTAAAAGGAATCATAATTTTATGGTTGCTATGGTTTTACTACAAATACCATGGTTCCTGAACAACAGTCTGCACAGAAGGATAAATCCTTCCATGAGTTCATTTATCCAAGAAACAAATTGATTTTCAACTATAACTTTAAGAACCTTTAAAGACAACCCTACTGTGAGCTACAGAGGTTGTTACATTTACATTTATGCATTTGGCAGACGCTTTTATCCAAAGCGACTTACAGAGCCCTTATTACAGGGACAATCCCCCCGGAGCAACCTGGAGTTAAGTGCCTTGCTCAAGGACACAATGGTGGTGGCTGTGGGGATCGAACCAGCAACCTTCTGATTACCAGTTATGTGCTTTAGCCCACTACGCCACCACCACTCGTTCATCGATGATATATGCTTCAGTTGAAACCATCTGTCTGCGTTATCTCAACCTTTTTTTTAATCGTGTTTGATTGCGGAATTCATGTTTAACAACTACATTACCCATGATACAGCAGAGAACAATCCACCAATCAGTGAACCGCTGCCAACAAAACCCTCGAAAAGTGCATTGGAGCAACCGCCCTCTGCCATGATGCACTGTGAATGATGTAATCGAGTCCGTCTTCATTCAACCTTAAACTACTTTATATATTTGAACATCTCTGAATATTTTGCAGTAAACTTAAAATATATTGTTTCTATACTTCTAATCAGCAACTTAAAATCAATTATTTTTATATATTCCCATCATTTTGTATTCAATGACATTATTTGCAATGCTTCATGGGATTGTAATTTGTGCCCTCATGAAAGACGGTAAGTACAATCTTGTATATTTCGTCTTTATGTCTGATTTTCAAATACATTTTTGCCTCCAAACAAAGTTTGCAATTTTGTGATTCTTCTCGGAGTTGGTTGGTTTGGTTCATGGCTCACAATTCTTTTATGAAGGAAAGTCTTTGGAAGAAATGTATGGGGAAAATACTTCCGGAACCCAGACTGCTGGAAAATGGGGCGGGGACTGTTGCGCTCTATTAATCCTTCGCTAAGCTCCGCCCAACTGTTTAAAGTGTTTTGGATAATTTTGGTAAAATCCTACTAAATATATTTAAAAAAAAGAATAATAATAAAAACATCACTCTGGTTGACTCACATTGGAAAACAGCAAATAGAGAAATGGCACCCAGCAACCGTTGCTAAGGCTGGATTGGTCAGAAATGCATTTAAGTTTGGGCTTTGTGAAGGGTCAAACATTAAAGACAAGAAATCAAATAAAACTAAACACCAAAAAAACTGTGTTAAGATGTGCATTTTGACTGAATTTGAACGTTTATTTGGTTGTTCGGGTGTGTAATTACGAAGTGATGGTACTTTTCACATCCCTAGACAAAGACGGCCAAGCATATGAAAGATGCCCAAGCAAGCACCACTAATAAAAAATGCTCAGCTTCACAAGGTCATATCTCCCTGTAAATATGTTAGTTGGTTGCACACACATGTCTGCAAATATGATTTAATTAGTTGGCAAGGTCTGGGCCTCTTGTGTTGTCTTTATCTGGAATACATCACCTGAGGTCAGTGTGAGACCAATCTCTTAGCTCACTAGTGAGGGAGTGTTGAATCACTGATTGCCCCTGACCTGTTGCTCTCTCTCTCTCTCTCTCACACACACACACACACACACACACACACACACACACACACACACACACACACACACACCCCTTGTGTTTACCTTGGATGGGGTGACCCATCACCTCCCCTGCCAGAGTCTTACTATCGCCACACTGACGATCCGCAGCCCAAGCATTACCCAACCCTGGCCCACAGGAAGCTCTGACACAAACCTGGAGCGCACTCACACTAATGCACATATTCCTCTTTTATTTTCCATTTTATAACATTTGCTTAAAAAATATTAAACTGCTTGTGTCACAGGACCAGAATGCCAATTTATGACTCAGGTTTAGTGCCCACTCTAAACTTAACCTTTATTGAACCCTGGTGACAGATGGAAGAAATGGGTAGTTAACATTACATACAGCTCTTAGTATTTTCTATGTTTATGTCTGAGTCTCTGTATGCTTGAGCACAAAGCACCAAGACGTTTCTGTTGTTAAAAATACTTTCTCTTTTCCCATCTTAAAGGAATATCCTACAAGTTCAGCTCCATTGACCGCATTTATGGCATAATTTTTATTAAAACCAAAATTCAAATGTCCCTCCTGACAAAAGCAAACATCAAGGTTACAGTTACAATCCATTTGTCTGTTTATTTCCCCAAAAACTGTAAACACCATGGCTCGGTGGGAAGTCAAAATGTTGCTCTGTTTGTGAGAATATCCCAACCATCCCAACGCAGTTATATTGACCCAAACAAATGCATGCGTTTGGGACGGATCTGTTTAGAAGACGGGTAGAAGACAAATTGGCCAAAAATAAATAAATAATGAATCTACTGCATGATGGAGACACGTGTGCAACATGAGAACAAAACCAGAGCCAGGCTGGTCTCAGGGTCACAGGTGAGATGATGACAGATTCAAAAGTGACACTAAAAATGTCCTGGTGGTGTAGAGGAAAAGGAAGTGGATAAATCTCACTCTTACATCCGTCAGGACAGTATGAACCTGTGCAGCAACTTCTCAGCCTAACGTCAAGAGTGTCAATGATAAACTATGAAGACACAAAGCAGAGAGGTGAAACCAACACAGACCTAATTCACTAAGACACCATTAACTTAAGGCAAAGTGTGTTTTTTCATTGTTAAATGAACGGTTTTCACTCTTTTTGACCAAAGGTTTTCCATGACTTTTCGGTAACTTTTTCAATTGTTTGTGATTGCTGGAAAAGCACTTAAAAAAATAAAATACTCACAAGGCATTTTTTGCACAACTCTTACCAGCATCATACACTTACCAACTTTGAAAATCACTGCAAAACCTGAGAATCACACACCAAACGACTGCAGGATCACACGCTACCTGACCATCGATCCGATCTGATTACAAACTCGTGCAAAAACACACATTACGAGCTGCATGACAGATGTAAACAAACATATTTCACAGGCTACTGTTGTTGTTGTTATTGCTACTACTACTCCTGTTCTGAGTCATGAAAGAAACAGGCCTAAGCGCATTTGGGTGGAAGACTTGATTTCCATTGGCTGCTCAGTCATGGAGCTTCATACACAAGATGACCTCTGTAGTTGTTGATAGTTGGCTCAAAAATATCAAACATGTTTGATGGTATCTGTAGAGCAGAGGAGGGCGGGGCCGGGCTGGAACAATGGACGCCAGGTCCCCAATCAGCCTGATGGGGGTACGCGAGGGATAAAGGTGGCTGGTGACGACAGTTCGAGAGAGAGAGAGAATTACAGGTAGCTGCTCTGTGTGTTGATATTTGTGTGTTTTTGGTTCAGTTTATCATTAAACTATTATTTATATGGCCAAGCCGGTTCTCGCTTCCTCCTTTCCATTAACCCCCTTACAGTATCATAGTTGGAGGGTAAGGAATCAGAGTAGTTACCGATCATATACAACGCAATTATCTGTTAAGTCTGTCAACTACAAAATCTGCAGATTGGAGCCGACTAGCACCGGCTGAATGCAAATCAAGTTTAAAGGGATAGTTCACCCACAAATTCTGATATGCTGCCATCCCAGATGTGTATGACTTTCTTTATTCTTCTGAACACAAACTAAGATGTTTTGAAGAATATCTCAGCTCTGTTGATCCATTCAATGCAAGTGAATGGTGGTCTGAACTTTAAAGTCTAAAAAACACATAAAGGCAATAATCCATATGACTCCAGTGGTTTAATCCATGTCTTCAGAAGTGATGTGATAGGTGTGGGTGAGAAACAGATCAATATTTAAGTCCTTTTTTGCAACAAATCTCCACTTTCACTTCCATATTCTTATTCTTTTGTTTTTGGCGATTCAAATTCTTCATGCATGTTGTCACCTACTGGAAAGGGAGGATAATTAATTGTAAAAGAATACCTTAAATATTGATTTGTTTCTCATCCACACCTATCCTATCACTTCTGAAGACATGGATTAAACCACTGGAGTCGTATGGATTACTTTTATGCTGCCTTTATGTGCTTTTTGAGCTTCATAGTTCTGGACCCATTAGACTTGTATTGTTTTGGCCTACAGAGATGAGAAAGTCCCTTGAAAGTCGTGTAGTGTTGTCCAGCCTTAAGTATGGGTTGGGACAACCTGTTTAAACTTTTTAAACTGTTTAAACAATCTATTTTTGGTGTTGTTGCAATTATATTTGGTGCCACTGTCATGTTAAATCCTATCCCATCTTTTTGCCTGACTAATGGTGTAGTTCAGCATCTACCAGCAGGAGATAACAACTGGAGCTAACAATCTAATTATTTTGGGGTAAAAGGCTCCCACATATCACCCTCAGGGGGGTTATAATGATATCATGAAGATGAAGGGACACTAGTTATAGGGCAAATATGCCAACGTAGGCAAATACTTTTAAGACAGCAATCTAATTTTTTGAGTAACAAATTAAAATATTGCTTATTCAAAATAACCACTTCTTAAAGGGTCATGACACCCCCTGTTTCAGCACAGTGGAGTTCTCACCACAGTTTCAAAAAATGCCAGCCAAAGTGGGCATGATCAGCAGCGGAGTGAGGGGAGAAGGGGTAGGGGACACAACAACTGTCTGAATTAGTCACTCAGCTTTAACTAATGCAGTTAACAGCATCAACTAGTCTCACAATTACTTGTAACGAAATGTACGAAGAAATGATACACTGTTATGTTAGCTCACAATACATTACACAGAATCCCACTGTTCATTTTATATCTGTAATTTAATGCGCAAATAAATGCCAAGCTGTGTACTCTGTATTGAAAATATGTGAATGTTTTTTACACTTTAATATATTTTGATACTTATTCCAAGATGTTGATTCACAAATATAAATGCTTATATTGGTTAATATACTCCCATTGAGGATGGATGGATGGATCGATAGTGTTTATGTCTGGGACAATCCAACCGCATCTCAAACGAGCCCCAGTTAGAGACAGTCCACCACGCCGCATATCACGTTAATAAATTAATTTGGTGTGAACATTTAAAAGGTTTTGTCATTGATCGAAAGCCTGTCCTGTCCCTCTGTCAGTATTACGGAGAGGCAGTGCAGTCTTGAACACTTGCAGCCCGGTACTATCAACACTCTCAACTGAGGCACTTGAGAGTTTGAAGCACTATCAATGCACTAAAGTACAACAATAGTTGTGACGTTGACCCGATGTTGATTTTAAACCAGGAAGAAGAAAATGGCGCATACATCCCTAAATTGAACACTTTCCTCTTAAAGTCTAAAGTCTTCTATCATGTGTAACGCATACATACCTGGTGACATCTCAGAAAATGTAGTTTAGCGTTTCATGACCCTTTAAAAGGGTTAACCATTTCCTCTTAATTTCAATCACATTTTGCATTTCATAACATCTTAATTATTCCATACACAAATGGATCTCTATTGTGATTGAATCAGTCAATGTGATGCCTCTTTGAAACATTTTTCATAACAAATCTATTTGCCCTACTTAAGAAAAACAGTGTGTTTAGTGTTCTTTACCCCCTACAACAGGGGGGCATTTTACTCCAAATACTATCCCTTCACTTATTGCAGTTATTGATATGTTAATTTATTTAATCACACTGAACAAAACCTGAAAATAAATAAATAAAAAATAAAATATATATCTTTTTTTTGTTTTTTGTTTTATTTTTTAAGATAAATTTGATAATTTCAGGGATTTTTCATTAGCTACATAAATTTGCAGTACTGTTACTGTGGTCGTTTTTGTTATTATTTAGTGTTAAAAAAAAATCTAAAGTAACTTACCCCGGCAACGTCCACACAACGATCCAGTTTTGGAAAATCTTTAAATACATTTTCGATGGAGACAAATTGTAGTTCCAGTGAGGATGAGAGCTGTAAATGATGCAAAATCAATGCATTTTCAATTGAAAACTTATTAGTGATGACATGTTCTTTGTTTCTGGCCTAACACATACACACACTGTGCTACTATACACATACTATAGTAAATCTTCTACCCACATGTGTAGCGAATATTCTACATACCATGCAAAAAACTTTAAAGCAGGCATTTTTTCGTTGTGTTTTTTCGGTTGATATGAAACATGTTGTGAGAGGGCTACTATTACAAAACATTTGGCTGAAGCGGAAAGTTAAAAGATGTGTGAAAAACAACGTTTCTCAACGCTAAGAATGCAATGAATGACTTTAGTTCTCGGATGACCAATTTTGCCTTGCTAGAACAAATTTGGAAGGAAAGGAGCATGAAGAATGCACCTATACAAGTTTTACATACATGTATGCTATGAAATGTAGATTCAACAACTTAGTATCCGTTTTATTTTTTCAAGTGGTGGATGATGACGTCGACCCAGCCCAAAACAACATAAGAATGCATAAATGTTCAAATTTAGACTGCAGGGTTTAGTGTCCTGATTACAATATTCACACACATGTTGCCTTAGATAACAAAATTAGGACATACTAGACAACCCCTACCCCTAAAATAAAACTATCGGCATTTTTTTTAAACATTATTTATTTAATGTTTGATTCATTTTTCCAACTGAGGACATCTCAGAGTGTTTTTGTCAGATTTAGCTCACAATTTATCCCAAGATTTTGTTCCCAAAGCATTGCTAAGTATGTACACACATGCACATCATATATCATAGATCCCCTTTAGTTAGGTGGTGCTGTAGATCATGTGAAACGTGTTTGGACAGATTTCTCTGGCACTGTGGACTGAACCCACACTGTTTCAATAACCACCCCACATTCTGCACATGTCCATTCATCATCATTACACAAACCTCACGGCTCAAGGCAGGTATTTCAACCTGTTGATGGAAATATTAGAAGCAGGACAACTTTAAGCAACAAATACTAGATTTCTCGTTTTAAATATGTTCTTAATATGCTTGCTGCGGTGAAAAGGTGTAAAAATGGGACGATTTGCCTGAGCTAAAGTAAAAATCAACATGCATTAAAGTCAATTTGAAATCCACGTATCTCAATAACAATGCTTCTTCTTAAAATATATTGTCATTTGCTATTTTTCTACTTTTCCCTTCTTTTCTTGAAAAAAAGAAGAAGCAAAAATCTGGGTTACAGTGAGGCACTTTCAATGGAAGTAAATGGGGCCAATCTGTAAACGTAAAAATACTCACTGTTTTAAAAATATAGCCACGAGATGTAAACAATATGCGTGTTAACATGACTTAAGTGTGATAAAATTGCTTACTAACCTTGTCGGTGTAAAGTTATATCCAATTTTACAACTTCGTTGCCATGACGACATACATACCACCATAAACCCTAAAACGATGATTTTGTGTTTTAACTGAAGATTTTATAAAAACAAAGCTTAGAAAAAAATTATTCACATTTTTGCCTTTAAACCCTCTGAAAATTAGCCCCATTCACTTCCATAGTAAGTGCCTCACTGTAACTTCGGTTTTTGCTTTATTTTTAAACAAAATGAGGAACGAGTAGAAATTAATTATTGTGGTCATCAACATTATGCCACTAACGCTGTCCTTTAAATATTGCTTTAATTAAAGTAAATAGGGGCAACTTTGATTTCATGTCGACATTGTGCATTGTGACAGGGTGGAGGGTGGGGCCGGGTCGTGATTCCGCACCCCTAATCGGGCTAATCAAGCCTCAGAGAGGGATAAAGGCCGACTGGAAGCTGCAGTGCGCGCGAGAGAGAGATTTACCGACAGCTGTCCGACACCTTTGTGTGTTTGTCTTTTTTTTTAAAGTCTTTTATTAAATATAAACTATTTATATTCTCAAGCCGGTTCTCGCCTCCTCCTTTCCATTAATCCCTTTACACTGGTGCCGAAACCCGGGAAGGAGGAGGGATGCTCTGTAGTAGAGTCCTCGCCACTACCATCCACCCCAAAGGAGCAGCCGCAGCCATCCGCCGGAGGACGGAGTATCCTGGCCGCCTGAGAGCGGACAAACGGCCGCTGACAGTGAAGGGAGAAGGGGCTCCAAACCGACCACCTGGGCGGTCAGGGCTGCTGCCAGGTGCGGAGAAGACCCCTACCAGCCTCTGAAACGCGGCGGGGTATGAGACCACTAAACGCGAGCGGGGAGGGGCTCCTGTTTCCCGAGAGTGCAACGGGGCGTTCCGTCTAGCAGGAGCCGGAAGACTGCCTCCGATCCATCCGGGGAGGCGCAGCTGTCGTCCGTTGGAGGAGTGGCCGAGGACCAAGTTACGGCGTATTGGAGAACCGTGAGTGAGTGTTTTTTTTCCCCCTCTCCTCTCTCTCTTCCACTGCCGCTCTGTGTTGGATGTGGCATGTAGGTGCCACATTTTTTTTTGTTTCCCTCCCCTTGTCCCCTCCCTCATCCAGGTAGACGGGGAGGGGGGAGGGGGTCGTGATTCTGCACACCCGGCCCCTAATCACTATTATTTATATTCTCAAGCTGGTTCTCGCCTCCTCATTTCCATTAATCCCTTTACAAGTATTTTTCTACTTTTTATATTACATGTTTTTAACACATAACACACGCATGTGTTTCAAGCACATCTACATATCACTTACAAAACAGCACGCATCAACACAATTTACTATGACATTATTAAAGGCTTTTTTGTCAGGCAATGATATTACAGTAAATTAAACAAACATTCTCTAGATTTGTTTTGAAAGCATCAATAATAATTGAGGAATCAGTCTTTTTAAGCTGTTGAATGCAACTTTATTAATTATAGTTTATATATTTCCTTCCCATGATCCGATCTCAAAATTGAGCGATGAACTCAAAAGTGCCGGCAGCGCTTGGAAACAAACAACAATGCACAAACAAACAGACTTTCGAATCACTCATAATTACCACTGACATTTATTCCTTTATATGCTTTGTTGGCTTTTTGCCCAAGTAGAGTATTAATGCATGCCTGCTTATGTTCACATTCTCAAAACAGAGTGCGTTATTGTAAATGAAACGCTTTGGATTTGTGGTGTGCTGACAATGAGAGTTGAACGTTTGGAATTTTGACTCTTGAACTTCAATCCAGTTTAACCTGAAACGACTCACCTGGCCCAAATAGAAGCTGTGCCACCAAGCATCCACCCTTCAGCTGTCTGTCTTCTCCTGGTGGAGGCAGGGCGGGACGGGGTCAGAGGGTGTCTGCCTGTAGATTCTCCACTGGAGGCCTTGTGGAAGCCGGCAGCAGTAATGAGCTCTTAATGAGGCTGTCAGTCAATCGCTTCTTGATGAACAAACTTGAAATCTGAGATGGGAGATTGAAAACATAGAGCTAAGAATTAAAGAGAGAGTTAATTAAAAGAAGAATGGGAAGAACAGGGGGTGGGTTAATGCGGTAAATGTAGTTTTTGGCTATTTAGGGCTATTATATAGAATCTATCATTAAAAAAAGTTATGGGATACTTTAATTAATGCTTAAATAGTGATGGTTCTGTATTTTAGGGGATGGGTGGTAATCCTAAAAGTAACTAGAGACATTTAGGCGAGGATATTCACCATGGGTGTTTCTTCAACTTTTGGCACTTTCGTGCCCCAGGGATTTATTTTCATTAAAATTATGAGATTTAATCTTTGTTCTTGTTGTTATATGAAGGTCTCACTAAAACATAATTAGACACTTTTTTCCATGTGTTCATTTGACATTTTTGGGTACTTTTCAAATGCCTTTTATCTAAAGATTTTACTCTTTTTTTTATTATTATTCTTGTCCCCCACCCAGACTTTCAATATTAAGAGCATGTCGGAGGCCTGGGTAGCTCAGCGAGTATTGACGCTGACTTCCACCCCTGGTTTCGTGAGTTCAAATCCAGGGTGTGCTGAGCGACTCCAGCCATGTCTCCTAAGCAACCAAATTGGCCTGGTTGCTAGGGAGGGTAGAGTCACATGCGGTAACATCCTCGAGGTCTATTAGTGGTTCTTGCTCTCAATGGGGCATGTAGTAATTTGCGAGAGTAGCATGAGCCTCCACATGCTGCGAGTCTCCACAGTGTCATGCACAGCGATAAGATGCATGAATTGACGGTCTCAGAAGTGGAGGCAAACGTTCTAATGTAAAACTACTTTTAAAAAATAGCATTCCTTAATATGTTATCTAATTGAATTACTGTGCTTCAAACAACATATGATTGCCTTTGTTTGCCCTGAAACGAGCGCATGAGGTAATGTTTGTTGTACTATCCAAACACTGCGCTAGCGAGGCTAAGATGCCAAGATGCTAAGCGTATAAACTCTCAACATAGTGGAACCGTGTATACAAAGTCGTGACTTGAGTAGCTTAATGGTGTGTTACGAGTCAGCACGTCTACAACATGCTGCTTTTTGCAAGATGGAGACCCCTCTGCTTTCAAATATCCTTGAGAAATAACAGTGGGTCTGTGGAGGAACGAGCTAGCTAAGAATGCGTTCTCTGTCCTGCTCTTGATGTATCCCCATCCAGGCCTGGATGTGACCCAGACACATACAAAAGCAAACATAGGGTGAGATGACAGGCAGGGAGCTTGATAATGGGAGGGGGTATTCTTGAATCAGGGTTGCCAGATCTGGCAAGAAAAACAATGAAAGGTGAATCAATCAAGGTTACAGGACGGGACTTACAATGTAAGTGAATGGGGCAAGTCCATAAACATTCAAATGCATACTATTTCAAAAATACAGCCACAAGACGTGATTCTAGTGTGATGAAATCAATTACTAATCCTATCTGTGTAAAGTTATATCCAATATTACAACTTCATTGACATGACGAGGTAATGCTGGTTAACCCTGTAACCTGGTAAAATGCTATAATGCCAGTTCATCCCTGATTTTATAACACCAAATATATGTCAACACATCAAATATTATTGTCTTGTAGCTATACTCTAAATCTTTTGGCCTCATTCACATCCAGTACAAGTGGAAACATACTCAGGCAGGTCTAGGCATAGAGTAATAATTTCTCAGCAAACAGAGCGTTTTGCTGCTGAGGAACGATACAAAGATGTTGCTTGATTCTGCTGCTTTCGGCTCTTTTTGATAAGTTTGACAGCTAATAAATCCCAAAATTCGAATGAAGGCATATGCTGTTTTGGTTTCACCCACACTTATAGTTTGCTCTTTGAAAGGTAATTCAGTCAGTGTCAGTTTGTACCTCTTCATTGAAGCTCATAACTCACTTTACATTTACTGTACATTAAGGGAGTGCAACAATGGTGAATTTGAGATGGATACTCGTAGCTCAACTGGTGCTAGAACAACAAGGTTTGATTCCCAGGGAAAGCGAGAACTAGTAAACTGTTTAGCTTACTTCAGTTTACCCAATTAAAAAGTGGGAAGAATCATGATGTTTTCTGTTTACTTTAAAGTTTTCCAACTAAATTTTAAAGCAGCCTTCAACAGATTTTTTTTTATTTATTTATTTTTTGACATAATTTATGATCATTTTGGGCCCTTGGGCAATTACATAGTATTTTACTGCAAATTACAAAGTACTACAAACAGCAGGTTTCACATACACTGCAAATAATGTCCATCATTTTGACAGTCAAAGAATATAAAAATGCTCCAGAAATTCTTTTTAATTGGTTAACGGTTTTATACACAAAAACAATTATCATATATTTAGCAAGACAATGCAAATAATTTTTCTGTAACATTTTTTTTTTTAAAATATTGTGAAATAACAAATATTTTAAATATAGAAAAAAAAAAAATTAGGTGTAAAAGGTAGGATTTTACCATATAATTAATGGTAAAAATATTTAGTACACTTAACAAGAAAATACATGTACTTCTTACGGTAAACTATAATTAAAATTACATTAAAAACAAAAGCCAGGCGTTCCAAGAAGTCCCTTCGTAACCCTTCACATTTCATTATATTTTACAGGAAAAATAATGTTTCTCCTGATTTTTAATATCAGTTATGTACATTGCATTCTTATATTTAATGTGTTATTTTTGTATGTAGTTTAGTTAATGGTTATTGTATTAATTTAGTGTCACATGTTACCCTGGTGATGTTTTCTGTTTGTGAGTGACACTGCACACACTCTATACACGTGTGTGAAGCGGACCAAGGAAGGGACGGAAACAGACGTCAGCTTAAGGGGTAAGCTTTATTTTTACACTTAATTTTCCTTTTGTCACACACAACTATTCTCTGCCTTGTGTCAGGCTCTCTCCCCATGCTCTGTGGCTGCCGGCTTTTTATCCGCTCTCCTCACGCTACTGCAATTAGAGACAGGTGTTAGACATAATTTAGCTCAGGTGTGAGCGCCCTTACCGCTTTTCTCTCCTGGACGGGCGCTTGACCACGCCCCCGCTGCCACATACCCCCACCGCCCGACTCAGGCCGGGGCGTCATCCGGCCTGCCTACCACTCCCCCCCCCCCATTCCTGGAGAGGAAGTCAGCGGCAGCCATCTGTACCCCTGGTCTGTGGACCACCTTGAACTTAAAAGGCTGGAGGGCCAGATACCAACGGGTGATCCGGGTGTTAGTATCTTTCATGCAGTGGAGCCACCGCAGTGGGGCATGATCCGAGCAGAGGGTGAAGGCCCGCCCCAGCAGGTAGTATCGGAGGGTGAGGACCGCCCACTTGATGGCCAGACACTCCTTCTCTACGGTGCTGTACTTAGTCTCCCTCAAGGAGAGCTTCTGGCTAATGTACGTCCAATTCTTCTCGAACTACTTTCTTTTTATGTTCGGGCAAGCGATAAGGGCGGCAACGTACCACCACGCCCGGCTCGGTCTCGATATGGTGATGTATGATGTCTGTGCGGCCCGGTAGCGGAGAAAACACGTCTGCAAACTCCTTTTTTAATTCGGAAACCTCTGCGAGTTGGCGCGGTGAGAGGTGGTCTCCACAAGGAACCGGGGTGTTGAGATTGTGGGCTTTGTTTACCTCCGGTCCGAGCTCTGCCCTCTCCGGAACTACCGTTGCCAACGTGACAGAGGCCGCCTCTTCTCTCCACAATTTCAGGAGGTTGAGGTGATATATTTGACACGCGCCCCCTCTATCGGTACATTTAACCTCATAATCGAGATCCCCTACTCGTCGTGTGACCTCAAAGGGTCCTTGCCACTTGGCGAGTAATTTAGAGCTCGATGTTGGGAGTAATACGAGTACCTTATCTCCCGGTGCAAATTCCCGTAGCTGAGCACCCCTGTCATACAGCCGGCGTTGGCGTTCTTGAGCCTGGAGCAAATTCTCCTGTGTTAATTTCCCCAGTGTGTGGAGTTTTGCTCTAAGATCAAGAACGTATTGAATTTCGTTTTTACTATTAGAAGGTCCCTCCTCCCAAGCTTCGCGGCTGCGTCTGGGGCGGCCTCCTGGCTGAGGAGGCTCCGGATAGCAAGCCGGTCCTCTGCTTGAGCCCGCATTATCTCAAAGAACCGACGATCCTGGTCCTGTCGGAGCTCCAGCAGAGAGTGTTGGTGGCTCTGATGGAGAGTAGCGAGGGACTGGAGGACTTCCGCCAGCTGGGAGGACTCTATGGGGCGACTCTGTTCCATAACTTGGAACAAAAAAGATGTTCCTTCTATTCCCGGGTTTCGGCACCAGTGTGAAGCGGACCAAGGAAGGGACGGAAACAGACGTCAGCTTAAGGGGTAAGCTTTATTTTTACACTTAATTTTCCTTTTGTCACACACAACTATTCTCTGCCTTGTGTCAGGCTCTCTCCCCATGCTCTGTGGCTGCCGGCTTTTTATCCGCTCTCCTCACGCTACTGCAATTAGAGACAGGTGTTAGACATAATTTAGCTCAGGTGTGAGCGCCCTTACCGCTTTTCTCTCCCGGACGGGCGCTTGACCAAGCCCCCGCTGCCACAACGTGTATTAATTATTGCTCCTGGAAGGGTCACTCTTGATGGTATTCATCAAGTGACCTTTTTAGTTACTAGTGGTTAACAATATATACAGTAAAATACACAGGCATCAAAATTATATCCCGTAAAGCATGAAATGTGGTCTCCGTACGCACTTTGTACGGTAAAAGTTTAGCAACCACAGCTGCCAGCATTTTATCGGAAATTTAACATATTCAGTGTACAAAAAGTACATTGATGGTACCAAGATGCTATTGGATGGTATTAATACTATGGTACTTTGATATTTACAATAGTACAGTACAATTATAATATTCCTATATCAGGATATGTACATAGTAGTCCAAAGTACTTGATAGAATACTGTGGTAATACCATCATTGCAATATTTAAAACACGGTATTACCATGGTACCATGCCCAAATACAATGGTATTTCTTTGTAAGGGTTTAATATCCATTACATTGTGTTACAAGTTGCTTTTTGGAGCACGACTGAAATAGAAATAGGTAGGCTATTATAAACCTGGTAAAATCAACAGAGTAGAGAGGTTGATACATTCATAAATCATTACCTCTTCATTTTATTACCTCGTTGTCAAAAACTAGTGTTACCATCAGCCCTATAAATGTAGACATTCATAAGCCATGTGTTCAGTATCTAAAAATCTGCCTCAGGTTCTGGAAACTATTAGACACTTATTGTCACAAATTATTTACTGTATATGTGATATATGGGCCATTCTATAGCAAAACAAGAGGGGCTGTTTAATTAAATATTCCATAAGATATTCTATTCCATCATTGTCCACATTATAAAGGTGGCAAGTCCAAAGCACGCAATGTTCAGTACATGTGCAAATATACACAACAGCAGCTGGCCCATGAGGAAGAATAAGTATTTTATAGACTGCCATCTCTGTTGATTCAAGTGCAGAGCGCACAAGCCAGGGCACATACGACCTCATGAACACATATGACTCTTTTATTCACCCATTAAATGTTATCAGCCAATGATCCCACTGTAAAACAATTCAGAGTGAGACTGTAGAGTAATGTGGTTTGTGTAATGTTATTGATAGGATTGGGGAGAAAGAAGTGTCAATAGATCATAAACAATGGACCCTTTTTACAGTTTCAAGTTTGAAACATTGATGTTCTGTAAACAACAGCGCGATTAATAGCACAATGTCACGGAATTTGACATATTTGTAATTAAATCGATGCATAAATGCTCAATTGGTAAATAAAATAAAAATCATGATATGTCCTAGTATGATGATTAAACCACAAAAAGCTGAGACTGAATTAAGCAAATAGACTATACGATCTGCATGAGCTGCGCGCTTCAACAGTAAATGAGTGTGAGAAGCTGCTGCTTATGCAGTAACAGCATCATGAATCTCACATGCACACTTTGTATGTATTAATGACAAAGAGCAGACCTCTTTATTCACTGTGAAGTGCGCAGCACACGCAGACTATTTATATAATTAATTTTGTGGTTTAATAAGCACATTAGTCTATATAGCTAACTGCTTTAGCAGAGGTGAGGTAAACATCTGGTTTTCAGCCAAAACGGCAAAATAAAAAGCTCTATTTAATTAGATTTGTGAATTTGAAAAAAAAAAAAAAAAAGTGACAGAATTATATTACTTCTTTTCAGTAAAATGAATAAAAAAAATATTCAATCTTGTAGTAATGATAATAATGCAGTATATCAATAATAACTACAGAATATTTACATTTTTTACATTTATGCATTTGGCAGACGCTTTTATCCAAAGCGACTTACAGTGCACTTATTACAGGGACAATCTTATTAGTGCACTTATTACAGGGACAATCCCCCCGGAGCAACCTGGAGTTAAGTGCCTTGCTCAAGGACACAATGGTGGTGGCTGTGGGGTTCGAACCAAAGACCTTCTGATTACCAGTTTACCAGTTATGTGGTTTAGACCACTACACCACCACCACCACTCCCAGAATATTTAAGCAATATCTCAAGCAAGAGTTTACAGTGCCGCAGCTGTGCAGCACTCTATTTGACCAAAATTATAATAATAATAATAATAAATGATAATTAGAAAAAAAATTACCCATGGAGTTGCAAGTTTGAATCCAGGGCGTGTTGAGTGACTCCAGCCAGGTCTCCTAAACAGCCAAATTGGCTTGGATGCTAGGGAGGGTAGAGTCAAATGGGGTAACCTCCTGGTGATCACGATTAGGGGTTTTCGCTCTCAATGGGGCACGTGATAAATTGTGCATGGATCGCGGAGAGTAGCATGAGCCTCCACATGCTGCGAGTCTCCGTGGTGTCATGCATAAAAAGCCATGAGATAAGAAGCGCGGATTTACGGTCTCAGGAGCGGAGGCAACTGATTGAGGTGAGTAACTGCACCACCACAAGGACATACTAAGTAGTGGGAATTTGGCATTCCAAATTGGGAGAAAAAGGGGATAAAAAAATAAAACATAATTTGAAAAATGAAATAAAACACATTTCATATGGCCCTTTATACCAGCTCCATGTCCACAATGATGTGGCGACTATCACCTTTATTCGACCTTTCAGTCTGGTAACTCTTCCCAAAGTAAACAATAAAAATAGCCATTTTTAGAGAGGTTTAAAAGTTCCTTTGTCCACCATAAGCCATTATACTACACAGTCTCAGGTGAATATTCAGACGCTCAGGCATGTTGTATTTGAAGAGACAAAGACTAAAGACAGTTTATGTGGTTGTTTAGTCAGGTCAACTCTTGGGCAGAATGCTTGCTTCCTTGTAACTTTGCTGAAAATTACTCTGTTGTTAGTAATATTCTGTCACCACGCAAACAGACAGCAGTAAATTTCACAATGTAGATATCAGTTTTGTGACATGCCCTCTAATTGAGTACCTACAGAGACAGGTTAATTATCACAGCCAGCCATTAGTGAATAGGACAAACAAATTCTACAACATAATGTATGCTTTCAACACTGTCTAGGTCCAAACATTCTCCAAACATTCCCAGAATCTCAATAAAGGCTTAGTTCTCAGAAATGTAATTGAATTCAAATATGGTGCATCAACCCTTTTGGAAAGTCCAGCTTTGTTGGTCACCAGCATATGTTGTGTTTTAAATGCTGGTCCCTGGAATGGGATGCTGATTTAAAATGTTTTACATTGGTCTAAGCTAGATCTTGGGTTCCCCCAGGTTGGTCAACTTTCAAAATACAGTGGATTTTTCCATTTTGTGTGCAAAGGTGTCCTTAAGGGTTTGACCTGGTTCTTCACATCAGTAAGTTTCTGTAGGTCAGCCAAGCTGTGAGAGGAGATCGGAGGCTGCTTCTGATTAGAGAACACCTCTTTTCCCAGCACTGAAATTTGCTATCTGTCATGTCACTGCCTGGCTTGCATTACCTTTAGTACCTCCTCTTGTCCTTCTCTCCGCCTTCATTCATCTATAAACAAGAGTGATTGAAACATTCTCCAACCACACATGCTACAGGTATTCAGACCTTTAGACAATTTTGCCTCTCATTATACTGAATTACAAATCCTATATTGACATTTTATCCTTTGTATAAATTCCGAATTTCAATGTTTAAAATGAGAAGTTTTAAATGTATTTTATGGACTTTTTGCCTCTCTACAACATGCCATATGACATAGGACCAGGAATGGAGAAACTGCATACTGTTTTTTTACATACTATTTAACAAAAACAGCAGAACACAAACAATATGTACCTCACTAGTTCAATAGTATTCCATTACAAACATAGCCAGAAGTTTGAACATTTACCATTGCCTACTGCATACTGTTTTACATGCTATTATTTTAAAAGCAGTAGGCAGTATACTATATATTCTGTACTTCACAGTATGCAGTATGCTAGTATTCCATTCTAAACAGTTTTACGTACTATTTAAATACAATAAAACTAGGCATTATACTATATACACTGCATAGTACACTGCACAGTATGCTAGTATTCCATTTTCAAGATTTATCATTATCTACTACATACTGTTGTGCATACTACTTAAAAAGTAGTAGGCATTTCACAATATATACTTTGCAGTATGTAGTATGCTAGTATTCCATTCCGAACATTTATCATTACCTACTGCAGACTGTTTTACATATTTTCTTCCCCAAAACATTAGGCCTCATACACACTGTGCAGTATGCAGTATGCAGTATGCTTGTATTTCATTCTGAACTGTTTTACATATGATTTTATTAAAAGGTATCACACATTATATACTTGTATTCTATTCTGAACATGTTTTTTAAAAGCAGTATACTGTATATTCTGTACTGTGCAGAATGTGGTATGCTAGTATTGCTTTCTAAACATAGGCAACACTTTTAACACTGCCTAATGTGACCTGTTTTACATACTAATTTGTAGGCAGGAGTACACTGTACAGTATGCAGTATGCCAGTATTCCATTTTGAACATAGTCAGAACTTTGAACATTTATCATTGCCAACTGCAAACTGTTTAACACACTTAAAAAACAAACAAAAAAAAAAACCAATAGGCATTATACAGTACATACTGCTAGTATGCAGTATGCTACGATTCCATTCGAAACATTTATCATTGCATACTGCATATTGTTTTACAGTACATGTTTTTTTAAATTGTGCAGTACACTTAAATATGTGCACTTACAATAAATAAGCATTTATTCTTACCTATACTGCACACTGTTTTATACCATTTTTTGAAGTAAGCATTATACAGTATATACTGTGTAATATTCAGTACGCTAGTATTCCATTTGGAAAATGTTTCACTACCTGTACTGCATACTGTTTTACATACTATTTTAAAACAAAAAACTAGGCATTATACTATATACACTGCATAGTACACTGCACAGTATGCTAGAATTCCATTTTTAAGATGTATCATTATCTACTCCATACAAAAAAAAAAATAGTAGGCATTTTACAGTATAGACTTTGCAGTATGTAGTATGCAAGTATTACATTCCGAACATTTATCATTTCCTACTGCAGACTGTTTTACATATTTTTTGAAGTATGCATTATACAGTATATACTGTGCAATATTCAGTACGCTAGTATTCCATTTTGAAAATGTTTCACTACCTGTACTACATACTGTTTACATGCTATTTTTTGAAGTAGGCAATATGGTCGTTTTTGTAACATAACCATTGTCTGAGTGGTTTGATGTAGCATCCACTAACTGATAATTGTACTAGTGGTGTCATACGAACACTTTGATATTGTTTTGTAACTTAGAAATTCCCAAGATCACTAACTTTTTGGAATGCTCTTTATTCTTTATTTTCTCCGCTGTCTCTTCGATTAAAAACCTCAGTAGAGATGCATTAATTGTAGAGCTCTTATATGAAATAGTGGTGCTTGTTTTAATGATTCACAGCAGTGGCCATGTGCTTATTCATTATTTTTAATAATGTTTTAATCTACACTGTGTGAGTAAGAATCTAGGAGCAACACAGCAATGCAATATTATACAAAACCTTATTTTCAAATTCTAGAATTAATTTAATTTATTTCATATACTGTATGTTTATACAGATAATTATTTATGTTTTTATATATATATATATATTCTTATTTTTATGCTTGATGTCAAAGCACCATGTTCAAAACATTTGAATGGTAGTGAATTGTACATATTTATAAATTATTTTATATTTATATACTTATTTATTTGATTCTGAACAATGTCACATTTAAAATAATGAAAATAAAATCAAACTTAGATAACTCCGTTTCAATGTAGCATTTGTCATTCAGGGACAGGGTGTTTTATAAAGACTGTATATATACCAGAAACTGACATTCTTAGGTTTGCAAACATCACTGGTTTGCATTTGAATCAAAGTGAGCTAACAGCCAGCACTGGCTGTTCTCTAGAAAGGAAGGAGATATTAAAGTAATTTGAACCGGCACAAAGGGGAGCTCGATAACTCAAATGGGCTTCCAGGGAAGGCAGACAGGACCGCTTTAATAACCAGGTGAACAATGCTGTAAAAATTGCCTGGAACTTGAAGCCACGTTCTCACAGTCCCTCCCCTCGATATCTTTCAAGACCGAATTGAATCAGAATTGGAGTTTTGTGGTTTTTAGTCCATATCTGATAGCATTGAGGCAATCTCTATGCTAGCATACTCTAAATAGGAACATCCCTCCCCTTCAATTTTAAACATAATCTGCTCAACTTTTCAATGCAAGATGCTTTTTACACCCATAATGGTTTAGTTACAGAGTCTAGCATCCAGGAGCTTCCTACACCATGCCAACTAGCCAAACTCTGACCCCTTGAGCAGCACATGTTGGCACAAATGCACAGATGAGCCGGGGTCATAATGCTGTGTTATTATAGAGACAAGATCTCAGAATGGCCGTGATGTATGAGGGTTATCAGCTGGCCAGAGTCTCTGTTCTGAACAGTGATAAAGAAGCTTTTAGCTCGGTGTGGGTGAAGACTAAATGCATCAGTCTTGTGGGAGGACGGCAAAATCACAGGCCAAAACATTGGCACAACTTCAGAAAGTTAGTTGTAGCACATGGTGCTATGGTGGTTTCATTACTCTTTTCCTAAATCAAACTACAGTGTAATTTTGACCACTAAAATGTCTTTTATCTTTCCTCCATATCACCTTATTAAATTAAATGTCTAATAATGAAGAATAGGGTTAAAATGCTGAGGTCATTTGGGATTTTCTAAAAACAGACAAATCAATTTGCTATCTGTTTTGGTTAGGCTCAGTTGAGGTTCACTTCTGTTTTGCCACAAGGTGGCACTGCAGAGCAAATTAATTTTAAAGCCTACCAAGGGAGACCTATGTGATATTTGTTTCAGATTTTTTATAAAATTATATTCATCTTCCAAACCTAATTTTAGATTGTTTTCTGTTGATGTAAATTCCCGTCTTGCCTCCTCACAGAAAATGTCTAGACCCCTGAATATCAAGGCATCCACAACATATAATATTCTTAAGACGAGCATTAAAGAAATGTCATTTTGATTACTAAAATGTTTGATATTGGGGTCAATTCACATAAATGTACTGTATTTGATAGTATATTGTAATGTCTTTATGTCCTCAATGTTGATATGTTCTTGTTTGCTACAGTAAAATAAGGTCCAGTAAAGGACAAAATTGATATCATTATATATATATACATAAGAATAATATATTAACAGCCATTATGTTTTAATGGCCAAGTTATCAGTCAGATAAACAGTAAAATTGCCCGATCTTTGATTAATTTGGATAATCACATTTTTAATGATCAAAATATTTTAAAGTTCCTAGCCCGGACAAAACATGGGCTTTTAGTGAAACAATACTTTCTCATACTCAAAGATATAAAAACAAAATAGCACTCAAATTACAGCCACTAACTGCTTTCACCGGATGGAAATAATGGACTAATGTGAAGCCAAACGCAATTTTTTTAAAATGATAATTTATATCTAAGACAGCTAGAAAACATTGCTGACATTTTTTTGAATGTGGATATTTGATGCATTCTGCGCTAAAAAAACAACAACAAAAAACGCACATTCATGCCAACATTAGGCACTGTTAAAGGAATAGTTCACCTAAAAATGAAAATGTACTCGTCCTCATACCATCCCAGATCTGTATAACTTTTTTCTTCTACTGAAGATTTTTAGAAGAATATTTCAGCTCAGTAGGTCCATACAATCCAAGTCAACAGTGTCCAAAACTTAGAAGCTAAAGAAAAAGCATAAAAGTAATCTCCAGAGTTTAAATCAATGTCTTCAGAAGTGATATGATAGATGTGGGTGAGAAACAGATCAATATAATACAAACATTTTTACTAGAAATATCCACTTTTTGTTTTTGCCGATTCACATTCATGCATATCGCCACCTACTGGCACAGAGGAGAATTTCTAATAAAAAAGGACTTAAATATTGATCTGTTTCTCACACACAGCACTCATATTTCTTCTGGAGACATGGATGTAACCACTGGACTCATATGGATTACTTTCATGCTGCCTTTGTGTGCTTTTTTGAGCTTCAAAGTTTTGTACCCTGTTGACTTATATTGTATGGACCTACATTGCTGAGATATTCTCCTATAAATGTTTTATTGTTGTTAGCAGAAGTAATACACATCTGGGACGGCATGAGGGTGAGTAAATGATGAGAGACTTTTCATTTTTGGGTGAACTAGCCCTTTAATGTAAATATAAAATGTTTTACTCTTGGTGTTTGTTTACATTATTGTCTCAAGAACTGTCAGAAAACGTCCAAGTAAAAATCACCATCACACACAGACACATATAAAAACATACGCCTTAAAAGCAGGATAATATTTGTCTGCTTGCAGTTTTCCAAAATACACTAAATTAATCTGCCTGATCCTGTGATTTATTGCCTTTGAAAAACTTCAAAAGGTCTCAAATTTGGCCCGTGTGTCTTGAAAACCACAGTCTATAGGTGAAATATGTGTAGTGTGAATGAGGTTGCATGACAGCTGAGGGGTGTTTTATTAGTTTAGGCATGAATCTAATTTGCCCTTGATGACAAACCCACATATTCATTTTTTCCTCTCTGAGTTGAAAGCTCACATTATTAACTGTCACTATAAGAAAGAGATTATATATTTGATTCGATTTTAAGATTTTTGGCAATTTACATTTTAATTAAGCCAGTTGGCCAATGTATGAACATTTACTAATGAGGAACATCCACACAGTAGGTTTAAGAGGTTTTACTGCATTTTGAAGGGCATTTTAAGAAATGTGGCCCTCATAAGTTGGCCTACAGTGAAACAAGCACACACATACTGTATATGCATACCACCATGGCACTTATATTGCAGGCTGGGAATTTATATTGCCTTCCGAATAAAATAGCAAGTAGACGTTCTTTTTTAGGAGGGCCCCATACCTCATTTACATTGAGGTCTGTTTTATGAGTGTATGGTAATGGCTGGTCCTGTTCGCTGCTTCTGGAGCACCGCCTGCATCTGAAACAACATTGAGTCACTATGAATCACATTTTTGAATAGTTATTTCTACTATAAGGGTTTAAGTTACCTAAACCAGCTGTGCATACTTCTCTCTTTTAACGGGGGAAAGAGTTGCTGTGCTAGGTGTGTTAAGATGATATGCTTGACTGTTCTTATACTGTGGACACATTTTGGGAGAAATTAGTGTAGTCTATGTTTGTGTTTTTCTCCTACACGTGCATGTTTCTGGCTTACCTTGAGCTTTATTTTCATTGTATATTCAATGTTATGCTCTACTTTTTGAACCCTTAACTTCAAAATTAAAATTTGAATGCTTAAAAAAAACTATTTGTTTGCTTATAGTTGCAAAGGTGGCTTTTAATGTCATTTAAAGGGAGAGTTCACCAAAAAAACAAACAAAAAAAAAACAATCATCATCAAACAAACAGTCATCATTTACTCACCCTCATGTCGGTCCACCCTCATGACTTTCTTCAGTGGAACACAAAAGAACACTTTCATAACAAAATTCCATCAAATTGAATTGAGTCATTTTTAAAGATGCACTCGGTACACTTGATTAAAGTAATCATGACTGACTCTGACTAGTGATTTTTTTTACAATGGCATTTGCAACTGAAAACTATTGATTTTGAATGAAGCTGCATCCAAGCTGCTATAAGTCAGTGTAAGTCCAGTATAATAAAAACGATAACAGAAAGTTGAGTGCACTTTAATTAAATTAAAAACTAAATTAAATATTTAAGAATATTACTTTAAATATTAGTTTTATTCATTTGATTTTGGTAAACATCACACAATTTAATTCGATTGAAATTTGTTATGAATTAGCGTAAATCAACCCATCACGTCCATCAAAAAAGTTATTTAAATCGTCTGTTTGACGGCATTTAAAAGACTGACTGAAGACGACGGATGTAAAACAAGCGCTCAGAAGTCCTAGAAAGACACATAATCTACAAATGGGACAGGATGCTCCCACATCAAACTAGTACGTTTAATATGTTTAGCTGCGTTGATTTTAAAGTGATGCATTAAAGATGCCAGTTTTTGTCATTTTTAAGCATGCTGACACAGCACGTGGTGTATTTGCATGCTATCAGCGAGTAAATTTGAAAAGTTGCGTCTTAAATCGACCTCGTTATTTAAGAATTGCATCAGTGCAAATTCACGCATGCAACAATAAATGTCCATTTTAGTCATGATCGGACTTTAAACTGCCTGCTGCATGCAATGTTCCCATTAATATGCATAGTCCACGCGTTTATTTGTAAGGTGATGTGGACAGTATATTGCCAATTCTTTATGTTGTGGTGTCTGACAGAACAACGGATTGCTTTAATAAACTGATGCAGAACAAAAAACTGTTTAATGCCGTGAACTACATGTTGCACACCCACAATAATCTTACATTTATGCACATTTGAAGCACCCCGTTTACACTTAAGCACATCACTGAGCTCTGGATGCACATAAGCAGCGTTGTGCACTACATTGGAGCATCTCTTAATACCTCCTTTGTTTGTGTGTGGAGTTGTGGTGGTGTAGTGGGCTAAATCACATAACTGTTAATCAGAAGGTTGCTGGTTCGATCCCCACAGCCACCACCATTCTGTCCTTGAGTAAGGCACTTAACTCCAGGTTGCTCCGGGGGGATTGTCCCTGTAATAAGTGCACTGTAAGTCACTTTGTATAAAAGTGTCTGCCAAATGCATAAATGTAAATGTGTGTGATTTATCAGTTCTTATTCAAGGGCTTCCCTTAGCATCCACATATCCCCCGGAAATACATCCACTGAGACATTTAGACAATTGTTATATGATATGCATTTTTGTGCTGTTGCATAATAATAAAAAACATTGCCTATAATTGTAAAACCGGTTAACCACGATATTGTTCTCAGACGGTAATCTAACAGTCGAAAACTCACACTGTGGCATCCCTACATTGAATACACTTTTTTTATTTATCCTTGCATTCATTTGAACTGTTATTATGAATTGTGTAATGTGTTGTAATCAAACATTATGACCCCCCTCGCAAACCGACCCGCCAACCATTTAATTGTGGTGTTGTACTGATTTCTGTAATTACATCAAGGCAAACCAACAAACACAACAAAACATCACAGAATTCAGAAGATACCTACTGATGTTTGTGCTGTTGTTTTCCCTCCAAAATGATGTCACTTCCTGGAGGATGATGCAATTTAAAAGGAAATTACGAATGTTAAACAGGATGGAAAGTGATGAGAAGGACATCCTAATTGTCATATTGTGACAAAATACAAACTAATACGATTTTATTTTAAAAAATTGTGAATGTAATATTTTATCCAGTATAATAACACCTACAGTATGTTATTGGGGGCATTGAAAATGTGTACTGTAAAGTAGGACTTTTCCAGTTCAGACCAGTTGCAAAGTCAATTTTAAAATGATGTAGTTTTGAACATCCTAACTTCACATAAAGGATCTCACAACCATGTGATTGAGACATTTGTGTTCATACAATTTGTAATTGCAGACTTCGAATGATTCCAAATGTACTGAACTGAGGAAGAGGGCATTAAATACACTTCAGAACTTGCTCAGTGTTCTGAATCAATGTGCGTAAATGCACGTTCATGTTTTTAGAGCTTACCCGTTCAGCCCTGGTTCTGCCTCACACTGATTCACAGATAATGCACAGAACAGGAGGTGTCGTGATAGATCTGCACGCTGATAGTGTGAAAACGGCGCCATATCCCCCCTGCACGGCACTGTTTTGATATGGATGAAGACGATCTGGATTTCATATGATTGTTCAACCAAACTGTTGCTCTCAGGGTCTACTTGACAAAATCATTGTATTTATTAAATAACTATTTGAATATGTGATTGATATGCACTTAATGAAAAATAAATTGCATTTGTACTCATGCAGTGGCAGAGGTGGGTAGGGTAGCCAAAAACTGTACTCACGTAAAAATAAACAATGCCTGCTTCCCTTTTTACCCGTATGTCCCGGGGCGGGACATGCAAATTCTGTCTGCCAATTTCACATTGGCCTTTTCTTGAGTTCAGAGGTACACGAGGCTCCCAAGGAAGACCCCTTGTGTCACTACAATCGACACAACGTCGAGTGAGTGACAGAAGGGGAACCCACTATTAAACCTACTCTTAAAAGTACATTTTCTCCAAAAAATATATTCTCTCCAAAAACTTTACTCAAGTCAATGTAACATGTTACTACCCACCTCTGTGCAGTGTTTCTCAACTGGTGTGTCACGACCAAAAACTTTATTGCCAGAAAAAACAATGCTAAACGCAAATAATAAAATGCAACTAATAATGCAAAATAAAGTGAAATGAAGAGGCTTAAAGGGAGAAAATATTTCCAAAATCCAATAACTCTACCGCATTCAATCAAACTCGACTGCATTGGTGCAAATTCCTTGTAATTTGATTCCAATGTAAAATCTGAGTCCTGAATGAAAACAAGTTTAGAGTCACTGTGCTACTGAACAAACATGAGGGCTTTCTCCAACCTGAACTCTACTTTATGAGTGTGGTTTAGTGCAAAAATCTGGCAACTCAGGTTAGAGTGTAATGGGAACCAGATAGAGTCTTTAAATGTGTCATTTACAGGTTATTTGCATTCATGAAAGAGGTCATGCGCAGAGCATGTGTGGACATGACGTGAAAGAGTCACATTGCAGAACATGGTCTCTGCTGCCATCTAGTGGACAAGACATGATGCTTCCAATGGAGACGAGGCCTGGTTCCTCTACAAACAAGAGTGCTATTAAATGGCTATGTTTGAAAAGCATACAAGCATACTACTCATATTTGTTTTTATTAATATTATTTGTATGCTCTGCATACTAGATTTGGCTAAATGTGGAGTATACAACAAAGTACACTGTCAGTTAGAAATAGCATTATTAAGTTATGAATGAAGCAGATTTCTTTCACTGTATCAAACTGTCGAGTGTTGAGGTAAATCGCATTTACCTTTGCACGGCGAAACGTGGAAGAGAATTCACCGTGCACTCTCTCTGGATTTTCCTATGTGTTGGGAAATCCTGTTATTGAACTCTTTCACTCATAGATTCAATTGGTTCGCTTACAAATTGACCGCTGTTCAGCTGTGACGTCAGATTGTAGGCGAACCCGGAAGTGTAATTCGCCATGTGTTCCCTCTGGATTTTCCTTTGGGTGTTTAGAATTGGATTTTTACAACAGTTTTGTTCTACAACATAAATTATACACAGTCATACCTCAAACGTGAATCTTACCCGATTATTCAGCTTGTGCCCCAACTTAAAACGTTGTATTAAACTTGCTTACTAACAATAAAGAGGACAAAATCATCTTTTAAAAATACCTCAAAATGACATTCACTGAATTAAAAAATCATTTTATTATGTTTAATTCAGTAAAGAAATTCACTTACAATAAATCCTATTGTTATCAAATGTTTTTGTCTTGTTATCCATTTAAAATGGTCAAAAATCCTTAAAAAAAGAAACATTTAATTGAGAATCGACATATAATATATTTAGTCTTGCTTTAAGAGGATGTATCTTAAATATACAGTAAATGTATTTTGTATATAAGTGTATTTTTCACTTGGTTATACTTCTGCGAGTGCAGTAAAGACAAAATATACTTCAAGATCAATTCTCTAAAAGCAAGTATAAATATCTGCTTTTTCTCAGGTGAATGCATCTTTATTTAAAGGATTTTAAGATATTTTAAAATATTCGTATTTTTAATATTATATCCAACATTCTCAGATAACAATTTTTTCTTCTGCAGTATAGCTGTTGTTTTAAAGGAGTTTTAGATATTTATATTGGAAAATAAGCCAAAGCCAAAAACGTATTTTGTTTCAGTGTATAATGGGGGTGAAGACTTCCTCTCTCACCTTTCTGTACACATCAATCCATCTTTAACTCACACAAAAAAAAACTCTCCCTTATTAATAAAGCTGCATATTGACAATTTTCTTCAAGATAAGAAACACACAGTGACACATATATTACAATTCAATAAGTCAAAAGCAATCATGTTATAATCTAGCTGCATTAAGCGTGCACGCTCGAGGGATGAGCATCCCCGAGTGTGCATCAGCCGGTGCAGTTTCAATCTCTCTCCCTTAGATCGGGACACTTCGCACAACTCATAGAAGAGGCGCTGAGCGCACTGAGAAATGACCGTTTCGGAGTTTGTAGTTATTTACATGACCTGCTTCTGTATCATTTGAAAATTAATAAAGCTATAATACATTAAAACTGCATTTAAGATGTAACACCGGGGTGTTTCCTTTAAAAGGTGTTGAGTACAGATTAATCTACAATGAACACTGACAGAGACTCTAAATGAACACATTATGAGCATAAACAAATATAGTAAACTGTCCCTCTGTGAGGCAGCACCACTTGCAATATCGCTCTGAGCTTCAACCCACATTTCAAAACAATACTGATCTGAGCGGCCTGCAGCCGGGAGAGGATGAACTGCGTACGCTTTACTGCAAACCAAACAGAGCAGTACAGAGGGCTGCAGTCATTGCAGGACGCTCTCAAAGCGCTCATACGACGTCAAACCAAAGAGTACAACACCAAAGGAAGGTAATAAAGCATAAATTGAGAAGCCTATTTGCAATTATACCACAACATTGTGTAATTCTTGGTGTGGTTATGAAATCTACCAGTAGGTTGTTGCAACCCTTGCCAACGGCAGGGCTATTAAAATAAATTACTTGTCAAAATAATTGTTAACTGTGAATGTTATTTATTATCAGATAAAGTTCCTTTATATTTTTCCATGCTGTTCTTCCCTGATAAGAGATGGGTAATCTCAGTTTTGCAGACATTCAGCATTATCTCTCTAGTTTATTTGTTACTGTGCAGGTAAGGGAATAGCTACCCTGGTCTCCACCAGCACAGCTTAGCGACTTCTGTAAAAGGCAATTTCCTCTGTAATTACTATCTGATGTCCCATGAGGACAGTGGAAAATAATAGTGACTCTCCGTTAAGGAGAGCTTGCTACCCAGCTCAGCTTTAAGTGATGAAATGCCAATGTCACTTTCTTGTGAAGTTAGGTTTAGTTTTTCTCAGGAATTTTCAATTTCACATATTAAGCACTTTTAAAGGGATAATTCTCCCAAAAATGAAATTTCTCTCATTGTTTACTCCCCCTCATGCCATCCCAGATGTGTATAACTTTCTTTCTTCTGCTGAACACAAGCTAATTTTATTTAGAAGAATATCTCAGCTCTGTAGGTCCATACAATGCAAGTGAATGGTGACCAAAACTTGCTCCAAAAAGCACATAAAGGCAGCACAAAAGTAATCCATACTACTCCAGTGGTTAAATCCATGTCTTCAGAAGCGATATGATAGGTGTGAGTGAGAAACAGATCAATATTTCAATCGTTTTATACTATAAATCTCCACTTTCAGATCATGTAAGTGAAAGTAGAGAGTTATAGTAGTAAAGGACTGAAATATTGATCAAATTCTCACACAAAGTGAATGAAGACAAATATTATACCAATAGAGTATTATGGATTACTGCCTTTATGTGATTTTTGGAGCTTCACATTTCTGGCCACCAATCACTTACATTGTATGGACCAAAAGAGCTGAGATATTCTTCTAAAAATCTTCTAAAAGTCATACACATGGGATGGCATGAAATTGAGTAAATGATGAGAGAATTTTCATTTTAGGGTGAACTATCCCTTAACTAATCCCACACTTGTCAGTATGGAAAACATGCAAAAATAATAAATAAATAGCCTACATTAAAAAAAAAAAATTAATAATAAGAAAACAAATAATTAAATTTATTTAATTATGCATTCGTTTATTTGTATTTATTCCCACATGTATTTGTTTCTATATTTAAATATTCCCTCATTTATTTATTTTTGTATTTATTCTTACATTTCTGTCTCTTGTATGATAATTATGTGGGCGTGTCCTGCTTACCATTGGCTTATTGTAGATTGAAGCGTGTGCTCGATTAAGGTGCGTACACACTGCCAGCGACATCGCGCGCGACAGCGACTCAATATCATTCATTTTCAATGCGAGCACAGCGACTTCCGGCGATACGAGCTGTCGCGACCGTTGGCGCTAGATGTGGGCGTGTCCAGCGACGCGACAAAGTTGAGAAAAGTTCAACTTTGGAGCGACTAACGGAAGCGACAGCCAATAGGAGAGACGACGAGAGAGCTCACGTGATCCTTCTCTCTCTCGCTCTCTCTCTCTCAGCTCCTGCAGTAACGGAAAGATGGGTGAAAGGCTAATTCTTGCTGTTAGAAATTTTCCAGTGCTCTATGATATGTCTCTTCCCACGTACAAGGACATTTTTAAGAAAAATACTGCGTGGAAAGGTGTATCTGAGATCGCGGGGATTTTGTGGACCCAGACAGACCGGCATTTGCATTTTCGCCGCAGATAAACAGCCGCTCTGGCAAACAGCACGCCTTGTTTCTCATTCATCTTTGATATTAAAGCATTTTATGTACTGATTCCATTTATATTTAGTATTTTCCCTCCAAAATGTTTGTTTTTAGTGGCAAGAAAAGAGATTCGCTGTCAACAGCAATGGAATGACATCCGTGAATGTCATTTATAAACGTTACTAGGCAACCAGTAGTGGGAACACCCACTAGCGACTTCACCGCCAGCCACTGGCGACCTGCAGCGATAAAGTCGCTGGCAGTGTGTACGCACCTTTACTCTTGACTTGTTTTGATGCGACATTAGGTCATAGCCATATCGCGTGTAAACTATAGCTATTTGTGGGTCTAAAAATCCAAGATGTATTGGTTATACTACAATCACAAAATAAATCGGGAGCTGTTTCTTCAACAAAACCACAAAATGAAGCAAGTTTCATAAATTATATGATTTTTTCTGTGTATATAACTTCATATTTTGATGTCTGCAAATCCATAATATTGTTTTCTGTTGTTATGATTGTTCATTGTAAAAGATACAACCATGCTTCATTTACCTGATCGTTTATGTATGTATACATCTGCAATAAAAAAATTAAAAAATCTAGCTGACTCTTCACATATATCTGAGAGTTGCGAAACTTGCGAATGAAGTCGATAACCACGCATCAAATAACTATGTTTCATTTAGAGTAGTGGTGCTAACTGATGTTTTAGGAGAGCTGTATGCATGTCGTAGCACATCCTGGAATGTTAAACTCTCTGCAAAACGTTCCCTGCATATTCAAAATCTGTGCGAGTCAAAGGTGCTAAGGTGGACGCCTGGAGCTCCGCAAGGACCGCCTCCCTCATTTCCATGTTGCACACAGAAAAGTAAAAATAAATACATGTATAATAAATAAATATATATATGGGAATATATAAATATGGAAATAGATATATGTTTGAATAAATACATATAAAAAATAAATTAACACATAAATAAAAAAATATGCAAAATAAATTAATAAATAATTAAAAGTTAAAAAGAATAAAAAATTAAGTTAAAAATAAATATAGAAAATAATAAAGGAATAAAGTCATACAATAATACATTCAGGAATACATTTAATTAAAAACGAATTATATTTGTTTTATCAAGACATTTATTCCTTTATTTATTTATTTTATTATTATATATATTCATGTATTATTTATGCAGGTTTGGGCCTCCATATGTCAGTACTTGTCACTGTCTCCTTTTTGTTTTTGTTTTTTTTTTTGCGAATTGCAATTAAAGAATCACTAATAAGATGTTATCTAATTCGTGACTGTTGATCTTGGTATAGATATACTATATAGTTACATTTCCTGAAACTTAATGATCCACTAAATATGGTTTCATTATGCTCACTTTGTTAAAAACGAAACTTTTCCCTTTGTCATGTTTCCAAAGCAGCCACTCCCTATCACTCCCATTCAGTGAACGTATCAAAGTAAAACCTTTCATTCTACCTTGAAACCTCCGCTGGGTTTGGAAGCACCATAATGGCAGGGTCTTCTTCAGATGCTCAAAATCCTTTAAACTGTCCAATCTGTCTGGATATGTTTAAGGATCCAGTGACTACATCTTGTGGGCACAGTTTCTGTAAGGGCTGTATTAATGAGTATTGGAATAGGGAATTTACTCAGAGAGGAATTTACAACTGTCCCAACTGCAGGAAGACATTCAGTCATAAACCAAATCTGAGCAAAAGCACTGTGCTGGCAGAACTTTTAGAGGAAATAAACAACGTTCCACAAGCTGGGCCTAAAGACGTGAAGTGTGATTTCTGCAAAGGACGAATACTAAAAGCCAGCAAGTCTTGTTTGGTGTGTTTGGCTTCTTACTGCAAAGTTCACCTTCAGCCTCATTATGAGTCTGATGCATTCAAGAAGCACAATCTGGTAAAAGCTTTCCCACAACTGAACCAGCAGATCTGCTCTCAACATCATAAAGCACTGGAGATTTACTGTGCTGATGACAATCGATGTATTTGTGTACTCTGCCTGGGGGATCACATTGGACATAGAACATTCGCAGCTGCAGATGAAATGGCAAAAAAACAGGCAAGTATAAAGGAGAGAGGGGCTAGTTGTCACACAACTCAAAGCGCATTGTTTTCAAAGAGAAACCTTTGGAGTCATTAGACTGTCAATTTTATCAGTGTGAAACATTGGGGTTGGGTTCAATTTTAAAAGCGTAGTGGGCTAAATCACATAACTGTTAATCAGAAGGTTGCTGGTTCGATCCCCACAGCTACCACCATTGTGTCCTTGACCAAGGCACTCAACTCCAGGTTGCTCCGGGGGGATTGTCTCTGTAATAAGTGCACCGTAAGTCGCTTTGGATAAAAGTGTCTGCCAAATGCAGAAATCTAAATGGATATGAGTTTCATTTAATTTAAACTCTGCAACATTTATTGACAGTGGTTAAAGTTTAACCAGCAAATAGTTATATATTTGAAGTGGTTAGCCTTTGATCTGTTGTTTTCTACACACATTCTGCTCTGCTTATGTTACCTGTTTCATTCTGGGTGTATCACAGGTCTTGCGATTGCTTTGTGTGAAGAACACGCAGAACCAAAGTGCAAATTGAATACCTTTGCTTATAAGGCTGCAAATGTAAGAGACAAATAAACTCATTCTGCACTCTTTCAGAATGTAAATTAAAAATATATTTTAATAAATATGGGGTTTTTAATAGGTCTCCTAGATTAATAGGTGATAGCTCAGAGGTTGCTATTTCATAGTTTTGGTTTACTGTAAGTAACTCTGTCTAAAAAGTTTGTCCAAAAAAATGCCATGGGAGAAATAAAAGATGAGGCCATTTATATTGAAATCTCTGACTTTGGGAAATTAGCGAATCTGAGCACCATTTGAGACATTGTTGAGATCTTGTCTGAAACTCTTAGAGGAACACCCTCCATTTGCTCTACATTTTAGCATTTGTCAACAGATTGCAAACATATTGTTAATGAAAACTGCTGTGTTATAACTCTTTAAGTTATTTAGTTTATCACACAATTTTTGTTACAGATTTTATTTTACCTTTTAACCAGATCATAATTTTCATTCACGGTTAATCTCTCCACAGGAGGAACTCAAATCAATAAGGATAAGTTCCAAACAGAAAATCAAGGATATAGAGAAGAATGTGCAGGAGTTAAAGAAGGCTGTGGACTCTCACAAGGTAAGTGCGTTGTACAGCAGTACCAAGAGATTGACTGAAAAGCCCTTGTTCAATAAATCATCAAAATAAACCAAACATATCATCACATAATATATCCTCAAAAGCGCACTCTATCAACACTATCTATTGGGGAGGCTGTGGTTCAGGTGACAGAGCAGGTTGTCCACTAATCGAAGAGTTGGCGGTTCGATTCCCGGCCACATGACTCCACATGCCGAAGTCTACTTGAACAAGACACTGAACCCCAAGTTGCTAGCACCTGGCTAGCGTTTGCCATTGGTGTTTGAATGGGTGAATGAGACGCAGTGTAAAGTGCTTTGAATACCGTTAAGTTTAAAAAGGCGCTATATTAGTGCAGACCATTTACCATTTATTGACTTCCATCAAACCAGTGAATCAGATTTGCGCAGAGTTGATCGAGAAAGCGTCTGATTTCCGTTTTGTGTGCTAAATGCATCAGAAGGTTAGAGAATGGACTGTGGGTGGACCGTGGGCATGCCGTCTGAAGCTGAGACTAACATCAGGGTTGCCATCTTAGGAGTGAGATTTTAATGACATGGGGCAAATCAATCATACACGTGCATATTTGATACTAGTTGGCCAACTAGGTCTGTCTATAGTTTGTAAATGTCTACCACAACAACCTAAATCAAGACCTTTGCTCACTAACCCCAATTAACATGGCATTCACTATTTCAAAACACACACATACACTATGGCACAACCAGGGTTTTTCATGAGTCCAAAATGGTCATCGGTCGTGGTACACTCTCAAAGGTTGGTTACATAATTGCAATGAATTACTGAACTGATCATTTAAGCATCTGAAACGTTGTGAATTCACAATTAGTTTTTCTTTTTGCTAATGTTTGTACAATGTTAATGTTCAGAAATCCAACTAAATTAATGCAATGTAAATAACACCTTTTTTCTGTTGAGCCATATATGTAACATCACTGTATGACCGCGCCAACATTTTTGCAACTTGCGACCAAAAACCTTCAACGTGCAGCACTGTGGGATGCGACAAAACTCAGCAAAACCTTTTTTCTATCTATAAAATTTGATCAAGCAATTCTGCTGTCTTTTAGTTTAGCAGTAGTGAAGGTGGAGAACAAGGATAAAGCACTTGTTGGTTTTTGCACATTTGTTCAGAAAGGTATTTTCTTGGTATTGACAACATGGTAGTGTCATTATCTGTGTCAATTAAATTGATAGCATAATATAGTCAGTAAAAATGAAACTGGGAATGCACGAAGACTTTAGAAATTACCTCAAACTCCGACATTTCCCAGATGCAAATTATACTCCAAAGCTGAGGGGAGCAGCAGAGACGATCATGAAAGATAGCAGTATAGTATGTGACACCACTGTAACATACTTAAAGTACATGAGATAGAGCAATGCTAATGCTAGCTAGAAAACTAATGAATGCCCCTGTAATTGACTGTTTGTAAAATTGTATTACCTGTATTGTACTATAAAAGCAATTATGATTACCAAAAATGATAACCAAATCGGAACCACAGAGTAACGTTTAGGGAACGTTCTGTATTTGCTGTGAATGTGTTTTAAGGTTGATCAAATCTTTTATGTTCTGTTTTGGTGTCTTTTCAAAGCGCTCCGCTCAGGCAGCAGTGGAGCACAGTGAGCAGATCTTTAAGGAGCTGATCAATTCCATACGTAAAACAAAAACTGAGGTAAGATCACTGATCCGAGCTCAAGAGAAGAAAGAAGTAGAACAGGTTGAGAATCACATAAGGAGCCTGGAGCAGCAGATTGGTAGTCTGCAGAAGGACAACGATCTATTGGAGAAGGTTTTACACACAGATGATCGCATTTATTTCTTCCAGGTGAAAAAACAGATAATCTAGAAGAATGCTTATTTTCATTTAAATACGAACAATGAGCATATCATTTTTTTATGTATTGTTTCTTCTTCCAACTGCAGAATTACTCTTCCATTTCTGAATTGATGTTGTCCCCATCAACCGTGCCCAAGGCTGTTAATGAGCTCCCGACATTTGAGAATGTGAAAAAATCTTTCTCAGAGCTGAAAATCCAACTGAATCAAGTTCTTCAAGAGCACACGGTCAATATATCAAGAATAGGTAAAACAACAGTCAAGAACCAACCATTCAGCCTTTAGAGTAAGAACCAAGTATGCTGAGTGAATGCTGAGTGTCAAGATATAATAGTGCCAACAACTTTTTGAGAATTTCCACTGATAATGCCCAAGAAAAAAGATATAGTTCTGGACACGTTACACTTTTTTGAAAACCTAACCCCAATAGCCGGGCATGTTGTCACACTACAGTATATGGGGCAAGTCACAATGGAAACTGTCATAAAACCAGTTGCATACATTTTAGCAATTATGAGGCACAAAACGATTCACGCTATAAATCTAAAACTTAACTTAGAAGGTAGAATTCACAAAATGTATTACCATTTAAGAGAGGTCTGAAGTAAGTGTTTGAGATGTACTGTATAAAACATTACGTTACTGAGAAATAGCCTGTGGGACAACTAGCCCCAGGTTCCCTACTGTATTACAGTGAACCAAAAAGCAGTGTAACAACTATGGTAGAACAATCCTGATTATGTTATTATGATTATGTTCTTTGATTATGTTCTTATGATTATGTTCTTTCATAAGAACATAATCAAAGGGATTAAATCCCTTGTATTTTCTTTCATTTATTAAATGTGTTAATGTTGAAGCATATGTTCAAACAAGGTCACCTCAAGTGAAAAGTGCTGAGGTGTGAGTAAGAGTCTCTTGCAATGATGTTTTAAGTTGACGTGTGCTTACCATAAACTAGGACATGTGTCCAGAATGTGTGAAGCCACCAGCTGTATGGTTGATGTGCATTTTTGCTGATGTATGTTCTTTCATATATGATGTTTTTTAAAAATAGAAAGAGGGGGAATTTTCCACCAATATTTACCTAAAGTAAGAACTAAAACATATTGGTGGCGAAGGAAAAGGACAGGGGTAAATATCCCATTGAACAGAGATAACAGGTAGAAAGATAACAAAAGGTATATAACTGAGAACTCAGGAGGATAGAGGCAGGACAGACAGCTGACTGAACTCATGTTTGTTGATCTTCAATAAACTACAACTTTGGCATCTGGAACTCAAGACTCTGAGAGTTTTCTTCAACATAGAGAGATTCACCGCGATATTCCACGATACAACCAGAAGTACTGTAGGTTGTTTCAATGTATAAAAAGTTCAAAAATTGGAGGCCCAGTAAGCATTAGTAGAACAATCATACCACTATCATGAAGATTTTGTACTGACTGAAAAGGAGTTTAAAGCTAAGCTGTTGTTGAAATTGTGTGTGTCATGTAACATGTCATACAACATTTCAGTGATATGTACAGTAAGTGAATGATGTGTATCCATCTTCACAGTTGCTGAAGTCCAAATTTTCACAAGCCATTTTCAAAAAGCCACCATGTCTCCAATGTGTAAGTAGTCTCTTGACAGAAATGCACACATTTAGAAATATCATTCAAAAATGTTTTATCTTTTCTATTCACTCTTTCTTCTTTTACTCATTCAATATTTTAACAGTTATTATGTTTTTGTTCTCTTTTCAACATCATTTTGATGAAAAGTTTCTAGTTTTAAAATAGTAAACATATTTAAAGACCAATAAATACTTTCCCATGTTCTTTTCTATGGAGCAAAAAGAGGATTAGCACTTTTTGTTCTACTGCCTCCTTAAGATGAATCGCTTATGTTGTATCCTTCCTCATTTTGTAAGTCGCTTTGGATAAAAGCATCTGCTAAATGAATAAATGTAAATGTAGAAATGTGTTTGAGTTCTAAACCCATTGAAATATGTTTGTTTTCATTCTTTTGTTCATAAACAGATGAATCTGTCTACTCGTCTGATTCGGAATCTCTCGATGTCCTATTTGGCTAGCTTGGCAATTCATTGGACTTACCCGGGAATTCTGACAGAACTTTCAGTCGCATTTTGGGATTGCCTTTCTTTGACTTTCTGTTGGGACAGCAATCAGATATTAAATCTGGTTTCGCCTTACATAAGTATGTATTCACTGATTTTGAACAACACAGTTATCATACATGCACGCTTTCTCTGTTGTTCATGTACAGTGCATTCATACCCCCATAATGACAAAGAAAAAAAATATTTTTTGATAACTTCAAATTTATTAAAAAGAAAAAACTGAAATATCGCATTGACAAAAGTATTCAGACCCTTTGCTACGACGCTTGAAATTTAGCTCAGGTGCATCCCATTTCTCTGGATCATCTTTGAGATGTTTCTACACTTTGATTGGAGTGCACCTGTGGTAAATTCAATTGACTGGACATGATTTGGAAAGGCACACACCTGTCTATGTAAGGTCTCACAGCTGAAAATGCATATCAGAGCAAAAACCAACCAATGTGGTCGAAGGAACTGCCTGCAGAGCTCAGAGAAAGAATTGTGTCGTGGCACAGATCTGGGGAAGTCTACAAAATTTTAGGCTGCATTGGAGGTTCCCAAGAGCACAGTGGCCTCCATAATTCTTAAATGGATAAAGTCTGGAACAACTAGGACTCTTCCTAGAGCTGGCTGCCTGGCCAAACTGAGCAATCGGTGGAGAAGGTCCTTTGTAAGAGAGGTGACCAAGAACCCGATGGTCATTCTGGTTGAGCTCCAGAGATCATGTGTGGAGATGGGAGAAACTTGCAGAAAGACAACCATCACTGCAACACTCCACCGATCTGGGCTTTATAGCAGAGTGGCCAGACGGAAGCCTCTCCTGAGTGCAAGAAAGCTAAAAAGCACCTAAAGGACTCTCAGACTGTGAGAAACAAGATTCTCTAGTCTGATGAAATGAAGATTGAACTGTTTGGCCTCAATTCAAAGCATCATGTCTGGAGGAAACCAGGCACCACTCATTACCTGTGCAATAACATGAAGCACGGTGGTGGTAGCATCATGCTGTGGGGGGGTTTTACAGCAGCAGGGGCTGAGGGACTGGTCAGGGTTGAAGGAAAGCTGAATGCAGAAAAATACAGAGCTATTCTTATTAAAAAAACTTGTTCCAGAGTGCTCAGGACCTCAGATTGTGCCGAAGGTTCACCTTCCAACAGTACAATGAGCCTAAGCACACAGCCAAGACAATGCAAGTGGCTTAGGGACATCTTTAAAATGTAAAACTTTGCTTTGTTATGATGGGGTATGGATTGTTGATTGATGTGCAAAAAAAATAAATAATTTAAAGCATTTTAGCATAAGGCTGCAACATAACAAAAAAAATGAAGGGGTCAGAATACTTTCTGAATGCACTCTGTATGTATATGTATATCATAGCATATTTATGCTTAATCTCTAAATATAGGTAACAGTTAAGTTGTGAAATACGAAATGTGTGCAGGATTGGTGATTTCTGCTACATTGTACAAATACTGATCAGAATATTTACCAGTATGACTTTAAAATCAATTACTTAGTTGGGGTTTGTAAACAGCAGTTCATCTAACTTTATGGATTGTTATTTTTTTCATTTTTGTTTACAGAAATGAATAAACAAAATACTGTTTTCTTTTTTATTAAACAGGCAAAATCCATTCATATTTCTTGCTACTGTATTATGTCTGAAACTTCTTCCAGCTTCTACAATGTTTCCTGAAAGTTTGCCATGAGATTACATTTGTTTGTTTCCACATAGCTTGTGCAGTGTCTGTCTCCCTGACAGAGTATTAACTAACCTTTCCCAGCAGGAGGAGCTGCTCGCCACACATTTTGTGTGCTCATTACTGGAGAGGAGGTCAATATTCATCAGCATACTTTTAATGACTTAAATAAGCATACAGTTTCCAAGAGACATATGGTATAGCCTCTAGCTGTCATTGTGCAAAGAACTGGAAATCTAGAGGGAATTCCATTTTTCCATTGGCATTTTACATTTTCAGGAAAACCGCCGAAAGTGCTTACAATGTGCACGTGTGCATCGGAACTGGACCATGGAGCAATGGAAGAAGGTGGCCTGGTCTGATGAATTACATTTTCTCTTAGATCACATGGACAGCCGGGTGCGTGTTCGTCGTTTACCTGGAGAAGAGACAGCAGCAAGATGCTCAATGGAAAGAAGGCAGGGCGGCGGAGGCAGTGTGATGCTCTGGGAAATCTTCTCCTGGGAAACCTTGGGTCCTGGCATTTATGTGGATGTTACTTTGACACGTACCACCTACCGAAAGATTGTTGCAGACCATGTACACTCCTTCATGTCAACGGTATTCCCTGATGGCAGTGGCCTCTTTCAGCAGGATAATGCGCCCTGCCACACTGCAAAAATTGCTCAGGAATGGTTTGAGGAACATACAAAGAGTTCAAGGTGTTGACTTGGCCTCCAAATTCCCCAGATCTCAATCCAATTGAGCATCTATGGGATGTGCTGGAACATCAAGTCCAATCCATGGAGGCCCCACCTCTCAACTTACAGGACTTAAAGGATCTGCTGCTAACGTTCTGCACCAATGGGGATCACTTTGCATAAAAAAGGGATTTTTTTTTTGGGAGGGGGGTGGGCGATGTCACAAAGTGCTCATGAATATTCATTAGGTTATGTGCAGATAATGTAAAATTATGTTTTTTCTGTTTTGATAAACAATCAGTCTTGAGGACCAATTTTTAGATCTCCGATAAATATTTAAAATAAGTAATTTAATAACTTGATCGATACATCAGGCAATGTCAGTACTTGGATTTTGTTACTCAGTGGATAAATACATGGATCAGTATATTTTAGCCAGAATTACTGATTGGTCTCATGGTAAAGTTTTCTTTATGGTAAAGAACTGAAGATGTTTCTTCGGCATTAGACTCGTACCTGACGAAAGTGATGGGGACATGTCCCATCCGTCCCACACCTATATTACGCCTATGTGTACCTATGTCTTTTTTTGTCCTATTTTCAAATACTTTTTTGCCTCATAAAGAAGTTTGTGATGTTGTGATTTACCTTGGAGCTGGTTGGTTTGGCTCATGTCTTAAAACTCTTTCATGAAGGATTTTAAGAAAAGTCTATGGTAAAAATACTTCCAGAATCCAGCAGAATAAGTGCACTCTATTGTGGTAATCTCTCCACTTTTCCAATCGGCTTGGACCCTGACAATTGCTGCTTGGGGCTACACAGTAAATGTGTACTTTTCTTCATTACAGGACTCTCAATAAACCCTTTCATCAGTCAAGGTTTAAGATTTGTTTGTTATAGATTCATGTCATTGATATCAAGGCATGACCTGTCATTATTCAAAACTTACCCTCAAAGACTTTTCTGTCCAATCCGTTTCTTTACAGAAATGTGAAGGTAGATTCCTCAGGGTGACCAGACTACAACCATTTATTCATTTTCATCTGAACATAACCAGACATGATGTGACAACGTTAAACGAAAAATCACCTGAATTTGTAAGCAGCGAAAAATCAACAATTGACCACAGTGTAAATATGGAGTGGTGATGGTGTAGTGGTCTAAGCAAATAACTGGTAATCTGGTTATCAGAAGGACATTGGTTCAAGCCCCACAGCCACCACCATTGTGTCCTTGAGCAAGGCACTTAACTCCAGATTGCTCCGGGGGGATTGTCCCTGAAATAAGGGCTCTGTAAGTCACTTTGGATAAAAACGTCTGCCAAATGCATAAATGTAAAAAATGTAAATAACTAGAAAGTTATAATGCCAGAGTTTAGTGATATGGGCTTATAAACTATCACACAAGTACAGCAGAATTATGTGCCAATGTCAGATAATTTTGTAATGTCAGCATTTATAGTAAAAGAGTAAGTAAATTGTTCACTTTGAGTGAGTTGTTGTATAGAAGAAACTGTACAAAAAAATCTGCTTCTTTCTTTACCGAGATTGTGACAATCTAGTCTTTCTTGTCTTCATGTAAACCTCCGTTCATATGTATCTGCATAACCTCCGATGATGCCTTTATTTATTTCCAAAGGCGATGTTTCATAAGCCATGTTGAATGTGAGATCTGCGTGTTTGTTTACTATGCACCGCTTAGAAATTGATAATGCTCTCTGGCAAGAACGGAGAGTAAAATGTGTTTATTATTTTGCTAAGATGGAACAAGATGCCGTTTTGGTGCAAAGAAAGTTGAAGCAGCATTTTGCCAGCATCTATCTTCATCTATCTGCTGGTTGTGTAAAGTTTGTGGAGGCGTGTCAACACTCAGGACTGTCCACATCAGTGCCTGATTTAATTCGTTCTGCCATTAAACAATGGCAAAATGCGATAAACGGTAAAACTATATGTGCTCAAAACCAATGAGTTTATGAAAATTGTAATTCATGATAATAATATGTCAACATTTATTGCCAGTTTGTTATAAAGCAGCATAATATTGTATTTTTGTATAGCTAAAATAGATGGAAGTGGCTTATACTGGAAGTGGTCCACAGTCGAACCTGATAATGGCGGCGCCCTAGTTTTTCTGAAAAATATGTTGGATATTTTCATGACTCCCGTGATGCTTCTCCAAAGTGCATCCGTTTTTGGGTTTTTCTTGTGGGATATGTCATATAATGATGTGTCTCGAACTCAACAACCAATCTTTTCCACCATATTTCTCCTTGCTTGATGTTTAATGAGGACCGTAAGTATGAAAATGGGATTTTCAGTTTATTGTGTGGGCTACGCACGATGCTGCGGACAGATGCATGACATGACCATGGACTTCTTATCAAAACCTTAAACTGCATATAAATGTGTAATGGAAAGTGTATGTCTGCCTTCTTGCATGTAACTAGTCACCATTTCTTTTTAAGTTTATTTTAACCATTTATAAACACCTTTTTGCTTTCACCAGTTTATTCTAAATAGTCCTAAAACACGAAAAGTGAATTTTTACAACTAAAAGTACAACTATGGCATGTCGCCTCCCAAATAATGAAAGCAGAATGTAATATTAATAAAATAATAAGCAAAATGTTGTTTCAAATATGTTTATGTAGAGTATAGCATGTAATAATGCAGGACAAGCCAACTTCAGCCAAGTTTGTTAACAAGCTAATTTAGTTTTTAACTAACCTGATGCCAAGCAACCAACAACAAAATAGCTTGCTGCTTATCGCTGCTAGCTAGGACATAAACTCTGATTTACAGGGAAGAGATTTTATCAATTGTATTGTTTGTCGCTCTATTGCATCACATCTGGTTAGGACACGTTGCAATTCTGTGGAATCGATTTAAACATAGTAAAATGTGTTCCACAGAGCTAAGAGTAGGATACTACACTTATTAGTAGTCGAAAGCATCATCAAATTAGTTAAAATTAGAATTCAGCACACATGGGGCAGGGGATGTGATGTGTTGTTCAAATAACTGTTTCTTTCTAATGGAAAACACTTACATCTTTCAAGTCTGAAAAAACAAGGAATAATTGTACAGTCAAGAAACCAAGAGGGGGTCAAACATTTATTTGGCCTAATCTTACAGCATCATCTTATTCACATCTGGAAATGTTAGCAAAATAGAGTCAGAAAATATATGTACAGAGACATAACAGAACAAAAATATATATTTGATAAAAGCAGTGGTGTAATTCCCCTTTGTCGTAAACTCTGAGATGTCAAGATGGATCTGAATAAAACTGTAAAAACATTAGATATAGACTAAGACTAAAAACGATTCACTCTCCCAGGTTTTTCGACATCATACAGTTTTCAGGGCTACAAAATTGAAATGTAGAGCTATTTAAAAACAAAGAAAAAACATTTTAGAGGATTTACATTGTCCTTCAACCATCTCTTAAGAGGACAATTTGTCATTTCACTCATCAGCCCTGAAAATTCAAGGATTGAATGAAGTGTAACTGAAAAAAAAGAAGAACGTTGAAAAAGATTGTGAACAGGCAGCCATGCTCTTGCAAACACTGCTCTTCTTCCAAGGCGAAAATTCCATAAATCATTCTAATCCACACACTGAGCATTCCTGGCCCAGTGTGGTGGCACCACAAAGTTCTCCGCACTGACACACGGGTCAGGAACAGAACCGGACGAACCATGAACTAGTACACCATTATCAGCAAATGTGGTAAAAACAACTTGTTTTCTTTGTAGTATTGCTGTAACTTTAAGATTGTGGCTCAAGTCTCAAATATTTATATATATTTATATATTTTTAATCTCAAAAAGTAAAAGGATAAAGAAAAAGTCTAGTTGCCATGGCAAAGCAAGGTCACTCTGCAGCTGGCTCTAGGTCCGAGGCTGTGGTGGGCATGGTCTCAGCAGGGTCGGGGGTCTCGTCAGGTTTTGTAGTTTCCTCTGTGGGTGCGGCTTCTGCTTCCTGGGCGGAGTCTTCTTCCTTTGGCTCCGCCTCTGCCTCAGGTGCTGCTAGCGTCTCATCGTTCTCTTCTGCAGCAGGCTCGTCCTCTTTGGTTTCCGTAGCAGCCTGGCTGTTTTCCTCAGTTTTGTCTTCGGCAGTGGGCGTGGCTTCATTTTCCCCACCCTCCTCACTTCCTTTCTTGTTCTTTTTCAGGATGCCCTTAAATTTGAAGGTGTTCTTCAGTGAAAATTTCTTCTTCTTCTTGGTTTCCTTTGTCGCTTCGCCTTCAGATTTGGTACCATCACCCTCGATGGCAGGCGCGGCTTCAATGCCATCTCCTGCCTCAGTCTCCTTGGCAACCTCTGCTGTTCCGTTGCCATCGGCTACAACTACATCTCCCTCTGGCTTGGCATCACCATTGGTTTTCACATGGCCATTTTCCTGAAGAGAAAAGGAGAAATGGTTTGATTAGATAAAGGCTTTGTTAAATGCAGTGGTTTGATTCAATGTCCAGATTTTATTTGAGACATCAAGTGGTGACCCAACGCTGTACCAAAAATGCACTTTTCATCAATCACTGACATTTATTAATGCCACCAAGAACTGCACTGGCTCAGCTATATGAAAAGCTATTAACACGATAGGCTGAATAGAACAATTTTGTAAAAACAATAGAAGCACATTAACGGACACTTGAGAATGTGGCTTCATATAGTGCATTTTTATTATTATTATTTGATTTAAGTTGATCTAATCAGGCATACAACCTTGTAGGCCTAAGAGGTCAAAATTGTTCTTAAAAGTGAATTTTAGAAACTGTCGGCGCAACATGTAAGCCATATTTTACCAACATTTTGCCCTTTTAATGATTGATTTATTGAACACTTAGTTTCTGTCCAATATGATTATAAGTAGCCTACTTTCTAGACATAATACTTCTATAAAATTGCAGTACTAGGTATATTAATTTTATTAAAAAAAAAAAAACATCATAATAATCATTAATTAAACAGCAAATAAAACCTAAACATCATCAAAATCCAATTTTAGCGACGTCGTTAATTAGAGGGGTAAATAACTCCACATAATGATATTAAGATGAGCGGAAGGAAAATAGTTCATATCCTAAACAACTATTTGCAAACACAGTTAATTTATTAACACTTCAAAGCTCGTCATACACTAATTTTCGCCTTAAATCGATAAAAACACTTGTTAAAAAACACTTAGTACCTATATTAGCTAAGCTCGCGATTCAACGTCGATGTTTCGAGATCGGTCCGCCATTCCGTCTATCCCATGACGACTGTGTTGCTAGCCTTAAGGGAAAATATTCTTCACTTATTGAGCTAAAATATAATTAAAAAGCACAGCATATCTTAAGATACCCATAAAAAACACCATGTTTCCAGGGGAGAAAGACAGCGACACCTTCGTTCTTGTGAACGTGAGTAGCCTAGGTACTGCATTACATCCCAACCATGAATGTAATATCAGAACTACATCATTGATATACCCACTGCACATGAGGGCAGTGTTGTTCCACAAAATATAACTCACAACTTGGAAGACCAGCTACTACAGAGTGAACAAAGACAAAGGTAGACAACGACCCTATAACGGGATTTAAGTCATATATTTAAAAGTCTGCCTGCAAAAACACACATCCTTTTTCTTGCAATTACTGGAAAATGGACTACTAGCCCTTCAGATACAGTACCCACTGAGCACTAGCCCTGAGAGACAGTAACTATGCCTTTGTGCAAGGATCATAACACATAAATGTATGCAAAAAAATTTATATGTCAAGAAAAATGCTTAAATAATCAAGAAAAATGCTCTCTTTTTGGGGGGAGGGGTGCATATGCATGAAGGGGCATGGGTAGAATGATGATAAATTAGTCAGTAAAGGAATGGCAAAGCATTTGCACACAAACGCGTGCATTGCATTGTTTGCAGATCAGCAGAAGCGCTCTGCATCATTTGCATGCCGCTTTGCAACCTTTTGTTCTCAAATCGGGTTACTGCCAGTTTCAGTGCCAACACACAACCACAGTACAGGAGTCTGCCTGTTAACTGACAAAACCAACTAAAACTGTTTGAGACACATGATATATATATATATATATATATATATATATATATATATATATATATATATATATATATATATATAGATATATATATATATATATATATATATATATATATATATATATATATATATATATATATATCTATATATATATATATATATATATATATATATATAGACAGATAGGCTATTTTATAATCAATTAATTACAAGTATAAAAAAAAATCCACAACGAAAAAACTAAATTATCAATCAGACCTGGCATGATATTTTTGGCATTACCAATTAGTCTACAAAAATGTAGCACAAAGAATAAAATAAAATTAAAATAATCTATAAAAATAAATCATAAAAAATAGCTATCAATTAATTGTGAAATAAACAGGGTTGTTATCCTATTGATAAGATGCCACCCAAGTTTATCAGAAAGCTGGTTGTTTAAATACTTAAGTGCAAACTAATAGACCCTTACCTGACCATTGGCTTTTTCAGCCACTGCGTTTCCTTCCACTGTAGCTTCACCTTTAGATAACTGAGCACCCATCCTCCTTTATGTCTTCTTCAAAGAGTTAAAATGAGAAATAATACAGAAAAACCTTGATGGTCCTTCTAATTCAAACCCACACAGCACAGACAATGACCAAGCGTTCAGATTCCTGGTGTGTGTTTTCCCTTAAACTGCTTAGCAGACAGAATTAAAGGCTGGTTTCTGGTAGTAAATCCAAACGTCTCTGTGGGGAGAGCAAACTAAGTCTTTCACAGCTACAAGTGTGAGTATTTGTGTGCCTGACTCCACCCACCAGCTACATCGCCCAACCTGCACCAGAGCATTTCATATGCCCCATTCAACAGCACTACACACACAAGATTACAGTATCTCTAGTTTTACTCCTCTGGTTTGACATATTACTATTTTAGGGATATTTATTAGGAATTTGATTGATCATTTGGCTCATTCCCAGTTCACAGTGCATTTTCATACCATGTCTTAATATATTGGATAAAATATTATAGTTACAATTTTAAAGATTGAAATTGATCACGTTATCACAATTAATTGAACATGGGGTGAATGGTAAATAATTTCACTTTGGTTTGAGTGGAAGTTTCCAGATGTTAAAATGAAAAAGGTTTCAAATGAAAATCATAGCTGTGAAGAAATTTTACATGTATTTTCTTTTTCTCCCAGTCTTACAAGGCACTTATAGTGGAAATCAATGGGGCCAGTTCATAAATGTTAAAATATAAAATTTTTACACTGACTACCACATCTTGAGTCGCAAGTTTGAATCCAGGGCGTGCTGAGTGACTCCAGTCAGGCTTCCTAAGCAACCAATTGGTCCGGTTGCAAGGGTGGGTAGAGTCACGTTGGATTAACCTCCTCGTGGTCACTATAATGTGGTTCTCGTTCTCGGTGGAGCATGTGGTGAGTTGTGCATGGATGCCGTGGGAATAGCATGTGGCTCAACATGTGCTAGGTCTCCACTGTAACACGCTGATCAAGCCACGTGATAAGATGCGTGGATTGACGGTATCAGACATGGAGGGAACTGATATTCCCCACCCGGATTGAGGGGAGTCACTACAGCACCACGAGGACCTAGAGTGCATTGGGCATGTCAAATTGGGGAGAAAAGGGGAGAAAAAATATAAGCCACAATACGTAAACGATATACGCATGGGTGGACTGGCCGTCAGGAGCACCGGGCGTTTTCCCGGTGGGCTGCAGGGTAATTTGGGCCAGCCCATTGCTGTGCAAGTACCAGCCCGTCCTACTGCCGATATAGGCACCGTGTGGTTTCCATTACAAAGTGAATATTCAAAAAACTTTGTAATACTAAAGCTAATAAAATGGCTTTAATTTTGATAAAGTGGGAAGACTTTTATTTTTAAATGACACATCGTATCGCATTTCCGTATGTGCACATGAACTCCAAACCCTGTGTGGATCTGATTATTTGACATACAAATCACAATAATGGTGACAAAGACAACATATTAAGTATAAGATGAGCTCTGAATAATCACAAAATGACAAATAACTGCAAGTTACAATAACAGCAGTAATCATTTCTAACTAAGAAAATAGTTTATTTGCACTTCTGGAAAAAAGTTGAAAGTTAAAATCTTAATGCTGACTTGTCACAGCACCTAAAATACACATTTTCCCTTGTACTTTCTTGTACATTTTAACCTATATTTAACTGTATGTTGGGGAAAAAGTTTTCAGACATGTTATTTGTCTGAGCTCTAAAGTGCTTATTTTAGTGCTTTCTCTAAAAAATCCCCTCATCACATTTACAGTCATTTTATATGTTTTAAAATTATGACAATTTTTGCACTGCGGGGCCTGTTGTCATGACTAGCAGTCAATACATTTTCTTTTTTTAGTTCCAACACAAAACATTTTAAGAGCCAGAAAATGAACATCAATAAGCTGGTGTGTTATGGTGTGTTGCGGGCTGGGTTTGTGGCGCTCTGGGCCAGAAAGTTCAGGGCCACTTTTTAGTCCCATACCGCCCGTGTATATGCATGTTATCCAGTGCTTGAAGTGGGGTGGTATGTTCTATCATTTACTCTACAGAGTACTGGTAGTATTTCTTGCGTTCCACCACTTCTCAGAGTCTCTCGGTATGATGTAATGTCTTTATTTAATGTAAGTCAGTGATTCAATGATGCCAGCCAATCACTTTATCTGACCTTCCAAACGATTTTGATAGAATCGCGGTGGTAAACATCCAAGCCCTCTCAGCGCAAAACTCAGCAGTGAGTTTAACAACACTCAACAAGTGCAACAGCAGCATCGGTGGCCCTCAATCGATCCGTGGTCCAGTTCCGAACCGGAGCACGTGTGTTTAAGCTTGTTTGGGCATAGTTCAGTTACACTCTTTTCCAAAACACAAAAGCTGTCGGTTGAGCTTAACATGTATTGAACCTAGAACATTCCTTTAATGTTGTATTGCCTTACCCCATAGACTTCAATTGTTAGTGCATTACTGAATTTATTTGACTTTTGTTTCTTTTTTAAATTGAGGTTTGTGTCAATATCATTTTCACAGGTAATTGATTTTGTGCTACAAATATTGCCAAAATAGCGTATCTTCCATTGAAACATTCCTTTAACAACAGATAAAGCACTGGACTAAACTGTTGAAATGCCACATGGCTTTAATGCCCCACCCACTATTGTAAAGTTGTGATCTAACGCCCCCAAAATCCTTGAGAAAGAATGCTGAGTTCCTCAGAAGACGGAAAAGTCTTACTTAACATTGCCAGAAAAACCTGTCAAAATTACATGAAAATTACACAGAAATTAATCTAAATTCCATTAAGATTAAATGGGTTTTATCATGATGAATCACATTTTCCTGGATCTTCCTTCAGTGTTCATTGTACTATAAAATCATACTGTAAATTTCAGAAGTCAGAACTTGAAAAATGGCTCTTTCTGAAATCTTTGAAATAATTTTCTGAAATGATCCAATGTGTGCAAGTGACTGTGCATGTTTCAATGTCAAAATCAGAGAATAATTAAAAAGTTGGATTTTTTGTTTTAAACTGAATAGTGTATTGGAGTGCATATAAACACTCATTGACACATAATCATGCACATTTACAAAAACACCATTTAAGCAACTCCATATTCCAAGACTTCTGAGGACATATGATAACATTTGTGTGAGGAATAGACCAGTGGTGTAATAGTGACTGGGCCGTTTCCAGCTATAAGTGGTATAAGTGGCCGCTTAGGGCCCAGCAAAGCATGGTCATTTGTATTTCATTTTATTTATTTATTCTTTTTAAAAATTCTCAAAACTGCGAGACCATTCATGGGTGGGCCTGGATTGTGGCCTCCAAGTAGGATTTTGCTTAGGGCCCCCATTAGCTCAGAAATGGCCCTGAGTAGTGACTGAAGAAGTGGGCGTACTGTGAATTTATCAGTTGATCGCAAAACATGCACACAACCGGTCTAAAAAATTCATATATATGGGTGCAATCAGTACTTTCACATAGTTTAATAGCATAAGATGTAGGCTATAAAACTGAGTAAAAAATGTCACTTTTACCAGCAAAGTGAATTAACAGCTCAAATTATGTATTTCAGCATTTCACTGTAGATGCTAGATATGTCCCGTCCCTTTCTGAAACGGAAAGTATGGTTAGGTGAGCATACTGTTAGCAAAATCCTTAGAAAGATATGTGGGCATACGGCGGATGCTGGCGAATGCCCTAGACTACACTACTGACCCAAATTTATTTCATTATTCACTGAAAATCTTCCCCTCTGCTGCAGCTCTCCTTTTGCATATTCAAACTGCCACATTCGACTATAATACACACATGAGAACTAATGGCATTTACTGTCAGTTTTCATTCAATCATGTTGCTCAACTGGTATGGAGCATGGTGCTATAGCAACACTAAGGTCATGGGTTTCATTCCCACAGAATGCACATCCTTATTATTTGAATGGACTGAAAGTCACTTTGGATAAATGCATCTGTCAAATGCATAAAAGTAAATGTAAATTATTTAGCTCCATTCGGGACTTAGAGAAGCTGTGTGTGTGGACTGTTCTCTGGAATAGTGTGGGAACTAGATTGGATGGATGGGGGAGGGACAGATACTCTAGAGAGAGAAACTGAGTGTGTATAAGAGAGAGAGAGAGACAGCTGTATGTGTGTGTGGAGCTGCAGTGTTAATGGGTCAGTGTGCCAGCTACAGGCCAATCATCTCTCTTACAGTCACACGTCATTTCTCTCACATTCTTTTAAGTAATTTACAGTAGGGTCCAACATTGCATTCCAAAGAATTAAAAACAATATTTGAAATGAATTGAAGAATAATATCGCCATTTTGCAGTATTTCTAGGACAGTCAACAAATATTGACCATGCTGGATCACACGATCATCAGGTTATGTTCGTGCCAGCTTGAGTGCATGATGTCATTAAAGCAAAACAGGGACATACAAAATAAATATTCAAGATGTTACGCTGATAAAACCAATTGTTATAATAGCATTTTTAGTAGTGGTCTTTTGGAACCCACTGTAGATGTGGATCCTGTATAATTTTCTTTTGCAGTATAGTTTTGCCTACAGCATAACTGAAAGTGTGTGTGTTCATGTGTGTGTGTGTGCTTGCATTAGAGAAACAGAAAACTGCTTTTGAGTTACTCCCCTCACAGCCATAACAGTGCAATAATCTCTCTCTACCACCCACATCTCTCTCTCTCTCTCTCTCTCTCTCTCTCTCTCTCTCTCTCTCTCTCTCTCTTTCTTTGTCTCTATGCATCATCAAATTATACATCTGCTGCTGTGCTTCTTTGATACCTCATAGTTCATTGAAATCATCTGTTAAGCCAGACATAGTCTTGCATTGCCTGACTTTTGACTATCAGCATAAAGTCTGGTCTGGGCCAAGAATCGCTCACTTAGACAAGACGAAACCACCAGAATGACATGTAAAGCGACCAACTACAGTTAATTTAGCTTTTACGTGCTATTTAGGTGAAAGTTTCTTGAAATAGTTGAAATCTAAATAATGAACTGGCTTTGAAAAGCAGCTGTACAACACATAAGATTATGGCGACAATGTGTGTCAACTTTGTATTCAAAATGTCGTTTTTTTCTTAAAGTCAAAATTACTGAGGGGGGAATTGCTGCCAGTAAAAGCATGTGCTGTTTTGCACTGTTTTAGCACCCAATTCAATAAAGGAATTATGCAGATCAGTCAAACGGTGCAAGAATGCAAATAAAATTACGTTTACCGCCTGCTTTCCTCGGGCGGTAAAAATGCGATGTTAATTGTGCAAATAGAGTTTAAATAGAGCGTAATCTATAATGAGCCTAATTTACATAGAAAGGAGGCATATTTGCACAGAAATGAATGTCAGTGATAGTTGACAGATATTAGGTATAGATATAATAGGTTTGGGTGAGAAAAAGATAAATTTTTACAGTAAGTCGTTTTTTACTGTAATTCTCCACTTTCACTTTCACATTCTGATCTGAAATATTCTATGGAATATGGAATGCAAGAAAAGAAAGTCATACACATCTTCGATGGCATGAGGGTGAGAAAATGATGAGAGAATTTAGATTTTTGGGTGAACTATCCCTTTAAATACTCAAGATGTGTAACCTTTTCTTTGCTCAAAGTATGTAAACATAATTCGCTGTTGTTTTATAGAGGGTATTTATTTAAGGCTGCAAACATTGCACTCTATTTTACACACATGCACCTTTGCACTGACATCTGTGTCGTTGTGGGAAAAGCATCGTCACGAGAGACAAATGCTTGCTGTTTCCCAGACTCTTTCAGCTCATTATGATTCTGTTCCAGTTTCACATTTTCACTGATCTTCTGCTGCTGTCAGGTTGCCATAGCACTGGGTTTCTGTTAGCGTGTTCAATGGCATGACCCATTTTTCACCCCCCCAACATCCCTTGCCCTCAATAACCCCTCTCTCCCCTCCTTCAGATTAAATCCTTCCCCAACCCTGCTTTTCTCATTTACTGCTCCGACTCGCTTTTCTGTTTCCCTTTCAGAAGTCCATTCCTCTTCCGTGAAACAATATTTCAGTGTCTGAGACATATATTTGAGATATATTTGATACTAATAAGTGGATCCTAGTAAGGCAAGCACCACTAATATTATTGCTCATACTAAGGGTTGGGGATTTCAGCCACATGATTTGAGGGATACTTGAGGTGTAACATAACTTTTCTAAACGATTTTGGTAGACGATTATCTCTGCAATGCAAGGCATAAGTGGCTTACATTTTCAAAAAGTATATAACTGTTGTTATTTCTTGAATAAAATGTGTGATAGTGGTGCTTGCCTGTGGTGCTGCCCTGATGGTGTTGGTAATGACTCATTCTGAGTGTAGTGGCATGTTGCTGTGGGGTCGCCAGGGAATTCTGGTTCTTATTGGCCCAAGTCAGAAGAGCCCACCCCCAAGTCGCGATTATTTTCTGCTCTCTAAATATGACTGATTGCTTAAAAATAAATAAAACCACTTATATGGGACTAGTTATGCACCAAAGCTTAATATTTAGGGTTAGAGGTTAGTCTTTTAATAACACACAGCCTGACAGCAGATCAGTGTGTTCATGTCTCATAATCTGATTATGATTTCATTTCAAAGGCATTTGCACATATGAACCGAAATAAGAGCTGACATGATTATAATATATAAATATAGTCACAGGATGGATGATGGATTATACACACACACGTGCACACACACACACACACACACCCACACACACACAGATATCTTTCTGATATCAATCTTTTACTCCATGCTAAATGTTTCTAATCAAACATAGCACGGATGCAGTAAAGAATCACATTATATCTTGGTATTATGCGCTCACAAGCTGAACTGTAAACAATATTCAGGTAATAAAACAAATATATGCAATTCATTTGAAGTAAAAAGTAACACACCTTAGCCAAATACATTTAAACTCAATATTTCACAATTCCTGAATCGTAGAAAACATTCCCTGTCTTAGGTCAGTTAAGATCACTACTTTATTTTAAGAATGTGAAATGTCAGAATAATAGTAGAGAGAATTATTTATTTCAGCTTTTATTTCTTTCATCATATTCACTGTGGGCCAGAAGTTTACATACACTTTGTTAGTATTTAGTAGCATTGCCTTTAAAATGTTTTGGGTAACCTTCCACAAGCTTCTCACAATAAGTTGCTGCAATTTTGTCCCATTCCTCCAGACAGAACTGGTGTAACTGAGTCAGGATTGTTGGCCTTCTTGCTCGCACACGCTTTTTCAGTTCAGCCCACAAATGTTCTATCGGATTGAGGTCAGGGCTTTGTGATGGCCACTCCAATACCTTGATTTGTTGTCCTTAAGCCATTTTGTCACAACTTTGGAGGTATGCCTGGGGTCACTGTCCATTTGGAAGACTCATTTGAGACCAAGCTTTAACTTTCTGGCTGATGTCTTGAGATGTTGCTTCAATATATCCACATAATTTACTTTCCTCATGATTCCATCTATTTTGTGAAGTGCACCAGTTCCTCCTGCAGCAAAGCACCCCACAACATGATGCTGCCACCCCCATGCTTCGTGGTTGAGATGGTTTTCTTCAGCTTGCAAGCCTCACTCTTTTTATTCCAAACATATCGATGGTCATTATGGCCAAACAGTAACATTTTTGTTTCATCAGACCAGAGGAAATCTTTGTCACCATGTGCACTTGCAAACTGTAGTCTGGATATTTTATGGTGGTTTTGAAGCAGTGGTTTCTTCCGTGTTGAGTAGCCTTTCAGGTTATGTTGATATAAGACTTGATTTACTGTGGATATAGATACTTGTCTACCTGTTTCCTTCAGCATCTTAACAAGGTCCTTTGCTGTTGTTCTGGGATTGATTTGCACTTTTTTCACCAACTACATCCATCTCTAGGAGACAGAATGTGTCTCCTTCTTTAGTGGTATGATGGCTGTGTGGTCCTATGGTGTTTATACTTGCATACTATTGTTTGTACAGATGAACGTGGTACCTTCAGGCATTTGCAAATTGCTCCTAAGGATAAACCAGACTCGGATAAAACAGATCTCAGAAAAAATAAATTCTGAGATCTTGATAGATTTCATTTGATTTTCCCATGATGTCAAGCAAAGAAGAACAAAGTTTGAAGGTAGGCCTTAAAATACATCCACAGGTACACCTCCAATTGATTCCAAGTAGCTCATCAGAAGCTAAATTAGGCTTGACATAATTTTCTGGAATTTTCCAAGATTCTTAAAGGCACAGTTAACTTAGTGTATGTAAACTTGTAATTGTGATATAGTCAATTAAAATTGAAACAATCTATCTGTAAAAAATTTTCTGAAAAATTACTTGTGTCATGCACAAAGTAGATGTCCTAAACGACTTGCCAAAACTATAGTTTGCTAATATGAAATCTGTGGATTGGTTAAAATGAGTTTTAATGACTTCAACCAAAGTGTATGTAAACTTCTGACTTCAACTGTATTTCTATATATTCAGATCACTTTAATGCATTACATTATTGTCGCAGAGGAGTTAAAGGAATAGTTCACCCAAAAATTTTAATTTTCGCTTTTTAGAAGTTAATAACATTTTAATTATCAATTTATTATTTACACAATGTATCGATTTGCTTCAGAAGACATTCGTTGCTCAACTGGAGTTGTTTGGATTACATTTATGCTGCCTTAAATATGACTTTTGGACGGTCAAAGTGCTGACACCTGTGTTCTTCTATACAAGGACCTGACAGAGCCCTAACAACTTCTAAAAATCTTCATGTGTGTTCATGTGTGTTCTGCCGAAGAAAGAAAGTCATACACATCTGAGATGGCATCGGGGTAAGTGAATAATGAGAGAATTTACAGGGTTCAAACACGTTTGACCAATTAATTTCCATGAATATAACATGGATGTGTGATTAATGGATACAGATTTGTTTTAATTATTTTCATTTAGACCGATTTGTGAACCGCTTCAGCGACTCAAATCAAATTCACTGACAAATCGGACATCAATATGGCTTACGAGCAAGTTTTACTTTACACAAGAGCAATGTATAGATCATGAAATATTTTAGAGCAATGAAATATTTAAAAATATATATCGACTATTGAAATGTCCATGACTTTTCAGATTTGATTGTTTTCAGTGACTTTTACAGGCCTGGAAAACACTATTTTTACAATTCCCTGATATTTCCAGGTTTTCCATGCCCATGGGAATCATTTTGCAGGTTTGGGTTTGCTGACATCAGGTTGGCTGCTATATCTTTTAAGGTTTTGGAGAGAGGGTGTGCAGGTTAAAGTTAGCAAAACAGTTGAAATCGTAAATCCTGCAACCAACACTCTATTCCATAAGTGATGCCTTTACAGGGCACTTCAAAGGGAGAACATTCAGTGTAGCGAAACTGTAGAGTCATTCCAAAAAGAATTTCCAATTAAAATGATTAAAAAAGTATGTTCAGAGTAACCGTTAATATTTTTGAGCTTCACACCATGCAGCCTTCTGAAACTCTCACAGTGGAGAGTAAATTCTTCAATCGAATAAGGGCATAGGGATGATCACTTCTGAATCAAATGTAGTCTAAATCTAACTGGTTTGTGTTTGAGAGTGGTGTCCGGCTAGGCGCGTCTGGTTTTGTTTGTGTTTATGACTGAAAACCTTTCAAAGAGGAAGTAGAAAGACATCCTGGGTTTTAACAGGGCAGCACGTCCTTTTAAACACTTTCAGGATGTAACAAAATGCTACAGACTTAAAAACCAGAGGTGCTACATCACAAAAAAATCACACGCACAAGCACACACACATATGTATAAAAAACACATAATGTTCAGAATAGCATGCCACCATACTTCTCTATCTATTTCTGCAGTATATTTTTAGTATAAGCTACTGTATATCAATGTATACATTTTCTGCATGTACTGTAATACACAGATGATCAACTACATTTGCCAAAATGAGCCGGACACACAAGACACACTGTGCAAAATACTGTTCACAATGTTTGCAATTCAATGTACTCAACTTGACCTTTCTTTTCCTGTGTGATGAATGAACCAGATGTAAGATCAGCTGCATTTTTTAACTTCAGACTGCCAAATGTGAATTCAGTATTGATTTACACAGAATTGGATAATAAAAAAAAATGAAAAATAATAATAATACAATTTTATTTCTTACTGGACGCCACTCACTGAATTATACATGCAACGTGATGAGGTCATGTGACAACAATTTAGCATATTACTGTTTGAAACATTTTTCATTACACAATGCATTTTTCTTTACATGCTATTTAAAAAAAATAGTAGGAAGTATACAGTATATACTACAACGTATTCAGTGAGAACTGATATTCCAGACAGAACATAGACATTAGGCTGTTTGTTCCTGACTGAAAAGAACTATATTCCTGCTATATGTGTCCAGCTTTCCATAAAACTATCCCATCTTACACGTGCAATGGGCAGTTTACTTTACAGTTTAGTTCAGCTTTTGAAATCGCATCTGAAGAATGTGAGTTATTGTATTTTAGCTATCTGAGACATGAAATGTTTACATATGAGCGAGTGTTTTAATGCCTTTGTTTGACAGTGAAACAATACATGAACTCTTAAGAAAGCAGATGTGTGTTTGACCGAGGTTATTCATTCAACACCGGTGATTTACGTACATGTTATATTTGGGTCAGAATCTATATCACTGAACTATCAGAAGTTTTTAACCCTTATGTTGTGTTCCGGTCATTTTGACCCATCGACTTTTTTCATATTTTTTTTTTTACTTTGTTCACATATGATACCTGAAAACACACCAAAAAATGTTTTACCACATTTTTAAACATTTTTTGGTTTTATTTCACTTTGTTACACTTCTTGTGTTCCAGGTCAAAAATGACCAGTCATTGGAAATATTTGGATTAGACTACAAAATACAGAAATATTAAGTGTTCAGGAGCATCACAGTCCTTTAGATGAACACATGTGGTTGTGCGTTTGCACACACAAATTTCTCAGACATGTGCACACACACACACACACACACACATGTTGTGTTTCCATGTTTTATGGGGACTTTCCATAGACATAATGTTTTTTATACTGTACAAACTTTATATTCTATCCCCTAAACCTACCTTTCTGCAGTTTTACATTTTCAAAAAACATCATTGATTTATAAGCTGTTTTCCTCATGGGGACCGACAAATTGTCCCCACAACGTCAAAAATTTCGGGTTTTACTATCCTTATGGGGACATGTGGTCCCCACAACTTCATAAATACATGCTCTCTCACACACACACACACACACACACACACACACACACACACACACACACACACACACACACACACACACACACACACTCACACACACAAAATGTCTTTCCTTGTACACTCTTTGAGGAATATTTCAAGATCTGCTCATAATGTTTTGTTGCGTTTGGGCTCGTTTGAATTGGGATAGTCTGCTGTAAGTTACGTTATATCATTTTATATGTTATATGTATGCAGGAAGTAATAAGGAAAAACGTGACAAAAAGCCACTCCTGTTTATTATATTTTATTATATGTGGGAATTTCATACGCTAAAACTTAATGCAGTTTGGCCTCTTAAAGACACAAATTTATCATTGCATTCTACAGATGTTTCCATACAGTTTTCCTGAACACTCCCCAAGTCTCCCATTGGTCGACAAAGAGATAGTCCCGCCCCAGACACATGTCACTGGTTGCGCTAATGTTGCTGTGTCAGGCTAAATGGGTTGCTCAAATAAACACAACAGCACAACAGAGCCACAGTGTTTACACTTTTTGGGGGAAATCAATCTACAAATGTTTTATAAATGCTTGTCTCTGCATTTTAAGATATGAAACATACAAGAATCAAGCGATTTAGCATAGTTGTCAAATGTTGTCAAAAACACGAGCATGTGATTTTTTTCTGGTGGAGGGAATTTGTATCTGTTCCTCTGACAAAGCTATCATACACCTTCAGGAGACTTGAAATATACCTCATAAGTCATTTGGACAACTTTTATTATATTTATTGGTGTTTTTTTAATTTTTTAAATCCCCTGGTCACGGGGGCCTGGGTAGATCATTGGTAAAAACGCTGGCTATCACCCCTGGAGTTTGTGAGTTCGAATCCCAGGGATAGCTGAGTGACTCCAGCCAGGTCTCCTAAGCAACCAAATTGGCCCGGTTGCTAGGGACGGTATAGTCACCTCCTCGTGATCACTATAATGTGGTTTGCTCTCGGTGGCGTAGATGCCACGTAGATGCCGCGGTGGATGGTGAGGACTTTCACACATGCTATGTCTCCATGGTAACCCTCATTGAGCGCGGGTTGATGGTCTCAGATGCAGAGGCAGCTGAAATTCGTCCTCCGCCACCCGGATTGAGGCGAGTCACTACACCACCACGAGGACAAATTGTGAATTGGACATTCCAAATTGGAAGAAAAAGGGTAGAAAAAAAAGTCCCTGATATCACAAGAAAAAAGAACCATCAGTAAAAGGCAAAAATAAAATTATAAGAATTAAGGGACACAGTTGTCCAGCATCTGCAAAGAGCATCAAAAACTAGCAAAGGTGCAATAACATGCTGTATTTTCATATATATATATATATATATATATATATATATATATATATATATATATATATATATATGACCCACTTTTAGGTGGCCTTAACTACTATGTAATTAACCATTTAATACAATGTACTTATTATGTACACACATGTTGTTGCATTGCAGTTACATATAAAGTACTTACATTTAATTACATTTGTACTTGACCCCTAATCCTAAACCTACTCTTACACTTAAACTTACCCGTACCTCAACCTCAGCAGCAGCAAATGTGAACATTTAGTAGAACAACATGTAGTTACACAGTAAATACATAGTCTTGTATGCTTTAATGTTAGTACATAGTTGTTAAGGTCATTTAATATAATGTGTGACCTATATATATATATATATATATATATATATATATATATATATATATATATATATATATATATATATATATAAATAAAAATAAATTTATAGCACAAATTATGGTTACTCCAGGGATGCTTGTACAGCATGAGAATCTGGAAATGTCCGACCCTTACTGAAATGGAAAATATGATTGTTTAGCAAATAAAAAGTTACATCTAAAATGAACGTTCTGATTGGCGGATCAGATTAGTCAGACTTTCTGTATTGCCAGTTGCATCAGTTGCACTCCCTAAGCTCCTTGCACGTTTAGAGAGAATCTCTGTACTCTGTGCTAAACGGTGCTGCGGCATCGCGTTAGTAGATTGCAAAAGTTCCGGGTCAAAGGTTTAGTCATTGTTCTGGTGGCCATACGTATCATCACTTATTTTAGGTGGGCATATGCAAAATCCTAAGAAAGATAGATGGGCATTCGGCGTATGCATGCATATGCCCTAGACTAGACTAATATACAGTAATTTGCTTTAAACTCACTGGTGGGATTTTCCCATCAGCACTGATTCCCAAACATTAATCAAATATGTGATGAATCACTGCTGCTGAATCAGCTTTAAGATCAGATACAAACTGATTTAGCCAGTGAGTCATTGCCTGAGAATTTACATTCATTATCAGAGAAATGCATGTCAACCTCATGTCACTCCGTTTATCCTCCCATCCTTCCTTCCAACTTGCTCCAGGACACAGGAAGTGGGTTTCTCCCTTGCTGGGGCTCTCTGAGATTGAGCAAGACTACCATCTCATCAGGAAACAGGAAGTGACCACACATTCCTAAATGTCAATCGCCTCAGGGAGACAAGAGAATATGACAAATCCTAGTGTGGATGTGTTGAGAATGTGTGATGTGTACATGTACATTTGAAGATAATTAGCTGTGTATTTAAAGAACTGTATCTACAGTGTACAGGGAACAGTTACCTTCATTATTAGTATTATTAAAAATAATTACATTATTTAATAAAATAACACTGCAAAAAACTTATTTCTTACAGTCTTTTTTTGGTAAAATATCTTAACATCCTTAAAACAAGATGCATTTACTTGTGGAACAAAATGCCCTAATACAGTTAATTAAGTCTTGTTTTCAAATACATTGAATTGAATGAAAATCAGCCTAAAAAATACAAATAAAAATGTGAATGTAATAAATTGGAGAAACATTTCCACACAATTATATTACATTTAATATATTATTTTTTTATTTTTTTATTGAAACAAATTTTGCAAACTGAGAGCTAAAAGTCTCAAAATAGGACTCTACATCTCACAAATGAATTTTGACATGCGCATTTCAACCTGGCATTTGGGGCCTTTAACATCCAACACAAAAAACAACAATAACAGTGACACTCAACAATCACATTTTTAGGGTAAGAGAAGCACTCTAGGCCCAGATATACTTAATATGAAATTGAAAAACAAACGGTTGTGACGTCAACAATGTCTGGCCAAAAATAGTGTTTTTGTGTTATTTTCTGTGGTTTGTAACAGCTCGCCTGGGCAACATTTTAGGAAAACTTCTAACCGGCTGCTAAACACCTTCTTAAGGTGCGTACACACTGCCAGCGACATCGCGCGACAGCGACTCCATCCCATTCATTTTCAATGAGAGCACAGCGACTTCCAGCGACACGAGCTGTCGCGACCGTTGGCGACTAGATGTGGTCCAGCGATGCAACAAAGTTGAGACAAGTTCAACTTTATTCAAATGAAGAGCGACTAACGGAAGCGACAGCCAATAGGAGAGAAGACGGGAGAGCTCACGTGATCCTTCTCTCTCTCTAGCTCTCTCTCTCTCAGCTCCTGCAGTAACGGAAAGATGGATGAAAGGCTAATTCTTGCTGTTAGAAATTTTCCAGTGTTCTATGATATGTCTCTTCCCACGTACAAGGACATTTTTAAGAAAAATACTGCGTGGAAAAGTGTATCTGAGATCGCGGGGATTTTATGGACCCAGCCAGGCATTTGTGTTTTCGCCGCAGCACGCCTTGTTTCTCATTCATCTTTGATATAAAGCATTTTATGTACTGATTCCATTTATATTTAGTCTTTTCCCTCCAAAATGTTGCTTTTAGTGGCAAGAAAAGAGATTAGCTGTCAACAGCAATGGAATGACATCCGTGAATGTCATTTATAAACGTTGCTAGGCAACCAGTAGTGGGAACACCCACTAGCGACTTCACCGCCAGCCACTGGCGACCTGCAGCGACAAAGTCGCTGGCAGTGTGTACGCACCTTTACTGCCATTTGTACACGTCATCAGGTGTGTTCTGAAGCTCCACCTACTACATTCATTGTTCAGTCAGTATTCAACGTGAACACAGCGTGTAGAATTATTAGTGAGCTGGTGCACACTTACCTACATTAGTATGTTCGTATTAGTATCGTTCGCCTAGAAACATTTTCCAAGAACATGTCATGTGATTTTTGTTTAGTTTAATTTGTCCACAGAGGGAATTATATCTATTCAAATACTCTTAAGTGCCCATTCACTCATGTACCATCTGCCGCAAAGCCATTTACACATCTGGCCAAAGATATGCGCGACATCAATTACAATAACAGAGTGTAAACTCCACATATTATGGCAGCGTTAACGTGTTAGCGCATTAGCGTCATGAATTCACAATGTAAACAAGACAAATTAAACATTTTCTACAGCATATATATTACTGTAAATCACCATTGAGTGGTTAAAACAGCTTATTTTACTGACCGTGACTTCAAATAATGAGGCAAAATGTAACTGATAACACATTTGAAAGGTTTTACATGTAGCATCCTTATATTTAAATGCTCCTCTAAATGGCTCCCACAATGGTGTGGCAGGTGTCTAAATGTTCACAAACACTTTGCCATTCCTCCGCTGTTTAGAACTTCTATTTACCCCTGAGCGAAAAACCAAAAACTTCTCTGGATTATATCAGGGTCTTGATACAAAACTCAAACGGGCAGGAAACACACCACCTGTGTATATATAGCAAAGAAACAGTAACTATTAAAAAAGCTAATTGGCATCTTTGCTCACAATGCAAAAAATTACTTTCAAGATTAGTATTTTATCGCCTTTTTTTCCATGTAAAATTATTTTAACATTCTTAAAACGTTATTTATTTACTTGTCAAGCAAAATGTAATAAGATATTACGTCTTGTTTTAAGCATAAATCTCTCAAAATTGTATTTCTGTCAAAACAAAACTTGAAATCTTATTACAGTTTGCTTGTCAAGTAAATGAATAAATCAGATATTTTTACTGGAAAACAGGAAAACAAGACAGAAATACTTATCTTGAAAATATATTTTTGCATATATGTTTTGAACTGCACATCAAATCTGGTTATGGCCATTGAAAATGACTCATGTTGTCTCAACTCAAATGGATTAAGTGAACTTCCCTTTTACTAATTTAAAATGCAAAGAAAATAAGATATGACAAATATGTTCAGGAATTGTTTTACATTTTCATTTTAAATAATTAAATTCAAGCTATTATTAGAAGCTATTATTTTTATTATTGTGGCATGCTTAGCCCATCTCAAATCAAGATGTATCTTCTGTCATTTTGCTTCTTAAGCAAATGTATCTTCTTTTAAGGATGTTTCGATAATTTTACCAGATCGCAAGACCAAAATACTGAACAAGTAACTCATTTGTTGCAGTGTAAGGAGTGTTCATTTTAAGCTGAGTTTAACTGCATCTGTTGTTGACTCACCCCTGGGAGAGATCATAGGAAGCAGCTTAAAAAGAACCACACTCAGCTGCCCCAGGAAATGGACAAACACACACACTGTAAATGGGTCTATGACCATGTCAGAGGAGAAGGGAAATGTACCCGCGTGTTTGTGTATACATAAGTACAGCTGACGCAGATGGCGGTGGATGTTTTGGGTGGTTCAGACTTTAGGTAGAGCGTTGATGACAGAGATGTGGTGGGAGTCATTCAGGACATTATAGGAAGTAAAATGGAATGTGAATTCCGTTGTAATTCCCTGCTTCCATGAAACGCCCCTCCACCTCCCAAGTTTTGCGGACATTAACCTACGAATGACGTACTAAAAGTTGTCTCAGCATATTAAGATGGAATAGGAGAACTTATTTTAACATCTTAAAAACCACAGACTTCACCTTTAATGTTTGATGTTCAGATTTGACATTCTGTATTGATTATATCACAGAGATCAAGGAAACAAACACACATTTCCAGGATTCTCAGTGTTATCTGATGGTGACACAGAGGCTCTTCTATGCCGTTATCATCAGAGGTGCAAGTCAGAGCATGGTACTGCTCAAGACCAAAGAGGTCAAAGGTTAATAAAGGTCTTGAATATTTGGGATAGTCATTGTAAATCACTGATAGGTGAACATCAACTCATGTTGTTGAGCAGTGACGTGCACAGACCTTAGCAGGGACAGGGATGGAAGGATAAAAAAGGCAATGATTTAAAAAAAAAAATAAAAAATTATGAGTAGTAATTATAAATACTTAACTAATTTCTTTGCTTTTTGAGTATTTAAACATTTTCTTGTATATATAATAAGGTACATAATTGTTCCATTTTTCATTTATCACAAATTATAGCCTATTCTGTTATATTTCTCACGAAAAGCACCATTGTAATACACTTGTTTATTTATTTATTTTCACACATGGTCTGTGATAACCCCATGTTTATGACATGTGTCATAGTAAAACCATGGTATTTTTTAAAGTACCTTGGAGTACCATGACAGTATCATGAAATTTGAACATCATCAATCATTCAGTACCATAGCATTACCATGGTAACTAGGTGCACAGTATGAAGGCACGATAAGAAAGTCTGAGCGCGAGGTGAGATCGGTGCCCCCCTAGGGAGTTGGTGCCATATAGGCCTTTATCACAGTCCGCGTGTCATCAAATCCGGCTCTGAATAGTAGCGAAGGACATTTCACATATGGTTTTTTCAACCATAAGTGTTATCTACCACTTTAATGTGTTATATACTGTAGTATCTGAGTGAGTTGATTATCAGGGCAAAGTTCTCCTAGTTCACGAGGAGCTGCTCGCGCTGTTCAGCTTACTCCCAGAGGATTATTGTGCTCAACTCAAGTCCGAAGAGACTGCGTTTACAAGACTGTTAGTGAAGGGTACATTCATAAAGTAATGCCATTTTTACCCACTTCACCCAGAATACCCACTTCAAGGGCTCTGCAGTTCAGAGTGAGTATAGGGCATAGGGAGGATCACTTGCGATTGGAATCAGCCGTAGTCTTGCCGGAATCTGCTGTAGCTTGTGCTCTTAAAGGCACCTACGCTTCATTTTCTTTAATGCGCCCGTGATTTACAAAAAAATCTCATAATAACACATAATTACTGTTACTGTTTTTAAATTATTAAAATTTCTCCCCTGTTTCTGAATGACCAAAAGGGCACCTATAGATTTGTGAAGGAAAGGGGCAGGGGCTTGGGCCTCTGCTGCCCCCGTTCTGTGCACGTCAGTGTTGTTGACATTAAAACGAGCAGCATTAGAATCAAAGCCAAGACAGTCAATTAATCTGTCTGTTTATCTAACAGTGAGCACATCTGAGCCCTGTCTGTCTCTGTTCATTCCACACATGCCAGTGTAAATGACAGACATGGATAAGAGAAGTGTGTTTGTGCCCATCCTCCTTAAGATGAAAGATCATGTACATCATTCCCAGACCTACAGGAACCTTACCACCTCACCTACCACTTATAAACAGACATCTCAACACATCTCAAACGGCAAACCTTGTATAGAAAAAGAATAGCATGCATCGTCCTACCAAGCTGCATTATTTGAGGTACTGTCAAATTTACAGTATGTATGTACCATTAACAGAGTGAGACGAGTTAAAGACCAAAGGTTAAAGGAATGTTCTGGGTTTTTCGGCATCAGCAACAGAGAGCATGTGTTGTAAATTAGCAATATTTCTTAAGTGGAAGAATGCTGTTCTACAAACTCTGGAAATTTGATTTTCAAATGACATAGTGGTATAAAATATAACACCTAAGTTCTTCGCTGTTGAAGACGATGTAACAGTACATCCATCGAAAGTCAAATGATATTTTAGCATCTTATTTTTATAGGTTTGTTGTCCAATAATTAGTTCCTCTGTTTTGTTGGACTTGAGTAGAAGGAAATTTCTGGCCATCCAATCTTTGATTTCATTGATACTTTCTGCTAATTTGGAGCATTGTGAAATTTCGGCAGGTTTTGAAGAAATATAAAGTTGGGTATCATCGGCATAACAGAGAAAACTTTTTCCATGATTCCTGATAATATCTCCCAGGGGAAGCATATACAAGGAGAAAATTAGAGGCCCTAAAACTGATCTCTGTGGCACCCCATACTTAACTTTTGCTTGATTTGATAATTAATCGTTTACACAGACAAAATGGTAGTGGTCTACTAAATAGGAACTAAACCATGCTAATTCAAGTACACAAATGGCAACATAATTCTCCAGTCTATTCAAGAGAATATTGTGATCTATCATGTCAAAGGCAGCACTAAAATCTAAAAGCACTAGAGGAAGCACTAGAAGGCATTACATTGTCATGACAATAAGGTTTTTCTGTGTTTTCTTTACACAGAAAAGTCTACTAAGTGATTTGATCACAAACAATATATGTATGTTTCCATTGATTATGGTATAAAAATGGGTGGTTATACTTGCTTGTCGTACTAGATTACAGGAGATCCCATCCCCCCTGGAATCTACTATCTACAGGACATAGGTATGATTTTATTGGAGTGAAGTGCTGGTGGCATGCACACTTTGAAACTATTTGAAATTATCTGATGCATCAAACTGTAGAAACGACCATTGTGTAAGAGTGTGGCATGTTGAAACAAAACTCACCAACTCTGTCATTTCCCATTTGATTCCGTGGAAAATGTGTCATCTGTCATATGACATCATCCCCCCTGGCTCTTACCTTTAAGTGTGTGTGTGTGTGTGTGTGTGTGTGTGTGTGTACATTCCTTTAGGGATGTTCCTCAAAGACACAGTTATCTGTGGCTATACAGGTTATCAAGTGTCTAGAGTCTTTTTCGTTTCCCATTATTCAGACTGTGTGATCAGTAGAGTTGCTGTATTAGATAATTGGTTATATTTGTATTACCTGTGCTTGACGTCCGATTATGAATTATCGAATTAATATATTGCACATGGGCTGCATTTCCTGTTTCATTGACATGTGGGCTGTGTCAGTTCCTGTCAGAAGAGGATTTCCTGTTTGATGACTGATGGATTGGGCTCAGGGCAGTGAACTATGACAAGGCCATTTACAACTATAGCAAACAATCTCTTAACTTTGCTTTGAGTAATTCTACTTAAAATCATATCATCGGTGTTTGCCGAGACAAGCATCACTATTACAAACATTGCTCTGCTATTACTTTTCTATGGAATCAGAAACTTAGCAGTTGAAAAAAATTTGCATAAAAACCAAAACAAATCCCTTTGATTTACATTGAAGACTATATCTAGGGACTAATGTATCATAGAGACTTTGGGTTGGTCTTTTTTGACTTTGCGCAAACCCTGGAAACCACCTAACAGCACCATATTAACCATATAATGCTCGAAAAACCTACTCAGAACACATTAGCAACCACAAAGGAATACCCTGGCAACCACCCACAGCATCCTATTTTGCTCAGGTAAGAAAAAAAATATAAAAATAATTAATATTGATATGGGTGTTTCTTCAACACTAATTTCCAACAGTGTCATTTCCAGCACAGAATTCTAAAACACAATATAGAATTTGAAATGTGATGGAAATGACACAGTGGTGCGAATTGTCTTGATTTTAAGAAAAAATGACAAAAATTATATAAACCTCCTGTGATGCATTTTCATACACAGTAGGACATAGTTAGTAGACAACTGTAAAAAATATTTAAACGACTTTACTTTTCCACAGTGCCAAACTGTGCCTTTGTATCAAATATTGTTGAAAGGCTGACGCCATCTAGCCCTAACCTTAACATTAACAATTTATTATTCCACCTTTATGACCCATGACAAAATGTATTTAAATACACAGACATTTAAACATATAAATGTCCACATATGACAACAAAACACCCACAAAACTATGCAGACAAATAAAGCCTCACAAACAGAACACAGACAGAAAAAAACACATACATGTATATTCACAATAAACACAAAAACAGTCTGTTGATCTCTCATCTGACCCCGTACATTCAACTCCTGCTGGATAAGGATGTGTTTCCTGATCTCTCTCTGGGACAGGAAAAGGCTGCTGCCACGGAAACAGTCCCAGCAAAGAGGAAGTGATCTCACTGCACCTGTGTGAGGATGAGGGCACAGCCACAAACACGCACACACACATGCACATGCACACACACACACACGCACACACACACACTACACACACACAAACACATATCCCATGCAGCTTTGTGCAGTTGTGTCATAAAACAGGAAGTAATGGAGACCTCAACATTTTTCCCAGACTTTCTTTCCTATTTCCTAAAAACTCCTTCAACACATTTGTCAACCTGTGAATGGTTTATAGTCAACATGAAACCAAAATTGACCCTATTTACTTCTGTGGCTATTTACTCTTATTTGGGAATGATGTGTCAGTCTTCTTATTTTTCAAATTCTTCCCCTTCAATCACCCGTCATATAGAGAGAACGTTTTACAGTCATTCAAAAACCACGTGCAATATGTTCTAAACATGATTACACATACAAACCAGCCTCTTCATAATGCATATTTCAGAACACATCATTTACTAGTAATTGACACATAATGGAGTGATTCATCTAAAGTATGTCTTGTGATGTGTGACACTTAAATTCCAGTGTAGTTGTGAAAGTAATGAAATGTGCTTTCAACAGGATTGGGCAAATTTTGGAATTCAAGAATTGCCTTTCATTTCATGAGTTTCATTTCAGTGAGATTTGTATTGAATTGGTCGATTTGTACAGGATGTTGAATAGGAATTAAAATAACAGGAAGAGGAATTTACTGAATTGCAATGAAAAGAAATCCAAAATAGTCACAACAGGGTAATTTCATTATTTCATTCACAAGATTCTTCTGAAAAAAAAACAATAATAATTGCATTATTAAATCAAACAAATTATATGTCTGTTTATTTCCTGATATGTATTTCCATACATAAGTTCTGTATGGTGGCGTGTTGTGGTGGTGGTGGCGTAGTGGCTAAAGCACAGGGCTGTTAATCAGAAGGTTGCTGTTTCAAACCCCACGGCCACCACCATTGTGTCCTTGAGTAAGGCACTTAACTCCAGGTTGCTCCGGTGGGATTGTCCCTGTAATAAGTGCTCTGTAAGTCGCTTTGGATAAAAGCGTCTGCCAAATGCATAAATGTAAATTAAAAATTGACTTCTAAATATAAATTATAGATTGATGTTTGGCTCAATTTTAAAGACTTTGGGGAAAATTTCGGGTAAATAAATTATTCTTCCACCATGGTACATGAGATGGAAGTTAATTTATTAAATAGAACGACATATGTCAATCAAATACACATTTCCTTTGATGGTATTTCAAATATTATTTAGTAATGTCATCTTATGATATTAGGCAGACGTAGTCGAAAGACATATCGTGCTATTTGCATGGAGTCGCTGTCTATGTAGAGTGCTCCAAATTGATTAGGATGCAGCCTTAAAGCTGCCAATGAAAAAATAGACGGCGGTGCAGCTCTCTAAGGTTTGGAAGAGAGTGTATAACTTTGTATAACCTGCTGTCATCTCTTCTAATGATAGTGTATTGCAGGTTTGGCACTGGATCCAAATACAGAGTGCACGATGACAGGCAGATAAATGGAAACTACAGGAACGCTGTATTTCCAACAGTCACAGTGTCAGTGTTTACATCATAGTTACATCATAGATAGTTCAGACTCTAAATTCTGAGTTGAAAAAACCCAAATGTATCCTAAATTGATTAATTGCTTGGTGACCATAAATAGCTTACAGTTAGGACAATGCACTATATTACTAGACAAAATAATAGTTTATTCTGATTATTAATATTAATAATAAATGTAACTATTTATAGTGTCTTTTTTATCATTTTTCAGCAATAAATGTTTTCTAAAATCCACTTGAGGCTGTGCGTGACCTACATTTTTGGAATCACTGAGCATTATTGAACAAAGGACAGCTGATCTTTCAGGCGATATGAGAGTTAAAAGAAAACTATGTTCACTTTTAAATAGTTACATATCCTGCGTCCCATTACAGAGTGGACATCTGTTATGTTGACTTTTATTAGGATGTAATGGTGCAAACTAAACCAATATTTTTTTCTTTTTAGTTAAACATCTCCTCTTTCTAAACACATAGCAATGATACATACATCACTACACATAACTTTAATACAAAAGAAGATGTAAAAAAAAAAACCTCAACCACAAGGCCTTTATGATCTTATTTATGGCTCTGATCCAAAATTGAATGGAGCTGTCAATTTGGGAAGCAGACATCCCACTTCTCACCTGAAAGTTGTTCTATGCCTTCATTTAAGGCCACTTCCACACAAATATATATATATTTTGTTTGAAAACTCATTGATTTTGCTACGTTTACACCTCTCATCCACACTAGAGCAGCAGTGTATCCTTCACTTTCCAAGGCAATTGGAACATTTTTGTCAAAATAATTATTTTAAGATGGCATATGAAGTGAAAGAAGAGTTGATTTTATAAAGAATTCAATCCTGAAAAGTATCAATTAAGCTATGGAGCTAAATTTTTATGACACATAGAGCTGCCTATTGATCGTTCCAACTCCATTTCAGTTAGGATGCGGCCTTAGAAATCAGCTTCCTTTGTAGGGAGTAGACAGCAAGGCAGCCAACATAACAATAATAACACATTTCTCACCCCAATATTTATTACAGTGTTATGTTTTGGCATGTCAGAAACATTTGTCTAAAATTGAAATCCGAAATACTTTACTGTATGAAATTCAGAACGATTAATCTTATATTTCCTCTTGTTGTGCTCGCAAAGGGCCCTTAAAGCAACAAAACCTCTGTGAACTTTTGAAAGGCGTAAAGATATTCTTTATGAAACAAGGGTTAGGCTTGTTTTTGCAATATGGAATTTGATTCAAACAGCTGAAATACTCATTATTGTACTTTGTTATAGAATGTCTTATGTACACATTGAATAATTGACTGTAGTACTTTACCCACCCATCCCCTCCTGTTGAAAGATTCAAGCCTAAGAAAACATCATCTTATATCTGTGAATAAAGCGTCCTAACTTAAAGTAGCTAAACTACTTTACTAACAAAAGGTTAGCTAAAAATAAAGCAATTTCAGTGTATTTAAAACAACTAGGGTGACAACGTTAACTTGAACATATACACTGGTGGCCAAATGTTTGGAATAATGTACATTTACGTTTCAGAAGGAAAATGGTCATTTAATTCACCAAAGTGGCATTCAACTGATCACAATGTATAGTCAGGACATTACTGATGTAAAAAACAGCACCATCACTATTTGAAAAAAGTCCTTTTTGATCAAATCTAGACAGCAGCCATTAGTCCAACATCTTATCCTTGAGTAATCGTGATAAATTGTTAATTTGGTACTAGAAAATCACTTGCCATTACATCAAACACAGTTGAATGCGATTTGGTTAATTAAATGAAGCTTAACATTGTCTTTGTGTTTGTTTTTGAGTTGCTACAGTATGCAATAGACTGGCATGTCTTAAGATACATTTTAGGTCAAAATGGCAAAAAAATAAACCGCATTCTCTAGAAACTCAGTCAAGCATTGTTTTGAGGAATGAAGGCGATACAATGCTTGAAATTGCCAAACTGAAGATTTCATCCAAAGGTGTACACTACAGTCTTCAAAGACAAAGCACAACTGGCTCTATCAAGGACAGAAAGAGATGTGGAAGACCAGATGTACAACTAAACAAGAGGATAAGTACATCAGAGTCTCTAGTTTGAGAAATAGACGCCTCACATGTCCTCCGCTGACAGCTTCATTGAATTCTACCCGCTCAACACCAGTTTCATGTGCAACAGTAAAGAGAAGACTCAGGAGGCCTTATGGGAAGAATTTAAAAGAAAAAGACACTTTTGAAACAGAAAAACAAAAAGAAAAGGTTTGAGTGGGCAAAGAAACACAGACATTGGACAACAGATAATTGGAAAAGAGTGTTATGGATCTTAACCCCATTGAGCTTTTGTGGGATCATCTAGACTGTAAGGTATCTGGACAAACTGACAGCTAGAATGTCAAGGATCTGCAAAGCTGTCATAGCTGCACGTGGAGGATTTTTTAATGAGAAATATTTGAAGTAGTTTAAGAAGTTCGGAATATTTTGTTCAAATTGTAACATTTTTCAAGTTATTAATGTCCTGAATATACATTGTGATCAGTTGAATGCCACTTGTAAACTAGTTAATTTAGAAGAACCATCTGAATGAACAAACTCACTAAAATGAATCAAAGTTTCCAACACTAAATATATAAGTAGATCGTTTCTCGTAACCGGTTCATTTACATGAACTGTCTGAAAGAACCGTTTCACTAAATTTATTTGGATTTCTCAGCACTGCATACAGTGTTTGAAGTGGAAGAAAAAAAGGTGCTCTCCTTATTAGTATTAAAGATGGTAAATGAATGATTCTCTGAGACTGCTTTTGTTCACAACCTCTGTTTATTTAAAAATGAATGGATATATTTGAGGGCTTATACTACTGTATACGGCAGGGCTCTTCAACTTCTTTCTTGCAGGGGCTAGATTATCCAGATGAAAACTCAACTTTGTTTTTTAGTTACACTTTCATTGTAACTAAAACATTAACAAGTTAATAATACATTAAAATAGTCAGGGATATTCAATTAACATTTTTAAGGTCATACATTCCTTCTTAAGATCTTGCTGAAGAACAAACATGACCTCACACCCTCATCTAACAAATGGGTTTTGATTAACTTTACTTTGAATATAAAAACACAATGTAGGGTTATTATTTATGAAAACTAAGGAAGAGCATTTATATCTGGTGAAGTCCATATCTTTGACCATATCAACCCACATAAGGAAGCAATGGCTATCTAATGCAGAACTGTCTTTTTACATACAATAAATGTCAAACTAAAAAAAGAACAATATGTGTTGTTCCTTTGTCTCTATTATCCTCCCATTCACTGAGGGGAAGATTAACCTTTCCTTGTCCTGAACATATGGTGCATTTGTGCAGGAGCCAGATACTTGTGCAGATAATCATTAGTAAACAGAGAACAAACTGATTTGATTAAGTTTGGGATTGAGAACACTGACACACATCTGTATATAGAACCAAACAGCATCAGGATATCTGCATGCGTAGAGGTTCAGGTCCCGTAAGAACATTTTATACATTTTAAAGTTAAATGCATAAATCTGGTGCACTTTGAGAGCAAAATTAAGAGATCTATGAAGAACCTTGTGCTCTGGTAAACAATTTTGTGCTCTAGTAGTAATTTAATCTGCCATCCCCCCAGAAACGCGGAGGGGTCGAAGGAAGACCGCCATGCGTGAGGGGAGGAGGGAAGTGTCTCCCCGACCGCCAGGGGTAGAGGAGTGTCCCCACGAGTTGCCGAGAACGCGGAGGGGCATTCTGACATCCGGGGGACGTGAGTCTGACTCCGGTCCACCCGGGGAGAAGCGGCTGTCGTCCGCCTGAGAGGGTGGAGAAGTGATCGAGGACCATGCGACGGTGTATCGGAGAACCGGCTTGTCAATATAAATAATATTGTAATTATAAACTTAAACAAAGGAGAACAACACACACGACGGACATGTCCGTAAACGATCTCTCTCTCGTCGCACCACCGTCTGCCATCGGCCTTTATCCCTTTCATAGGCATAAATATCCTGATAAGGGACCGGGTGTGTATAATAACAACCTGGCCCTGCCCTCTGCCCTGCCACAAGATCATTTATGTTATTATGAGAAATGTAAAAAAAATTGGGTTGATTATGAAACTGTGACGGTCGGCCACAGTCTAGGTAATTAATGGGAAAGTCTTCTATTTCTACATTTATCACAAGAACAGAGAACAACAAAGAAAACAATGCCACATTGTGCATGTTCTAATGGTCTAAACAATAAATAACCATTCAAAATCAACAAATCTTTACACAAAATTGAAAAAGGCTGTTCTCTGAATAAATAAAAGAATAAACCAACCAATCTACCCTCCAAAATACAAAGTAGGCCTATGTTCAGTTGCAACAAATAAGGTTAAGTATGTTCTGTTTACTAAGATGAATGGAGCAGGATCTTCTGCTTTTAAAATTAAAATCAACTTACAAATCTGAGCTTGTAAAGGCCCTGGACTATTGATATGACAATCAGTTGGCTTGCCAAAAATTACCAGTACATTTTGTGTCACAAGTGTAAGAATCGATAATTTACTAGGCTACATCTTTTGCTTATCAGTTTGAGCATATAAACAGTGGACAAATCATATATTTGCACATTTTCTTGTGACGTGATAGGTCGGCTAATGTTTCTGATATCCAAATATGATTGACTATTAATCACATAATGCATATTTATTATTTTCAGTTGCCTGACAAAGGAACTAGACTACTGGAGTTCACTTGTGTTTCATTGATGACGGCGTCACAATGCTATTTTACGGCAACCCCAGAGCAGCTTGCTTGTTGTTAAGCTTAATGGAGGGCTGTATTGAGATGTTTAAATAGTGGTTTAATTTCACAACAGTGACAAACAATGTCGAAGCTTAGGGCAAACCCTGTTGTTACCTGGCTGTCACCAATGAAGTCAGGTCAGGGAGACATGGATGCTGCTCTGCAGGGCACTCGATTTGCATGCGTTAACTTTGGTGGCTGTGACAAGGGAAGTCGAAGAGGGAGGGGAGGGGCTCAGGCGTCTCGCAGAATTAGAACCCAAATGCAGTTGTCGGGCATTACAACACACTTTTAATTGAGAATTGATGCCATTATATAAAAACCAGGCCAAAGAGACCAAAAAGACAGGTGCTTGAGCACCACCTGGGGTCTATCTGTGCTCCTGTGTGACGCACGTTTAACAGTTGAAGAATGAAGAAAAAGCTTTCTGTGCATTGACTATTTGCACCTGCCACAGCGTGGCTTTTTGCTCTCCAATTGTCTGATAGAAACAGAAATTTGACAAATTGCATCCTTAGTGTTGCTGCAGTGGCGTGGTGTGTAATGAGTGTGAATGTGTTTTTCTAGTGTGGACTACCCGGGTTCGATTCCACCTTTTGTCCCATTTTCCCATCCTGTCTCCTGTCTCCACTCTTAACATGCCATTTTAGGGATAGGGGTTGGTGTATAGTGTCTGTGGGACTCTAAATAAACACAATAAACATTCTGCATTGATGCCACTCTACTTTATGTTAGTATTTAATTAGGGGTGCAAACTGTATCTGCTGCTAAAAGCATCTAGTGCAAAGAAGATATTTTTGTTGCTATTTACACTTAATGTAAATACTACCTAAACAAAAATGGTTGTGCATATGAGCTGACATCACTTCTGTAACAGCTGTGAGGTATTTTTTTCATGTCTGTAATTTTGACTGCACCCATCAGCTAAGCAATTAGCAGAAATACATTTGATTGAACAAGACGTGATAGAATGTGCTCACCTAAAAGTTGCTGGTTCATGCTTTGGAGAGCAGAGTAACAACAACAACGAACAATGCCCAGACAAGTTCAAACATGCACACTTCTGTCCGGAACTGAACCACGGATCACTTCTGATGAAACTGATGCTGTGGCATGTGCCGCCGTGAGTGTTGTTAAACTCACCTAGATTTGTGCACAGAGCGCTCAGATGTTTCAGACTCTGATGTGATTTTACATAAATCAGTCTGAGGGTCAGATTAATGTGATTGGCGAGCCGCATCAACTCACCAAGCATTGACAACATATGAGAGAGAAAGGACGGTTTAGGTGAGACTGTAATTACTGCCTTGGCTCTATTTCTGCGTTCGCAATACAATGCGACATATGTAGCGTTATTTGATGCTACAATGTTACTCGTTGGAAAATGTTGCTTGATAATGGAAAGGCTGCAATATTGTACAAGTAGCTGAGCTACTGTCATGCTTCTCTTAAATGTAGTTAAGTTTGTTGCGTCGCTACATTTAGTTAGTTACTCCCCGGCACTGTTTGTATGAGGAACAGGCTTACGTTTAAGTTATTCTTCTCTGAAAATCTCAAATATCATTCTCCATTCCGAATATTCAAACTGGTATGCAGTGTTCGGTTACATGTGAAAAACAATGACGCTAAACCTGATGCAATGCATCTAAAAGTGCCGTATTTGAATTCAAGGCAAACAACGGTCTGAAGATTATCAGTGAATAATTACTGACATTTTTGGTTTTTATCTCACACTTAGCTATCATATGGCTTCAGAAGACTTGAAATACAGAGCACAAGTTTAATGGACTACTTTTACGCTGTTTCATTGGTTCTTTTTGCATCTTCACAGTCTTGGTCACTATGAACTGTCATTGTATGGAAAAGAACGTACGCTTCTGTAAGTGCTGTCAAAACAATACTGCCTGTCACACAGACTGTACATCACAATGTTGGATGCATACGGCCAGAGAGGGAAAATTAGTTTCCACTACAGTTCACTTCCAGGCCCTAGATGGATGCAAAGAGAGATAGTCGCTCATAATTTAAACATACTTCTGTTGATTTATTTGCATTTTCATTTCGCCTGCATGTCACTACATACTTTGTGTTTGGAAAAGACGTCAGCACTGTTTTTATTACGTCAGAATGATGCAAGTGACTGAAGTATTAATTGTAAAATGTAAAATATTTGTTGTCAATTGATTTTAGTGTGTGAGCATAGGTTTTAAAGTCTCAGTAATCTTTTGCACACAGGACGTCTAAATGTCATGTTGTATACATATGATTGTCTTTAATGTTACTCATGTTAAGATATTTAAAGAGCTTTTAAAGAACATTTAATTTCTGTCATCATTTACTCCTCCTCATGTTGTTCCAAACTCATGTCACTTTCTTTCTTCCATGGAATTACAAAACTTGCAGAATGTTCACCCGGTCAAGCTTTAAAAAATACAAAAAGTACCATAAAATGATCATTTTGGTAGTCCATATGAGTCATGCACTATATCCCAAATCTTGTGAAATCATATGATAGCTTTGAAATACAATTTTTGTTTCCCTCCTTCATAGCTTCCAAATGTCATTTCCATTAGTAAAATCAAACCAATGCAATTTTATTGGAACATAGAATATCAGACATCACTATCATGAGTCAGATGCAGTTTATCTTTGCAGCTGTTTTGTGTGTGTGCATGTGTGTGTGTGTGTGTGTGTGTGTGTGTGTGTGTGGTGTGTTCAGTTGCAAAAGCAAAGTAGTGAAGCAAAGGTGTAAGTCACATTGTGAAATATGCATACTCAAGTAGAAATATAACAAAAAATGACTTAAGTACAGTAACAAAGTACAGTTTTTGTACTTTGTTACCATACACATCTGCACCTTAACAAAGTAAGGTCAGTCAAACTCAGTGGTGGAAAGTGTACAGATTTAGTTTTTTACAGTAAAAGTACTGCTACTGAAGAAATACACTTGAGTACAAGTAGAAGTACTGAGAAATATTATGACTCGATTAAGTAGTTTGCCGAAAAACTACTCAAGTAGCCTAATTACATTACAAGTTATATTATGAATATAATATATATGTAGTATGTACACTTCCATTTTTAGATCACAAAGACTGTTCTTGAAAGAAACTGATGCTTCCTTTCACCAAGGATGCATTAAATTGATCAAAATACTGTCAAAATCATTAATTGCAAATTATTATTATGGTTTTTGTGGTATTTATTGGTGCTGACAAACATATACTGTCACCTATTCCTTACAAAAGCATTCTAAAGTGCTAATTTGGTACTCAAGAAGTATTATTAGAAAAGTTGAAAATGGTTGCGTTATCGTGCGGAAATCACAATGCAGTGGGTTTTTTCCCCATTTGCTGAGGTATTGAGTTCCTTTACACTTAGCAAGTCAAATTTTGGTTTTAAAAATAGGCAAAAAGATTTCTCCTGAAATTCTATTTTCTTCCAAAGTCTATTGTTTTAGAGAGATGAAGGCTATTCCATGCATTACTGTTTTAAAATAAAGAATCTCTAACCAGGATTGAGAGGAAAGTGGATGACCACATGCACAACAAAAAGACAAATAAATCACAGTCTCTGGAAACAGACTCTCCACAGGTCCTAAACTAGCAGCTTCTAAATGCCAAAGACCTGCATTGCAGCAAGAGAATTCTTTTAATCTTTTAAAACATTTATTTAAATACAAATATCCATTTGGAACATTCTACATGTCTCTTAACTACATAATGTGCATTGTGACTGAAACACATTCCTATATCAGGTTTATTCTTATTCACGTATGTCCAAGTATTTTGGTTATTAACTTAACATACTGTACAAAACTAATATAATGCAATATTATAGAGGAGAAAATGTATCCTCTATATAATATTGCATTATCCAAATATGGAATGAGATTATAAAGCAAACTGTTATCAACTGTTGAATTTCGGGGATATTTATGTCAAGTCAGAGTCCCCATTAATTTCCAAGACTATTGGCATTGTATCTGTCTAAGGTATTTCTAAAGTTTGTTTTAGGCATATAGTAGCTCGTAAACAAGATATCCCAAATACTGTATATGTCAAACTACATTGTGTTAATGTTTGACAGTTAAAACATTGCCTACATTAAAACAAGTTTGATCAGTGGTTAAACGTGTTCAGACAGTTCCCTTTTTCCTGAATAAATGGATCCTTTCCAGAATAAAAGGAAATATGCAAAACATTGCAGTAATACAGTTATTGTATAGTGACAGGTCAGAGAGTCTATGAGAAGCTAGAGAAAATATGACGCCGGCGGCAGTTTATGCAAGCTGCTGTGCTCATGACGCAGTGCCCTGTGGGCTTCCGTCCTGCCGTGCATTTTAGTTTATTAACAGATTTAGCGCTCATAACTTGCAGATTTCTTCTTCCCAAAAATGCTGAAATATTATGTTTGGTTTTTTTGCACTTGTAATGTGCTGAAAAAATAACCGTAGCAAAGTTGAATTCTTCATTTTTAAACAACTCAAGTCAAAGTAAACTTACTATTATTTATTTATACTAAAAAAGGTAGAAAAGTATATATATAAACTAAAATACTCAAGCAATTGAAGCGCAGTGTAGTTCTAGCGGGAAGACTAGCAGCTGTACATCATCACATCATTAGCTGGGTAATTCTTAGCCAATCGCATGTAAGCCATTGCTTTATAAGTCTGCGCACAATCTATCACATTGCTGTTTCAGTGTGCTAACAGAGCAACCTCCACCACCCCACCACCACCAGTTGAGCTCCATCCCACAAGGGGTTAGGCTCCTCGACCCTGCCTCCTATCTCCGGCAGGACATGACGGTTCCAGGCACAACTCCCTCGGACCGCCAGACAGGGCCTACGCCAAAGAGAGAGACATTGCTTTCTGTTTTACATTTAGCAAATAAATGGCATCTTAAACTTCACTCAAGTCTGCGTGTCTTCCCGATAGAACTGTAATGAGAGTAGTTGTCATTTGTTACTTTCCAACTCTGGTCAAAATACAGTTAATTGAAAGTACAAGATCAAGGCACCAAATGTGTGTTCTACATAGAAATGGAGCCCCTACCATAAAAGCTTATGAAAAAGATATCCTGCCTTTTTTGTGTAAAGAGAGATTGTAAACCAAAATTTAACTGTCGGGGACCGTTAACAGGCTTTTGGATATTGACATAGTCACTTGAGATTTCCCAGTGTGTTTACACTAAAAAGAGTGACCGGCTGGTCAGAGTTAAGGTTTGTCGCAGCAGTGACACAGATGCCTACGTGTGACATCACAGATGCCTGAGGAACTGACTTTTGACTGCATTCCAGTTGCACAACAATTTACGTTCCCTCTCTTTCTGGCAGCTGTGAGATCTGGCAGTTTGCCTCCTCACAGACACAAACTCTGAGCGTAACAGATGCAAAGAAGAAGAAAAAAACTAGGAAAGAGTGGGAGAGCGTGTGTGGGAGAGGTGTTAAATAATGTCTCTGTTCCACAACTTATGAGCTACCTTGCAGTCTACTGACTACATAGGCAGCTGCCTTTTAAGGCAGCATCCTAAATTAAGTAAATTCTCATAAGTGACTGATGTAAATCCATATTTTCAGAAGCAATACAATAGGTGTGGATGAGAAACAGATCAATATTTAAGTAATATTTTTACTGTAAATCTCAACTTTCATTTTTACATTCTTCTTTTGTTTTGGGTGAATCGTTCTTCATGCATATCGCCACCTACTGGGCAGGGAGGAGAAATAAAGGTAAAAAAAGAACTTGAAAGATTAGTTCACTCCAAAATGATAATTCTCTCATGAGTTATACACATTTAAGCTATCCCAGATGTGTATGTCTTTTGTTATATCGGCAGAACCGAGATGAAGATTTTTATAAGCACATTTCAGCTCTGTTTGTCCAGACAATGAAACTGAATGGGTGCCGTGAGGCTACTGGCTACGTTTGATGGTCCAAAAGTGATATTTTGGCAGCATAAAAGTAATCCACATGACTCCAGTCAATCATTTAATATCTTTTGAAGCAAATCGATAGGTTTGTGTAAGAAACAAATCGATAAGAATTTTGTTTTTACGTTGTTTTCCTGTTTGAAATGAACTAACTCTCGCATGACGTTCGTTCCTCTGTTGTATAAAAAGCTCACACTTCTGTCTTCTCATGTGAACGCACAATCATGCTTACATCAAGCAATAGCTCTGTGATGGGTTGACTGGTAGCAGGAAGCGTTTTTTAAAAGTTAATAAAGCATAAACCTATTGATTTGCTTCAGAAGACATTCATTAATCGACTGGATTCATGTGGAGTACTTTTATGTTGCCTAAATATGACTTTTGGACTATCAAATCAGCAGCCCGATGGCACCCATTTCCTTGCATTGTCTGGACAAACAGAGCTGAAATGTGCTTATAAAAATCTTAATTTCGGTTCTGCTGAAGAAGTAAAGTCATACACATCAGTTCTATCGGGAAGACACGCAGGCTTGAGTCCGGCGGTCCGAGGGAGTTGTGCCTGGAACCGTCATGTCCTGCCGGAGATAGGAGGCAAGGTCGAGGAGCCTAACCCCGTGCGGGACAGGGCTCAACTGGTGGTGGTGGGGTGGTGGAGGTTGCCTGTGTTTAGCACATTGAAACAGCAATGTGATAGATTGTGCGCAGACTTATAAAGCAATGGCTTACATGCGATTGGCTAGGAGATACCCAGCTAATGATGTGATGATGTACAGCTGCTAGTCTTCCCGCTAGAACTACACTGCGCTTCCATGGATTGCTTAAAGGTGAGTTAATCATAAGATAATGTTTATTTTTGGGTGAAATATTGCTTTAAATATTGAACACCTACCCCTATCATATCGCTTCTGAAGATATGGATTCTTATAACTTTACCCTGCCTTTATTTGTCTTTCGGAGCTTCACAATTTTGGTACCCGTTCCCTTGCGTTGTTTGGACCTACAGAGCTGAGATATTCTTCTACAAATCGTAGTTTTCAGCAGAAGAAATAAAGTCATACACATCTGCAATGGCATGAAGGTGAGTAAATGATGAGATAATTTTCATATTCAACTAGTCCTTGAAATTATAAAAAAAATATAAAATAGTTAGCTAGATTTACGCTGCTAAATTAAGACGGAAATGCATAATTACAATCTGTGAAAAGGGTTCATTCTTGAAGAATTTTCCTCAGGAGGTCTCCACAAGGTACAGTGCATTCGTCAGACTGTCAAACTGTCATCTCACTTTCTCTTTTCCACAATCAGCTTGATTGACTTGACCACCAGGAGTAGAACGTGTGGGATATATAGAGGTGTATTGACCACACAGATGTGTTTAGAATCCCAGAGGAAGCTTTGGATTGTCACTTACTGTCTGACTTTGGTTGGTCACAACTGATGAATCGAAGGATACAGAACCACTACTGCCCACATGGGCTTTATCTATTTGGCAGGTATTGAGATAAGAGAGCCCCGGGGTATAATGTGTCTGTGAGTGTATGTGTGATTGTGTAGCAGCAGCTTTATTTATGGCAAAAGAGGGCTATAGAAGCCTGTTATTAGTCTGAATCTCATGATGAATCCTTCATTGATCAGTAGTTAGAATAATGACTCCATTAAAAGAGATTTCATCCAAACAGCACAGTTAGTCCTTACTTTAGATGCTGTAACTACACCATCTTAACTGCCATTGAGATGAATGGGAATGCTAATGGATTGATTTCTCAAGGAGTTATAGGCCTTCTTAGTGTTGACTGATGAGGGACAAACATTAAGAGGGTGCTGACAGATTATTCTCTTCCACCCCAAAGATAGATATCACCAGTGTGTGATGCAGTTTTCAGCTGCTTGCATTTTTGGTTGACTGGACATTTGTTAGAGTATTGCACTACTTACATTTCATGCACATTGCACATAGCATCTGTCCTGATACTTCTCATGCGTAGGATCGCCAATTCACCAGTCAATCAACCATTGTGCTAAAACAAGGGTTTGAAACTTTGCAGACTACAATAACAGTTTCAAAAGTGAAAAAGTCTGATCAGAAAAAATGGGAAAAGTCCATACATACGTTTTAGTGTGCCTGATATCCACATGCAATGACACAGATATTATGAAACACGTCCGAAGCTCAGTTATTACATACTGTACATCATTACAAAACTCTATGGCGACATCCACACTAATCCGTTTTCATTTGAAAACTCAATTTTCAGTTCCTAACGGTATGTTTTCCAAAGTATCTGGTAATGCAGAGCATTTTCGAAATGCTCCATTTAAGGTGGAGGAAAAAGCTGTTTAAGGGTGCATGAGAGGTGTAAATGTAGCAATATAAATGAACTTTTAAACAAAAGCATATTAGTGTGGACATGTCCAATGGCTAAATCTGTAAAAAACGAGAAATTCTAAATTAAAATTTCAAGAAAGCAAGAATTGACAATGTTTAATTCTGCAGACTGTCTGTTGAAATAAAGGCCAAATAATGCCGTCAGCAAAGAATCTAGTTTCCATGCAGTGAAGGGCTGTGATTGCCTCGTTGGGAATTTTTCACACACACACACACACACACACACACACACACACACACACACACACACACACACACACACACACACACACATACACGCACAAATCTGGCACACAGGGCTTGTTGGGCTGAGTATTGAGTGATTTACTGAAGCTGTGCATTTCTGTTAAAGTGCGGAGGGATTTGTGTAACAACAATGTAGTGGGGGTAAGGAGGAGAAATCTGAAGTCTGAAGAACATGGAAAGAGCTCTAGAATGACAGACAAAGAGAATAAGACAATGGCTATGTTTAGAATGGGAAACTAACTTACTACTTACTGAATGCTATGAATCTACAGTATACTACCTACCACAGGTGTCATTTAGGGGTGGGACATGTCCCTACCACTTTTTGCCTTTGCCACTTTTTAGATGGGAAATCCCTTCAAATCAGCGGAAACAGTGAAAACAGCATTACTTACTTGAGCTTAGTACATATTTGTGACAGGGCGGAGGGCGGGTCATGATTCTACATACCCGGCCACTTATCAGGCTAATCAAGCCTCCGAGAGGGATAAAGGCCGACTGTGGATGGTGGTGTGACAGAAAGAGTGTGTTTAGGGGCAGCTGTCCATCATATGTGTGTGTGTTTGTGTCTTTGGTTTAAGTGCTTAATTAAATATAATTTATACTGTCAAGCTGGTTCTCGCCTCCTCCTTTCCCATGAATCCCTTTATACTGGTGCCGAAACCCGGGAAGGAGGAGGGATACGTTCTTACCGCTACCATCCACCCCAACGGAGCAGCCGTGGCCATCTGCCAGGGGACGGAGGAGCCTGGCCGAATGGAAGCGGAGGAACGGCCGCCGACCGCAAGGGGAGAAGGGGCTCCTAGCCGACCTCCTGGAGCTGGGGGGTTAAGATTTCTGTTCCCCGAGAATGCGGTAGGGTGTCTGTCCACCAAGGGCCGGAGGACTGCTTCCAATCCACCCGGGGAGGTGTGGCTGTCATCCGTTAGAGGGTGGAGGAGTGGCCGAGGACCAAGCTACGGCATATCAGTGAACCGGCGAGTAAATGTTTTTTTTCTCTCTCTCTCTCCCACTGCCGCTCCGTGTTGGCCTTTTTCCTCTCTTTTAAATTTATTTTGTTGGGGGTACTGCACTGCTACAGGGAGTACCCCCTATTCTAATCATTATTGTTTCCCTCAGGCGGGGATGACCTGCTGGCAGACCATAAGGCACGCCCTCCCCCAGGGAAAGAGAGAGGGGGGTGCACGTCATGCCGGAGGTTCCCCGGCCTGCGAGAATGAGGGAGGAATGTGACAGGGCGGAGGGCGGGGCCGAGTTGTGATTCTACACACCCAGCCCCTTATCAGGCTAATCAAGACTCTGAGAGGGATAAAGGCCGACTGCGGACATGGTGCGACAGAGAGAGAGCGTTTACGGGCAGCTGTCCATCATATGTGTGTGTGTCTTTTGATTTAAGTTCTTAATTAAATATCGTCAAGCCGGTTCTCGCCTCCTCCTCCTCCTTTCCCTTAATACCTTTACAATATTAAACCTGGATATGAGAAATAATTTTTACATCTGTCTTTCTGTAATGTCTTTATAACCATCACACTTTTAAAACTAGTTTAATCTTTCAGACCAGACTTTGTCAAGCCATCATGACAAATTTTGCTTACCTAGTTTGTATTCTTATCTTGCCTTCCAGTAAAAAAAAAATCCCTAAAATAAGATAAGTTTACTAAAGGAGCAAAATTGTAAAAAATAATAAGACTGGAGAGTAAATAAGAGCAAATGACAGATTTTGGAGGGTTATTTTGCAGACTTTTTCGGGGGTCTGGTATGACACAGAGAGGCTAAAGCCTCCTTTAAAATCATCTAGAATAGATGAAAACTTCCTAATAGTAATTGGAGAGAAAACATGCAACAGTACTTGACAGCTCAGGTTCACAGTAAACAGACCATGTAAGGACTGGTGAACTCTACAGTTCAGGGTGAATATGTGTGTGTGTTTAAGGAAGAAAGATTAAACATAAACACATGTGAAGGAAAAGCAGAAGTGTGTGTGTTCATTTCAATCCATTTGATATGTGTCTCCTACTCACAGTTTATTAGCACTTAGGATGAGGCAAATAAATATGGTTAACCTTTTCCCTGTTAGTGTGTGGTAGATGCTGAGTTATGCAAACACTGTGTGTGTGTGTGTGTGTGTGTGTGTGTGTGTGTGTGTGTGTGTGTGTGTGTGTGTGTGTGTGTGTCACCGGCTTCTGTTGTGGCTGTGGTTGACAGACTATGCAGAGTTTATCTGCAGCGTCACTGATATTGATGGGACACAAAAACACAATCGTACAGCATCGCATTCTCATGCAGCACAGATGCATCACAGTCCTGCATTCCTGCGTTCTCCTCCATCATTCCCTCTGCTGTCTGCAAAACACACACACACACACACACACACACACACTGACTGATAAGATTGATGGAGAAAGGTAAAATACACAATCCTGCTGCCATGTTTCAGACTTGGCCAGAGCCAAAAATGTTTGCTGTGGTAAGCACATGGAAGAAAATGTACTTGCTATGAAATATTATATTGCATTATTTGTATTTAAAGTTAGGAATGCTGATATATTGGCTGCCAATATTTATCAGCCAGTTATTGACAAAATTAGAACAATCAGTTATTAGCATGAAAATTATGATATGAAAAACGATGGTTTATTTATAATAAATTAGTAACACACGATGTAAAACAGCTGTGAATTTAAAAGCACAATCCAGAAATAATAATAATAGCCAAAATATGTACACTCAACACTTTGGAGAGAATTCACTAAGAATGAATTGCAGCGCTGTTTTTTGCACACTCTGACTGCGCTAGTTGCAGGACCGATTCAAGGAATTATGCAGATCAGGTAACAGTGCAAATGTGCCCACAAAATATCTGCTGAAAACATTTTGCTGGTGCAATTCTGATCTTGTGGGCCAATTAAGATGCAGCGGACCACTGTGATCTGACATATTTTGCCGGGACTGTACAGCATCATTGTAATCCAGACACCTGAATCATCTCTTAAACAGCCTATTTGCCAGGCTATAATGCTCTTCTCCATCATCGGATCATTATTTGATGAATTACTGCAGATATGATCAATCAAAATTATGCACAAACATATCTTTTCACAAAATATAATTTAACCACCTGCTTTCATTTGGCAAAAACAGTGCGATGTAAAGAATTTTTTGCATTTTTTAAGAATGAAGCAGTCTATAATAAGCCTAATTTACATAGAAATTAGGCATGATTGTTCAGAAAGGAATGACAGTGACTAAACTTAAATTCTGAAAATGCAGTGCAATTTCAGCACTGCTTGCGCCTGTAAATAAGTAGCCGGATTCGTGCTGAAATACCTCGCTCAAGAGTGACACAACTGTATAGAGATTTCACCCCTTTGACTTTTGAGACTTCGGTATGATACCCATTAATGCTGCGTGATTGATTGAATTAAGATTGAAATCGCAATATGGCCTTGTCCGATTACTAAACCCTAACAGCCTGCATTTTAAAATATATTCTGCATTATTGCTAGAAAAATCTGATAATAAATAAAATAATAAAAATAAGGTAGGTGGAAAAAAATCTGTATTATAACGGCCAAATTTGTTTTGTTAAAATCGCATCATATCAGCCAAAAATAATCAGTGCATCCCTATTTAAAATATATGTTTTTGGCCCTAAGACAATGGAATCATTGACAAGTTTTTTTCCTTTTGTATATTTGTCACAAACATTGCAGGTCAGTGTGTCACCTGCAACAATTTAGGTGAAAATGGTTAGTGACAGCAATACACAACCTATTGCAGAAACATTACAGGGATAGTTCTCAGATTTTTTTTAAATTCTGTCATTATTTACTCACCCTCATGATGTTTCAAACTCAAAATATAATGTTCATTTTTCCATGGAATACAAATTATTTTTAGGCAGACTGTTAGCCTCAGGCCATGTCCACAACAGTTCATTTATTTTTGAAAACTCTGTTTTCAGCTTCGTAACATCATCATTTTCTAAAGTGTGCAGTAATGGAAAGCGTTTTCCAAAGTCTCCATTTTCAGTGGAGGAAAACGACATTCTATTCTGGATGAGAGATGTAAACGTAGCAAAATCAATGCCTTTTCAAACAAAAACAAAAAAAAGTGTGGATGTGGCCTCAGTTATAATCTTTTTCCAGCCAAAGATATTCGTTTTAGTCGACTAGACTCTGTTTAGAAAACTGTGGCAGTGGTGGACAGTAACGAAGTAAATGTAATTCGTTACTGTACTTAAGTAGCTTTTTTGCATATCTGTACTTTACTGAAGTATTTAAATTTGGGGAGACTTTTACTTTAACTCCACTACATTTCAAAGTCAAATATCTTACTTTTTACTCTACTACATTTTCAAAATCAGTCGATCCTTTTTATTTATGAGTGGATAAAAACGTAACTGGTCAAACGAGCCACCAATCACAGTACAGCGCGCGCGCTTTGTTTTGAACTTGCCTTGGCGGCATCTACTAAGCGTGAACCAGGGGTGCGTTTCCCAAAAGCATCGTTAGCCAACTATGGTCGCAAGTTCCGTCGTTATCATCATAGTTCAACGAGTCGGTGTTTCCCGAAACCATCGTTCCAACGAACATTCGCAAACAGCATCGCAGAGTTGTGTGGTTGGAACGACAGCTCTCGACCTGTGGTTAGAAGCAGAGTTTCTTGTTATTATAACATGTGGGCTTAATAAATTATTATCTTGAGCCAAATAAGCAAGATGACATTCAGTACAATCAGTATCTTTTATTTAGAAGACATACAAATGTCCTTTATGTCTTTTAGTTTGTCAATAGATTTAAAGCACCGTTTTTGAAGAGTGCGCATGTGTGAACGTGCTCTAGTGCGTAAGAACGAGCCTATGATTGAATCTGGAAATAAAGCAAATAACTGAGAAAAATATGAGATAGTCCTCAGATGACATGTCCGTAATTTATAGCAAAACATCTAGCATTAATTCGATCGCAAACAGATTCATTAAAAGTAGTTTTTACTCCACCACATGTGTGACATCATTAACCAACGTGGTTGAACAACCAATTTGCGACAATACGGTTTCGGGAAAAAGTCGTGACTAGCAAGTTGATTTCTTCAACAGTGCATCATACTACGGTAGTGGAGCAGCAAGTTACATCGTTGTACGGGAAACGCACCCCAGAGCCGTTAAATATGAGAGTTGCGAACATAGACGGTTGCGACAGTGATCTCGCTGCCGCGCGGTCACGTGATTCGTGTAGCTCTCAATAGTTCCAAACAAATTGCGTTGCCAATGATTTTAAGCGGGGCAGAGAGCAGCAGCTATTATTGCAGCAATTATCGGTAAATATTGACGCATAATGTACATTGCTTATTATGTTGGTACTAAAATGACTTGCATATAATAGCATTTTTTTCCTGGGGAGTAGCAGAAACACTGCATTAATACGTTTTTGTGTTTAATTTTGGAGGGAAACTGGCTGCTCCCATAACATAGAATATATATATATATATATATATATATATATATATATATATATATATATATATATATATATATATATATATTCTATGTATGTGTGTGATATGCGTGTGTGTGTGTATATATATATATATATATGTGTGCGTGTGTGTGTGTATATATATATATATATAAATATATTTAATGGCGTTGTGCAGGTTTATGTGAATGTATCATAACATTAGGATGTTAATAATTATGACCATAGACACTCAAGAAAAATATATACAGTATATACTGTAAATGTATTATACCTTATGGGAACAGTCCCCTTCCCTCCAAAATTAAACACACAAAAAATGTATTCAATTCAAATATATATATATAGATATACATCTGACTAATTAATGTCATTTTATTAATAGATTGGTGTGCCAAGAGTGACATTAGTCTTCATGTAGACTGAGTTAAGCAAGAGTCTTGTGACAAATTATAATAGGACATTATGGCCATAAAAAATCATAGTACTTGGATAGTTAAGTACATTTGAAGGCAAGTACTTTTGTACTTTTACTCAAGTGAATGTTTAAAGGCAGCACTTCTACTTTTACTTGAGTAATATTTTACCTTGAGTATCTTTAATTTAACTCAAGTACATGGTATGTGTACTTCGTCCACCACTGGGCAGCGGTAATTATAATCAAGATTATTTCTTAGATTAGTTGTGCAGCCCTAGTAAGATGGCAATAGTGTTACCTTCAAATGCCTTTGTCATTAAACTGGATGTGTTATTATTCAGATGCTAGCTTCCACTGACGTGCGGTCTGGGTAGGCAAACTAGGCACTGCCTACCCTGCCAAAATTCAAAAATAAAATGTTTATTAAATAATAAACTTGTATTTATATTTTTACTTTTTATTCTTGTGATTTATATATGCAATATGTGTGTTATTCCAATTGTTTAGACGTTATGATGACAAATGTAGCAGTTACGCATAATCAACTAAAAACAAATGGTAGAATAAGCAGTGCTTTTACGGTCCATTCATTGCAGACGACACGCGGAAAACCCATGTTGTGCATGCGCACTTCGATCCTGTATTCTTTAACACGTACGGCAAAAAGCACAAATCTGCTGTGCCTTTTGACGTAAATATGTTATGCCCGTAATCATCTCCGTTACGTATCAGACATGGACCAATTAAAATCAAGATATTCCTGGACATTTGCGTAGCTAACGTCATTACACCACAGCTAGCGTACATGCCTAATCCCCGCCAAATTCAAAATGACAGCACCGGCTGTAATCACGGAATTAAGACATTTTTCCAAGCTCGATTTTAATTCCAAATATGAGTTAATTGCAAGAGGGAGGTCTACGCCAGCCTTAGATGGACTAGTACAGCAAAAGGGCCCAAAAATTATCCGATCATTTCAAACTGATTGGTATGTAAGAAAAGATTGGCTATGTGGCTGTGCGCTTGTGTGTGTGTGTGCGTGAGAGAGAGAGAGAGAGAGAGAGAGAGAGAGAGAGAATACACGATATACATCCTGATTTGTACATTTCTTGATATGCCGCACTTGTGCGTAACGTTCACTGTTTACGCGTGTGTGTGTGTGTGTGTGAGAGAGAGAGAGAGAGAGAGAGTACACACTATATACATCCTGATTTGTACATTTCTTGATATGCTGCGCTTGTGCGTAACGTTCACTGTTATTACGTATTATTATATTAAACAATCAGGTAATCTGGCTTTCATAACTCAGTGCCTATCCTCTTTAAGACATCACCGCACGTCACTGCTAGCTTCTCAGCACAGCCATTGACAAGAAAAGAAAAAATGGCACTCCAAGTCAAAAAGGTTGCCGACACCTGAGTTAGATTGTATATTGAGAGGGATATACTCTTGATACAATAAGAAAACAATTACATACTGTGCAATACTAAAGTATTAGCATTCAATGTGATGGTGATTGGCACCCGGCATTGATGCCCTCTGGGTTATTTCACACAAGCTTGCATAGAGCCTGTCCTGTTGAGTTAGCCTTTAGCGTACTGTAACACGCTATAGGCTAGATCACCTGGGGCAACGCAGAGAAAACGAGAAAAATGAAACATCATAACTTGCAAAAATCTCATTCTATGAAATAATAATATGATAATACAATTCTGTGAGATTTAAAACATTCTAAAAAAGATGCCATTCCTATAAGATGCATTATAGTGAATTGACAGCAAACTCCCCCCAGCTCAATAACATTTGGCTCACCCCTCCCGCTCAATAACATTTGGCTCATACACCGCTCAATAACATTTGGCTCACCCCCCCGCCCAATAACATTTGGCTCACCAACCCCCACCCTACACCCTCTCTCAGCAGTTGGGCCAATTGCCATGTAAAATCCAGGGCCGATTTCTCTTCCCTGTCAAGCCCTGTATGTAACGGCTACTTTGTACACACCAATCAATTCCTGATGGATAAAATCAAATCCTGTCCTACAATTTTTCTCAGTGAATACTGTTTGACTTACATCAGACTATGGAAGTAAAACGTGTTTAGATCACCCTTTTACATTGACTTAAAAAAAAGAAAGAAAAAAAGAAATGAATGAGAGGTTGTGTTTTACGTCATAAATTGTGAAATAGACAAGACAGATGATTCATACTATGCCAGTTTTAAATGGTTAGACTTTTTGCAGGTGATTGTGTGTGTGTGTGTGTGTGTGTGTGTGTGTGTGTGTGTGTGTGTGTGTGTGTGCGTTATAACATGGAAACCATTTAGTATAGTTTCTAATTTGAGTTTTTGCTTCTGCTACAGAAATAATGAAACTTGTGGGTAACACATGAGCATGTCTTTTTTAGTGAGACTCTGTGTGTCACTTCCTCTTTGCCCTCTCACATACTCGCACCCACAAGCATGCACATATTTACTTTGACGTTTACTTATCTAAATGGGGACATTGCATAGACTTCTTTTGGTTTTAAATCAATCTGAATATATTTACTATAGACTTACTCAAACCCAAACCCTACCCCTAAAATAAACTATTTTGAACTTTTAAGAACTGTAAAAAACAGTATTTGCTTAATTATTGACAAATGCATTGATTTTAGCTAATTTCTTTGGAATTAATTTTGTCCCCAAATAGTTAAGTACACCTTTACACACAGTCTTGCTCACCCACTTCAAGTATATGTTGGCAACCAACATGCCCAACTCAAGAAACTTCCCAATTGGTATTTCAGTCAGAGAGAGAGAGAGAGAGAGAGAGAGAGAGAGAGAGAGAGAGAGAGAGAGAGAGAGAGAGAGAGAGAGAGAGGCTGAATCACAAGAATAGTGAGTTATGCAAATTATTGAAGAAAACACACACACACACACTCATACACACAATGAAACAGAGAGTGTGTGGGGGGTGTGTGCAGAAAGTGGAAGTCCCCTTCACACTAGAAGACCTGTTTCTAACATCTCACAGCTGTGGCACATAAGCAATGTTCTCAGTCTCAGTGTTCCTCCACCTCAGTCGCTAACCTGTCCTATGTTAGGGCACATATCAGTACAAGGTCCTCCCCTTCGGCCACTCCCTGTCCTCTCGCATCTTCACGAAAGTTGCAGAGGCAGCTCTTGTCCCGTTAAGGGACGTGGGCATCTGCATACTCAACTACCTCGATGACTGGCTGTTTGTAGCACATGGACCTGGTGCTCAGGCACCTCTGCTATCTGCTATCACAAACACTCTGCCGCCACTTATTCAGCCCTTGAACAGACCTCATGTTTTTGCAGGCAGGATTTCCCCTACAGCAGGTGTCCAGATGCGTCTTGGTCACCACAGACCTCCAAGTTGGGCTAGGGCACCATGTGCAATGGGCACGCAGCCGCATCAACTGCCTAGAGTTTCTGGCTGTACTGCTCACCCTGCGGAGGCTAATACCATTGATCCGGGGCAAGCATGTGTTGGTCCGGTCAGACAACACAACGACAGTAGCGTACATAAATTGCCAAGGCGCGGTAAACTCTCCTCACATGGCGCACATCACCCACCATCTCCTCATTTGGAGTCAGTGGCAGCTGAGGTCGCTGTGAGCCACTCACATCCCAGGGAGCCTCAACGATACAGTGGACATGCTGTTGCGGCAGGCGAAGCTCAGCGGAGAGTGGTGACTCCACCCCAGGTGGTCCAGCTGATTTGAGTCGATTCGGCAAAGCACAGGTAGTCCTGTTCACTTCCCGGGAATCCTCCTACTGCCTACTCTGGTATACCCTGATGGGAGCCCCCTTGGGACAGACATGCTGACACACAGCTGGCCCCGGGGGCTGAGCAAATATGCGTTCCCCCAGTGAGCCTACTTGCACAGACCCTGTGCAAGGTCAGGGAGGACGAGGAACATGTCACCCTCATGGCCCCATATTTGCCCACCCAGACTTGGTTCTCAAACCTCATGCTCCTTGTGACAGCACCTCCCTGGCAGATTCCCCTGAGGAAGGACCTTCTTTCTCTGTGCCCAGACCTCTGGAACCTCCACGTCTGGCCCTTGGATGGAACATGGAAGACCTAAGTGGCCTACCATCAGCAGTGGTAGAAATGATCACTCAGTTCAGAGCTCCCTCTACGATGCAGCTTTATACCCTGAAGTGATGCTTGTTCGCAAATTGATGTTCTTCCTGAGCCGAAGAACCCCAGAGATGCGCAGTCGTGTTAGTGCTTTCTTTCCTGCAGGAGAGGCTGGAGGGGCGGCTGTCCCCCTCCACCTTGAAGGTATATGTAGCCGCTATAGCGGCACACCACATTGCAGTTAAAGGTAAGTCCTAGGGAAGCATGACCTGATCATCAGGTTCCTCAGAGGTGCCCGGAGGCCGAATCCTCCTAGGCCATGCCTCTTCCCCTCATAGGATCTTTCTGTGGTCCTCCTGGGCCTTTGGGGAGCCCCCTTTGAGCTGCTAGAGTTAGTCTCTCCTTGAAGACGGCCCTCATTTTGCGCTCACCTCAATCAAGAGGGTTGGGACCTGCAAGCGTTTTCTGTCAGCGACACTTCTCTGGAGTTCGGTCCGGCAGATTCTCACGTGATCTTGAGACCCCATATCTTGAGTGCCCAAGGTTCCCACGCCCCCCTTCAGGGATTAGGTAGTGAGCCTGCAAGCACTGCCCCGGGAGGAGGCAGACACAACCCTTTTGTTGCTGTGTCCGGTGCATGCTTTGCGCACCTACTTGGATCGCACACAGAGCTTTAGATGCTCTGAGCAGCTCTTTGTCTGCTTCGGCGGACAGCGGAAAGGGAACGCTGTCCCACTGGATCGTGGATTTTCTCTGGCATACCATGTCTGCCCCTTTGGGAATACTAGGAGTGTGGCATCCTCATAGGCAGTGGCCTATGGCACCTCTCTAGAAGATATCTGAAGAGCAGCGGGCTGGGTAACACCCAATACCTTCGAGAGATTTTACAGTCTCCAGTTTGATTCGGTTTCGTCCCGTGTTCTTTCAGGTATGAACAGGTAGAATTTGGTAATACGGAACAGCTGGCCAGGTTCATGGCTTACATAAAGTGCCTTTCCCCTCCCCTAAGGCAAAAACGTGTGCTTTTACCTCCAGTTGAGTTCATAGATTCGTGGAACCTGGATGTCCTTCCTCCCTAGCCCTGTGGCTCGCGAATTTGGTGGAGGAGTTCGCAGCCAGACCCACTACGGGTACTAATATGTCCTGTACTGGGATAGGTGTTCCACAGGTGGCGATTACTCAGGTAACCCCCTGTGATGTATTTTCCATGGTACGGTCTCCCTTTCAGCAGACCTGCATCTCCCTTGGGCAAAGGCCTCTCTGCCCCGGACACTGTGTTTGCAGAGCTTCTATCATTCGAAGTAGGACCTACCACCGTGCCCCTTCCATGTGCGGCTGTTGAGCCCACGTGTCGTATTACCAAATGTTGACCTACCCTTTGGGCAGGATGTGGTCTCCGTAGGGTCTTTTCCCCTTGAAAGAATAGGAATGGAAAAGAACACTGGCACGGCCTGCTCCCATGCTAATTATGTCTCTTCCCCCCCACCTCAGGGATGTGGGGAGGTGTTCGGGGCTCTCAACAGTGACCCCTAGTGTCACTACATCAACATAATGTCTCGTTCCCTCCATCAGGGAACAGAGGTTACGAAAGTGACCAAGGTGTTTTTAGATAAAACTAAATCGGTTTTCGCTTGAACACACATCTTGCGAGCAGGGGCAGCAGAACTGCTGCTCTCATGTACTCTCATTAATTCACACAGGACAGCAATATTCAGTCAATGGAAGCACAGCGTAGTTCTAGCGGGAAGACTAGCAGCTGTACATCATCACATCATTACAGTCCTGGTTCTAGAATCAAATCACTGAGGGTGCTTCTGAAAATATCGAGGGTGCTCACTAATATGTAAATAAATATGTAGGAAATGGCTCCTTATCTTCAACAATCTAAAAATAGTGCCACCAAACATGGTGTTTTCCACTGGGAAGTTTATGTTTTTTTACACATCACCAGAAACGCATCACCCGAGATTCGGCAAAAAATAAAATCAATCATTTCAAAACATTATCCAACACCATTTCAGAAATGCACTGACTTGGTATAACTATGTTATAGCATAAATCTATGAAAATGAAGAATAGTATTTTTGAATGAAGAGAGATTTTTCCATTTGTCTTTTGATGTTGGCTGTTACAACTATCATGTGCTGAAATTTGAAAAAGAGTAAAGTGCTTGCTAGCTTTTATAACAGAAAACTTCAAAGGAGGAGACATCAAAATATGTACAGTTTATGGAAAATAATTAGTTATGTGGAAGGATGCAAAGTATGGCTGTCAATAGGGGCCATGGACTAGGGGACACATCACCTAAATTGGAGAGAAATAAATATTAAAGGTTAAGTGCCTAATATATCTTATCTAGCAGTACAGAATCAGGTATGATTTTAAATAAACTAGTCATTCTCCATGAAATAGTATTGCATGTTACATAAATAACTGACAAATGGCACAGAAATGTACAGTTAACATTCGTCATATAAGTCAACAACAAAAAGCTTTTTCTTACCATCATTCAGAACAGCTGCAGCCTCCTAGATCGACTAGGGTATTTTTCTAAGCACATCACCTTTAAGGGCTCTTCCTCACCTAGGTCACTCGGCAGCACTTAATAGGGTTTGTCGCCCGGTGTGCAAGTTGTATCAGGCGGTGCGAGAGAGGTTGTAGGTCATCGGTAGGTGGTGTTGTTTGATAGCTTAATCGATGAGCATCTTGCATAGTGGTGGTTTGGGCTTTATTTAGCCAATTTCTTATATCCATAATAAGAATTATTCATGCGTGCAACATGGATGATGAATATTTTAATGCTACTGTAAAACCCAGTCTCACAAAGTCAGTTAACGAGTTTCCTGAGCGGGACGCACCTAACAGTCAAGTGGAAAAATTAAAGAGATACGCACACTTATGCCCATCACGCTTGCAAACTGATGAGGACACGTATCAAATGGCATTATATATGGATAACAAGTGGATATCGGAGACATGGAAGCATGATGAAATTAAGATTCGGATCGGATTTGAAAGCTGCATTGTGTGTGCATCTGTCTGTGTGTCTATTGGCGGCGAAATCTGGTTTGCATTTACGCTATTAATAATTTCATCTGAGGGTGCTTTTACATTTGTTTGAGGGTGCTTAGCATGCTCAAGCACCCCCGTAGAACCGGGCCTGCATCATTAGCTGGGTAATTCCTAGCCAATCGCATGTAAGCCATTGTTTTATAAGTCTGCTCACAATCTATCACATTGCTGTTTTGGTGTGCTAACACTGCAACCTCCACCACCCCACCACCACCAGTTGAGCCCTGTCCGGCACGGGGGTAGGCTCCTCGCCCCTGCCTCCTATCTCCGGCAGGACATGACGGTCCCAGGTACAACTCCCTCAGACCGCCGGACGGGGCCTACGCCAAAGTGAGAGACATTACTTCCTGTTTTACATTTATCAAATAAATGGCATCTTAAACTTCACTCAAGCCTGTGTGCGTGTCTTCCCGATAGAAAGAGTTTTACATAATAATTCATTTGATTTCGGTTAGTTTCTCACCAAACCTTATCGTATTCCTTCAGAATAAGGCACAAGTTGCATAGAATAATTTATTAGAGTTCTGAATTAATACTTTATAAAGCTTGAAGAGGTGGTCACCATAAACTGCCATTGAATGACATCACTGAGCATAATAATGTTTTTTATTTACAATTTCTCCCTTTGTTTAAAGCGTAAGAAGAAAGTCATATGGGGTTATAACAACACAGGTGAGAGTAAAAAATGACTGACTTTTCATTTTTGCTTTAACTATACCTTTAAGGCAAAATCTAGTTTATTTATTTATTTATTTATTTATTTATATATTTTGGACTGATTCTGAAAATAATTCTGGTCTCCTAACACAGTTGAATTCACTCAGCAAGCATGAGTAAAATGGACTCTCTAAACATTCTAAAGATGAGTATTAACTTTTTCTCAGTAATTTTAAGTACATTAATTGTGATATTTAACAGTAATGTAATTATCTCTCTTTTTCTCACTCAATAATTGGCCATAGCAGCCAGTATCTAAACCCTTTTAAATGAGAATGTAAATCTTTAAAGACACACAGTAAAAACCTGATGGTGGAGCTGAAATGATAATGGTTTCACTGCTACTGGTCTTACATTAAGCTCCACGTTGACTGCAGCTTACCACATTATGATGAAGCAGCATTCCAGCAGGACTCACCACGGCAACCAGAATCTGCGGCAGGCTGTTAGCCATTTTTACGAGGGCTTGTAAAGACACCAACTTCCTGTTTTGAAGCCCTGGACAGGATCAGAGAGCTATAGAAGCCCTCGGATAAATGTTTCACAAAACTAACGTTTGCTATCATGATGTATGTATAAAAATGTTTGATAAAAATCAGAGATATTTTTTGGCATTACAACTTCTACAATTTACCGGATAGTGTTATATTGTCTTGTGCCTCACTGTAATCCCGATTTTTACTTTTTATAAATAAATAAGGTAAGAGTCGTCATCATGTCACAAATGCTGTCGATTGAGCTTAACTTGTATTGAACCCTGAACATTCCTTTTATTTGGCATCAGTGGGTGTTTGGTTGAAATTGTGGTTCCAAAATTATATCTAGAATAAAACTGTTTAGTAACATACACATACAATATTATTGTGATCTTCTCCGGATGTCTACAAACATTGCTCAAAATCTGTTGATTTTCCTTCAGAGTTCTGTGAAGTTATAACTTCTCTTAGCTTACATGGAAGTCTGCAAAGGAACGTTACCAGATCCCAAAGTCAACACAGGCCCAAATCCCACAGAAGAACCGAAGAGAACATTTAATTTTCTGTCTATATCCACCGCTGGCTTCCTTAACAAATGTGTATCTATGTGTGCATATGAATTGCACTATGTGTAGGGTAGCATAGCATTGTAGCTAAAATCTCTATTTTTTAAGCCATTTGATTATACACTCACTGAGCACTTTATTAGGAACACCTGTAAGCCAACATATTAATGATATTATCAAATCAGTAAATGGTGTGGCAGCAGTGCTATGCATTAAATCATGCAAATTCAAGTCAGGAGTTTCAGTTAATGTTCAAATCAACCATCCAAACAAGGAAAAAAAAAACATTTGTGGCGCTGTCCCTGACATGATTCAGTTAATGTACATTCAGTTATATTTGAGAAATCAGTGATTTCAACTGTGGCATGATTATTGGTGCCAGACGGGCTAGTTTGAGTATATCTGTAACTGCTGATCTCCTGGGATTTTCCCGCACAACAGTCTCTAGAGTTTAATCAGAATGGTTTTCAAGCTGACATAAAGGCTATGGTAACTCAGATAGCCACTCTGTACAATTGTAGTGAGAAGAATAGTACAGTCTCAGAATGCACAACACGTTGAACCTTGAGGCAGATGGGCTAAAACTGCAGAAGACCACGTCGGGCACTTTATTAGGACCCGTGAGGATCATCTTCTAACGTTTAAATCAGAGATGCTATGAAATGTTTGATAAATTGCCTGGCCCTAGTGTTAACATGCAGCTCTGTGTGTTGATGATTGAGTGTGTTTGTATGTGTTGTAGTACATCATCAGACACTCCACTAATCCTGTGTAAATTCCCACAATCCCATTCAGCTGTGTCCTGCTAAGAGCCTTATTTTCCAGCAGAGCTGTAACCCAGCATTCCCACACCCAACTACACAACTAAATCTCCCACTCTTTCATTCCCATTCCCCCCTTTAAAGAGCTCTTTCTCCCTGTGACCCTACTACTGCGGGCCACATTTACTTTGGCGTATTTTCTTCTCACTTTCCCATCATTCAGTCATTTCCACATCCTCTGCTACCACTCCATACAGCGCTCGGATTATTCATATTGCTCTTTCACCCGGCTGAAAAGGCCAGCTTACACCAGAATTAATTCCCATGCTGGTTAACGCTGGCCTAGTTTCAAATAGCCAGACTTTTGACTATCAGCATGAAGTCTGGTCTGCTTTGCAGCTTATTTTGACCATGATCCACCCACTAAGGCAGGCAGATAGAGCAAACTATTGGCTAACGTGTCATCTTGAATGCTCTTCAGGACTCGTACCTGCTGTCGCTGTTCTTTTCTGCATATAGTGGCCTCCTCGGCATAGCGCGGTGCCATTTTGTGGCCCTCTGCAGCCTGTCGTGGCTGACCGTTTCAGCATATCTCTGCCCATTTGGCCCAGTTCGGCCCTATTTCTTAGCTGGCCGACTGGGAAAAGTCCCGGTTCTACCTATGGCCAGTCTACCCCTGGTTCAGGCAACTATCAACTTGCCCAAAACCATTTAACATTTTATTATTACCAACCACTCCATTATAGCATAGCAACAAAAGTGGTAACATCAACTGCATCAGCAGTGTCTACATTGGCAGCAGGAGCTTTAATAATATCAGTTCTTTGTGCCTTTTGTTTGACTTCTTTTGTCACCTCAGTGAGTTTTTAAAATCACTGCTGGGTGTGAAAGCAGCACTACGCTGCAGCCTCACTTCTGTTTACATAACCTACACACATTAATCTGTAGGAGTAAACAAAGAATATATTATGATAATGTTCTTTTGTAAGCAATCAAGGTTTGGTATGGTCTTTTTGTTGCGATATAACATGTTGAAATGTGTGTAACAAATCTACTTAAATTTGTATTCCAGATTCAACAGTTGTGACAGCTCCAGTTAGTAATATGGTACCCAGATAGCACATGTGCATTTCCAAGATATCTGTTTTTAGATCTTTTCATCTGCAAAGCATCACAATTTAATTAACATCTGCTACACATCTTAAAAAGATCATAAATTACGTAATTTCTTGATTTAGAATGTTGATTCTAATCAGATGTCAATTAGACATTCAGCAGATGTCTCTGAGACGTTCATCACAGACATCTGCTGAATGTCTTATTGACATCTGAGACATACTTATTGACATACGTTTAATAGATGTATTGCAGACGAACAAACAACCTAAAAAAAATCTTTTAAGATGTAAACACACACATCAAATAGACGTTTGGACGTGTGCTGTCAGGTTCCGACACACCTCTTCCATAACAATCAGGAGTTGTTAGCCCTCTGTCAAATCATTTATAAGCAGGCAATCACTTCTACAGCTTCAACTACAGTACAGCAGTGCAGTGTTAAATGGCATTCACCCTCCACCTCCCCAGCTCCCCCTGTCTAGATCTGCTACATAAGGGAGGTTTAACTGTCGTATTCAACAGCAGCAGCACAGTGACCATGTCAAGCAACAACAGCAGCAGCATGTGTAACCGGTCTACTCCTAACCGCTGTTAACCGTTCTGCGTTGTGTATGAAAAAGAGATCGGACAACTGCTGCTTCTGATTAACCAAAGGATGTTTATTGGTCTTTTTCACTCTTTCCTCAGCTTGCATGGGGTAACTGTGTAAAACATGAAAAGTTCAGTACATCTTCAGGATGTAAACGCATCGTTTATACCTCCTCTCCCCAGAATGCATAAAGTGAACTGGCGAGATAATACATATATAAATATTCACATATATATGTATCAAAAGTATCATCTACAATATGAATGAATAACAAACACTTAAATAAAATGTATAACAATTAAGAAAATACACATTAATATTAATTAGTAATTAATTGAATTATCACATGCTATCACACACTGTGATCTCTACAGACAGCATGAACACATTTCAATAAATCATCCATTGTGAAAATATATCAAAATACATTTACATGAATGGATAGAATTAAAGAGAAATACCTGTGTAAAACATGAAAAGTTCAGTACATCTTCAGGATGTAAACGCATCGCTTATACCTCCTGCATGATATAAAACTCATTAGCTGGTCTGCAATTATTCAAGGTGCACCAACTCGTGTTACATGGCCCACTGAACTCGATATAATTACACATTTATGCCATCCAAATATAAAACTAATATTAAAGCGCATTATAACCCTTTTACAACACTTGTTGTAATAAACAAACTTATTTTAATACGTCAACGAACTTTAACGTCTATTTATATGAAGAGACGGGAAAACGCTTACCTCTCCCCAGAATGCATAAAGTGAACTGGCGAGAGAAGCGCGCAGATCCAAAAAATGGCGTCTACCAGCACCAAGACAAAACAAAAGTCCCAAAAACAGTTCTTTGTCAAAATAACAAGATTGCATAAACAAAACAAGAAAATAATCTCCAAAATATCAGAGGGATTTTAGTGAACTGAATTATTCATATTATGAATATTACAACCCTGTTACACATGCGTAAGCAGATCTAGTATGCCAAGACCAAAACTTACTCTCAATGCCATTTACACAATAAAAAATGTGTTAAAACTATTCGAGAGTTGTCCTAAGTGAACATCAAACGGACCACAAGAGGAAATTGTATCATAGATCAAAAAGGCTAATAGAAGCCTGTGGGTTGATCCAAAAGTTGTTGAGCTTTGGGGGGGGGGGGGGGGGGGGGGTTGGTTCGCTGTCCTTTTCTGCATATCACGGCGCCGTTTTGTGGTCCGTTCTGCATAACGCGGCGGCTAATTTTTGCTTATCGCTGCCCATTCGGCACGTTTCGCGGACGACCCACTGGACCGCTTTGTTCTCCCACTGGCCAGTCCGTCCCTGATCGGCCCCAAAGTGTGTCGGCCCACTAGGAAAATGCCCGGTATGCCAGATTGCCAGTCCAGCCCTAACCCAGACACATATACAGTGAGCAAGACTGAACCATTTAACCAAGGCAGAAACCTTCTCATAGCAAGAGGAAACTGTTTTCAAATGACATATTCTTAGATCTAAGGGGAACGTACGCTCCTACCACAAAACCCACTTGAGAAAACAATTCATTCCCCTTCAAGTGATTCATTTCAAAATATTTAAACCATGTTCCCCCGCGTTTGCAGAATGTTCCATGTGTGAATCACCCAGTGAAAATATGCCACCACTTCACTCGTGACCCCATTTGACAGGCTCCAGAAGACTTTATAACATTTTGCAGACAACACCACAAACACATTTACAGGATTATTTAAATCCACATTGGAGTGTATGATTACTTTAAAATACAATGCCAAAATCGAGGTTACAGTGAGGCACTTACAATGGAAGTGAATGGGGCAAATTTTTGGAGGGTGTAGAGACAAAAATTGAAGCATATAATTTTATAACATGAATTCTTCTGTTAAAACTTGTGTATTATGTAACCTGTAAAGTTGTTTAATTTGTTGTTTTTGCGGTCGGTTTTGGGTTTACTGTGCTATGTTGTCATGGCAATGAAGTTATAAAGCAGAATATTAAGACGTTGACAGAATGTAAATTTTTAGGAGAACTATCGCTTAAATGCACCACTGAATCAGCATCTCTTTATGGAAAACCCAAAGGAAGAAAGTAAAACCTGAGCCAAGCTATTTAAGAGTGGTTCAACTTCCCCTTGGATGGAGCCAGACGGGAACATATGGTTCAAATGCAAACACACACACACACACACACACACACACACACACACACACACACAGCTGTAATCGTAAAGTTCCAAAGCAATCAGCATGACTGAATGTAGTATTAGAAACAGCTGGAGATGCCCAGACCATGAGAAAGATTGAGAACAAGAAAAATTTAGAGGGTACAGAAGAATGTTCTCACGCTGGGTGGTACATGTGTGTGTGTGTGTGACTGGTATTCAGGTGAAGAGTGTTTATGATATGTTGTGTTTTTTGTTCTCTTGTGTGTTGTCTTTACCTTGCTGGAAATCAAGTTTAAAGTTATAGCTCGCACAAAAATGAAAATTCTCATTTACTCACTTTCATCCCATCCCAGATGTGTACGTATGACTTTCTTTCTTCTGCAAAACACAAACAAAAATTTTTAGAAGAATAAAAATAAAGATATGATAGGTGTAGGTGTAGGTGAGAAACAGATCATATAATACTATAAATATCCTATAATAATAGTAATACTATAACATACTATAAATATCCACTTTCACATTGGAGATTTGTAGTAGAAAATTATTGAAATATTGATCTGTTTCTCAACCAAAATGATTGCATCGCTTCAGAAGACATATATTAAACCAATGGAGTCGTATGGGTTACTTTTATGCTGCCTTTATGTGCTTTTTGGAGCTTGAAAGTTTTGGTCACCATTCACTTGTATGTATGGAAATATATTTTTTGTAATCTTCAGTTGTGTTTAGCAGATGAAAGAAAGTCATTCACTTTTTGAATGGCATGAAAGTGATGAAACGATGAGCGAATTTTCATTTTTGGGTGAACTATCACTTTAAATTATAAACTGTGTTTTGGAACATGGTAGCTGGTTCACATTTTCAGAAACCTCTCACAATTTAGAGAGCTTTTGAATGCAGATATGGGTGTAAATAGAAAGTATTGGTATTGTAAAGTTTTCTTAAAAACAAAAGCTACTGTTTATGTATTTACTCTGTGTGAGGTTTTGGTTTAGAGATGGAGCTGCCCAACAAAAAATGATTTCTCTTTCATCATTCTGGGGTTTTCTGCACAGCAATCTCTGCAGTGCGTTACAAACTGTTTTTAAAGTATGAAAGGTGATGTTAAAAGTCAAGGAAATGTCAGGATAGTTCAAGCCATTTGTAAGATAATCACTTAGAAAATACAGAAATCAGAGATAATAGATTTCGTTTAATTTGGGTCCTGTCCTTGTTAATGCTGGGAATGAAATATTGTGACCTTTTACTGGCCTGAGGGTTAATCTGACATCATTGAATCTTTCACACTGCTCAGCTTTACACACACACATGCACACACACGCACGCACGCACACGCACACAAATGCTTGTGGAGTAAAAAAAACTCTTGTCGTACATGTACACTGACAATAAAGAGCTGGACTAAACCAAGGTAGAAATAGCTACTCAAGGTTACAATTTCATATGTTCACTTTTTACAGTGTGTAAGGGATATTCATTCTGCTGACACAAGGCAAAGAACAGATACGATGCATCAAGAAATGCCTACAAAGATGGAAAACAGGAAATAGCTGTTCCAGTGAAGGAGTGATGCATGATTGACAGAAGAAAAGAGAGTGAAAGTGCAGATTCTACAGATGTTCATCTAGTTTGTGTGCATGTTGAGTCCAGACATATTGTATGTTTGATGCAACGACTGAGATTACAGCCAGCTCAGCAGTTTTCCTGCTGCTAGTGCATGTGCACTCACATTGTGCATTCATCCCAATCATGGGTAGATGTGTGAAAAGTTTGGTTCTGGCACACAAACATTTTTTATTTATTTATATATTTTTAAGAATGGTTAGTCACGGATACGTGTGTATGGTTCTTTGGGTATTTTTTAGCACTGTGGATGTCTTGTTAATAAATTTTTCACTCACAAATGTTTGAATGTCTGTTTTCAATTTCCAGCTGTGTTTGTACATGCATCATACATCATAAAGTTATAAGAAATCATGACCACTGTGTCATTTCCAGCACAAATTCTGTATTGTGTCTCTAGAATTCTGCAGTGGAAATTGTGGTGATGAAAATTACATTTTTAAATAATTATGTCCGACACCTTTATCTCGCTAAGTATCATATTGTGTATCATACTGTGTATCCTAAACACACACTTTTAAATAATATATTCACACTCTTTGCTTGACTGGAAATGACGCCCTATAAAACACAAGTGATATTTAGCTTGAATAAAAAAAAAAAATTCAAACATCACTCATATTTTATCTCAAACATGTTCTTCACTGACACTTTTGGCAACTTGGTGAAATTAGAGAATTTTTGTTTATTTATTTTCAAAATTCGTTGTGTGGTGGAAATGACGAGACACAACCGTGGGACAGTCGTAATTTTTTTAAACAAAATTCTTAAAAATCATTTTCCCACAGTAAACATTGAAATGGTTTATGCTTATTTAACTCTGTTTAAATTATCCTAATTTTACACATGTGATAATTATTTTTATAATGGATTTTCATAGATTAACTTTGGAAGGCTAAAACAATCAAATCTGTGCCAATTTTAATCCATCCATCTTCAACCGCTTATCCGAAGTCAGGTCGCGGGGGCAGCTGCTCCAGCAGGGGGCCCCAAACTTCCCTATCCCGAGCCACATTAACCAACGCTGACTGGGGGACCCCGAGGCGTTCCCAGGCCAGTTTGGAGATGTAATCTCTCCACCTAGTCCTGGGTCTTCCCCGAGGCCTCCTCCCAGCTGGACGTGCCTGAAACATCTCCCTAGGGAGGCGGCCAGGGGGCATCCTTACCAGATGCCCAAACCACCTCAACTGGTTCCTTTCAACGCAAAGGAGCAGCGGCTCGACTCCGAGCTCCTCACGGATGACTGAGCTCCTCACCCTATCTCTAAGGGAGAAGCCCGCCACCCTTCTGAGGAAGCCCATTTCGGCCGCTTGTACTCGCGACCTAGTTCTTTCGGTCATGACCCAGCCTTCATGACCATAGGTGAGGGTAGGAACAAAAATTGACCAGTAGATCGAGAGCTTTGCCTTCCGGCTCAGCTCTCTTTTCGTGACAACGGTGCGATAGAGCGAGTGCAATACCGCCCCTGCTGCCCCGATTCTCCGGCCAACCTCCCGCTCCATTGTCCCCTCACTCGTGAACAAGACCCCGAGGTACTTGAACTCCTTCACTTGGGGCAAAACCTCATTCCCTACCTGGAGTACGCACTCCATCGGTTTCCTGCTGAGAACCATGGCCTTCAGGGGTCTTGTAGAGCCAATTTTAAAGTGCCAAATATAAATGAGCAAGGCCTGGTAAAAAGTCAGTTTTAACAAAATGAATTTGAAGTTGAAATCTGTTCATATTCATAAAAATAAACCCCTGGGACATCATATTGCCAGAAGTTGAAAAGACCCCCATGTATGGACCTCTTTTAAAATTTAAATAGGTTGATTTATATATATATATATATATATATATATATATATATATATATATTTTATATATATTTCTAATAAGTTATACAGCATCATATTTGTTTAACACAGTTAATGCATTTACCTAATTTGACATAATGGTTTCATTCTGTTCTGTGTGAATAATAAAGGCTGTTTGAATCCAACTGGCCTCCGATTTTTCACACCTCTGAGAAATGACTCTCGAAATAGGCAGGGAAATATGTAAATGTGTGGGTGTGTATTGTGGGCGGGAAGAGGGGATAAAGAAGGGGATTAAGAGCTACTTCCATAAGTGGAGATCTAAAAACAAAAGAGTTTGGGGCTGTGTATTAATCATTGGACAAAAGTGTGAAAAGTTAATGTGATAGAACTGTTTGCAAATCTGGAAAAGCTGCCCATCCTATGTGTGTGTTTGTGTCTTTTGGTTTATTTCTTCATTAAACTATTATTTGTATTTTCAAGCCGGTTCTCGCCTCCTCCTTTCTGGGTTTCGGCACCAGTGTAAAGGGAACAATGGAAAGGAGGAGGCGAGAACCGGCATAACAATATAAATAATAGTTGTACATTAACTATGTCCCTGTTGAATGTCAGGCTTTGTTCTATGACTGACATGCCCCTTATATATGCATGGAGATTGTAGTGTACGTCAGGACTTATGGGCATGCCAGCCTCGGAACTAGACCATGGAGCAGTGGAAGAAGGTTGCCTGGTCCCCTTTTCTTTTACATCACGTGGATGGCCATTTACACGTTCACCATTTAACTGGGGAAGTGATGGCACCAGCATGCACTGAGGGAAGATGACAAGCCGGTGGAGGGAGTGTGATGCTCTTGGCAATGTTCAGCTGGGAAACCCTGGGTTCGGCCATTCATGTGGACTTCAATTTGACACGTGCCACCTGCCTAAACATCGTTGCAGACCAGGTACACCCCTTCATGGCAGTGGTATTCCCTTTCAGCAGGATAATGCACCCTGTCACACTGCACACATTGTTCTCGAATAAATGGAGGAACATAATGAAGAGTTCAAGGTGTTGCCCTAGCCTCCAAATTTCCCAGATCTCAATCTGATTTAGAATCTGTGGGATGTGCTGCACCCACAAGTCCGATCCACGTCAGCTCCACCTCGCAAAATACAGGACTTGAAGGATTTGCTGCTAATGTCTTGGTGCCAGATACCACAGGACACCTTCAGGGGTCTTGTAGAGTCAATGCCTCGTGGGTCACGCTGTTTTGGTGCCACGTGGAGGACCAACAGCATATTAGGCAGGTGGTTGAGTTTTTGCTCATCAGTGTATTCACATTAATCAACCACAGACTCAGCATTGCTCTGCATTAAGTGCCGATGTCCTACCTTTAAAATATTCGATTATGCATTGTGTCATGTAATCTTGGACAGACACATGAAGACTGTTTCTCAGCTGTGCAGAAACCTACTGTAGCTCTGCATGTAAACATACTGACTGTATAACTTGCATAAAGATATTAACAAATACTAATAACTCGGTACATAACACAAAGAAACTGAATTGTAATGTGTGAGTGAGTTGAAATGCATTCCAGCGATCTTTGGGTGTGTTTGCATTGAAGATCCATCTTTTTTACTCTTTTCCAGTGAAAAGAAGGTGTATGGCGCATGTAATCAATCATAAATCGCTCTATCACTGTCCGTTGTGTTTATGTGAGTGTGACCCATTGTACAGGGTGTGGACAAACCTGCTTCTGATTAACCCACCACCCAAAAACAGGCTCCAAACAGGGTGTGTATGGAGGACATTTGGGAGTGGGATCGGCCACATTTGGAATGAGTTATGAATGTTAGTGTGAGAGAGATAAATGAGCGCTGGATATAAGAATGGAATGGACGCTCTGATCCAATATGCTCTCAGAGGAAATCCAAAGACATCTACTCTGAAATAGGACTAAATTATAGCACACTCATACAGTTGTAGCTTCATTATAATATTAAATGAATGGATATATACGAATGACATTTAAGAAGCCGTTTGTGGTATGTGATAAACATTCACTGACTCTTGGTTAAGCAAATATGTTTTTTATAGGCCAGAAACGTACTTTATACATATACACAGATGCAAATACTTAGCCGATGTACTGCCATGGTGTCCATGCTTAACGTGTGTCTTGCGTTACAATGGCGAAACAATCCTTAGTACTCAAGGCGGCAACAGAGTTCCCTTCAAATGTCTGTACTATTAAACCGATTTTTGTTATTATTCAGGATGCTTGCTATAAACCTGCTTAGCAAGATTCTGCTCTGACCATGACAATAAGAAAGAGTTGACAGTGATGTTTGCTACAGTATAGCTCTCCTAGTGGCAATGCTGGGAATGTGATACATACTTGCATTGCATTATGAATTTACACACATTTCAGAATGCAATGACGCATTCAACTGAGCTTGACCTGAAGCAGATCTTTGTCCTTTTTGCCATTTGAGAGAAAGCCTGGATGTAAGCCGAAACAAAAACTTTTCCATCTGCGCTTGGCTTTCTTTCTGCAAGAAATTTCCATCTGCTGAATTTGTCTGATTTTATTTCCTCTGGACCACAATAACATGACTTCATTGGAAGACAAGAAAATAATGAAACTAAGAATTACAGTTTTACTCAAGAGATCACTCCAGAAAATGACAGCAACATCCAGCGGCTCGCATTTAAATTACTCTGTCCATGAGAAAGACTAACTGCAGTTTCTGGTGTCCAGATCACTGAATTGATTACATTTTAAGTGTTTAATTAGCCAAATCATTGAACCAAACTAACAAATAAACAATCAGGGCTCATGACATCATCACAAGGCTGATTAAAAAGCTTACGCAGTTTACTGAAGAGTAAAATAGTGATATAAAAGTGCAATTATAGCTTTAAAGGACCTTTAAACATAACCAACCATACACAATACATAATGAACGAAAAGAAATTAAAAGAAAATATGGTGTGGTCTGATAAGTACATTATCTTGCCAAGACAGGTGCTAGGTAGTTGCTAAGGTGTTCTGGGTAGTGCTATGGGGTTGCAAGGCAGTTATTATTCAGAAAGATAGACGGATAGAGAATTATTTAATTACTTGTTTTTTTCGTGTGTAATGGGCCGTTCACACAGGGCGCATTCTTCCATCCATCTGTGCTATATTTAATTGTTTTTCCTTGTTAACATGTACTAGACTGATGTCTTTGACCAGTATAACTAGGGATGTCCCAATACCATTTTTTGGGAATGACTACGAGTACCGATACCACCTTTTTGGTACTCACCAATAGTAGTAGTTTTAGTATAAGAGTAAATATTACATAACTATACAGTAGGGATTTATTTCAGTCATACTATTTCCATTTAAACTGAGCTTTGATTTTGGCTGAGCTTTTATTTTGAGGTGTGTTGCTATGATGGTAGCTTCTCATTCCAGAAAAGCATGTCAATTCGTGACTCAAACTGATTATTAATCCGCAAAAGAATGCTATTTAATTAAATAAATACGTAGTCTGTATATGCCTCTCGCTACAAAGTGAATTAGCACTTTGCTCAGTGCAATTTGCTACATCAAGGAGCGTTATGCTCATGATAGTGTTTTGCGTGAATGAGCCAAGAAGCTTTAAAAGGTGAGCACTTTGTGTCTTTATGTCAGCACAACACCGACTCCACACATTCACAAACACTCACATTTGAAGCATGCAGAACATACAAACTACATATTTATCTCATTAAATCGCAGCTTTTGCGGTTAAATTATCTCACTAGGACATCACGTGAATTTAAGTAGTGCACTGAATGTTTACAAAATGACAATCGTACGTCAGATGGTCCCGGTTTTTGGTATTGGAGTATTTTAAGGACTACGAATGTTTGTGATTATTTTCTTCATTTTTTTAAAAGTTGTAGCAATGTAACCCTGAAAAATGTCTGCCTATGAAAGTTAGTTTTGGTGTCTCCAGTGTTTGATATATGGCCCCCAAGACTCTCTGTGTGCAGATGGGTGACAGATGCCTGTGTATGCTTTACACAGCTGGCAGACCCATCCGATCTGTGATGAGGCCAACCAATTATGTATAGTTGGACTAGTTCAGAGGTCACAATCTCAGTTTCCTGGTATGCAAGTTTGAATGGGTGTGTGTATTTTTCTGCAGAATCCAGAGGCTTGATTTTGAGTGTTGTGTTTGTCATTAGAAGGCTCTGAAACCTAAATAATGCTTCGTTCCATTAACAGTGACACGAAAACACTGGCCTTTCCATTGGCATGTCTTTGGGGCATTTGTCCAACCAGTGGTGAACACGAAAGGAGATGTAAGGCAGAATGTTAACCTCAGTCACCATTTTCTATCTTTTTCCATTCAATGAAAGTGAATGTATACTGAGGCTGTTTTCATGTTCCACAGAAGAAATAAAGTAATATGGGTTTGGAACAACATGAAGTTGAGTAAATGATGACAGAATAATCATTTTTTCAGGTGAACTATCCCATTAAGACTTTGAAAAAAAAATCTTAAACCAGCAAGATGTTGAACACCAGCTTAGCAAGGCAGAGAAACGCTTAACCATTTCAAACTAGTTAATGTTAATCACCTTAGGCTGGTTTAACTTTTCTTTTTCTTTTTTTTTTGTTAATGTGTCTGTGTTTGCAATGTCCCTTGCCTCATTAATATACACTGTGAGTTCAGAGGCCAGTTGTGTTTATGAAGGGTTTCAGCAGCTGTCTTGCAGAAAGAATATAGACTAAAGGATCAGACCGCTGTCCACAGGGGCATCAACCATCAGCACACTCTCCATTAAGCCCTGTCCACACCCTGTCACAGTGCCCCTCTAGCCTTCATTGCCTGGATTTGATTTCCTTTGTGTTTGTGTGTGTGTGGGGCTTCTCTGGATTGTCAAAGTTATTTCATTTAAATAGCCAGTCTCAGACAGTAGGTTCAACAGGGGTGACATAAGGGGCCCAGGGTGACAGCATGTATGTTTGCATTTGTGAGGGTTTTGGCTGGTGGTATGGCAATATATAAAGTGTGACAGTAGAAATGTTTCAACCAAGATGTGTTTTTAAACTATTTTAAGCATGACACGGTGTCAAACACTGCTGCAAGATGTGATGTAATGGCCAAAGACATCCATATGACACATGACTACTGTACATTGACCAAAAAGTAATAAAAGCATAAACCGAACTCGTCCACACATATTCTGTAAAAACTACCAAAATGAAAAAGGAACATTAACAATTACTAATATTTAATATTTCAGTTATTTAAAATATTTAATATTTCAGTAATAATTTATTGAAAACTGTTCTGTCCTCTCTTTCAACACTGACAGCTATTCTCTTAAGTCTTTTTACTTTATTATTGCAGGGGTAACACTGGAGACATGCTCATCACTGCTGCACTGTAACCATGACAACTGCATCCAGGGCATAAATACGGTCATGACACGCACACACTGATCATCAAGTCTGAACCCTAACACAAAAAAATAGACAGACAGACAGATAATAGATAGATACTGACCGACAGACAGACAGATAGAGATAGATAGATAGAGTTAGATAAGGATAGATAGATAGATAGATAGATAGATAGATAGA